>NW_019154088.1:32751679-32890342 GCF_002288905.1 Enhydra lutris kenyoni | reverse complement strand
GGGGAATTCTACCAAACATTTAAAGAAGAACTAATTCCTATTCTCCTGAAACTGTTCCAAAAAATAGAAATGGAAGGAAAACTTCCAAACTCATTTTATGAGGCCAGCATCACCTTGATCCCAAAACCAGACAAGGATCCCATCAAAAAAGAGAACTACAGACCAATATCCTTGATGAACACAGATGCAAAAATTCTCGCCAAAATACTAGCCAATAGGATTCAACAGTACATTAAAAGGATTATTCACCACGACCAAGTGGGATTTATTCCAGGGCTGCAAGGTTGGTTCAACATCTGCAAATCAATCAATGTGATACAACACATTAATAAAAGAAAGAACAAGGACCATATGATACTCTCCATAGATGCTGAAAAAGCATTTGACAAAGTACAGCAATCCTTCCTGATCAAAACTCTTCAAAGTGTAGGGATAGAGGGCACATACCTCAATATTATCAAAGCCAATATCATTCTCAATAGAGAAAAACTGAAAGCTTTTCTGCTAAGGTCAGGAACACGGCAGGGATGTCCATTATCACCACTGCTATTCAACATAGTACTAGAAGTCCTAGCCTCAGCAATCAGACAACAAAAGGAAATTAAAGGCATCCAAATTGTCAAAGAAGAAGCCAAACTATCACTCTTTGGAGATGATATGATACTATATGTGGAAAACCCAAAAGACTCCACTCCAAAACTGCTAGAACTTGTACAGGAATTCAGTAAAGTGTCAGGATATAAAATCAATGCATAGAAATCAGTTGCATTTCTCTACACCAACAACAAGACAGAAGAAAGAGAAATTAAGGAGTCCATCCCATTTACAATTGCACCCAAAACTATAAGATACCTAGGAATAAATCTAACCAAAGAGACTAAGAATCTATACACAGAAAACTATAAAGTACTCATGAAAGAAATTGAGGAAGACACAAAGAAATGGAAAAATGTTCCATGCTCCTGGATTGGAAGAATAAATATTGTGAAAATGTCTATGCTACCTAAAGCAATCTACACATTTAATGCAATTCCTATCAAAGTACCATCCATTTTTTTCAAAGAAATGGAACAAATAATCCTAAAATTTATATGGAACCAGAAAAGACCTCGAATAGCCAAAGGAATATTGAAAAAGAAAGCCAAAGTTGGTGGCATCACAATTCCGGACTTCAAGCTCTATTACAAAGCTGTCATCATCAAGACAGCATGGTACTGGCACAAAAACAGACACATAGATCAATGGAACAGAATAGAGAGCCCAGAAATAGACCCTCAACTCTATGGTCAACTCATCTTCGACAAAGCAGGAAAGAATATCCAATGGAAAAAAGACAGCCTCTTCAACAAATGGTGTCGGGAAAATTGGACAGCCACATGCAGAAAAATGAAATTGGATCATTTCCTTACACCACACACGAAAATAGACTCAAAATGGATGAAGGATCTCAATGTGAGAAAGGAATCCATCAAAATCCTTGAGGAGAACACAGGCAGCAACCTCTTCGACCTCAGCCACAGCAACATCTTCCTAGGAACATCGCCAAAGGCAAGGGAAGCAAGGGCAAAAATGAACTATTGGGATTTCATCAAGATCAAAAGCTTTTGCACAGCAAAGGAAACAGTTAACAAAACCAAAAGACAACTGACAGAATGGGAGAAGATATTTGCAAATGACATATCGGATAAAGGGCTAGTGTCCAAAATCTATAAAGAACTTAGCAAACTCAACACCCAAAGAACAAATAATCCAATCAAGAAATGGGCAGAGGACATGAACAGACATTTCTGCAAAGAAGACATCCAGATGGCGAGCAGACACATGAAAAAGTGCTCCACATCACTTGGCATCAGGGAAATACAAATCAAAACCCCAATGAGATACCACCTCACACCAGTCAGAATGGCTAAAATTAACAAGTCAGGAAATGACAGATGCTGGAGAGGATGCGGAGAAAGGGGAACCCTCCTACACTGTTGGTGGGAATGCAAGCTGGTGCAACCACTCTGGAAAACAGCATGGAGGTTCCTCAAAATGTTGAAAATAGAACTACCCTATGACCCAGCAATTGCACTGCTGGGTATTTACCCTAAAGATACAAACGTAGTGATCCGAAGGGGCACGTGCACCCGAATGTTTATAGCAGCAATGTCTACAATAGCCAAACTATGGAAAGAACCTAGATGTCCATCAACAGACGAATGGATAAAGAAGATGTGGTGTATATATACACAATGGAATACTATGCAGCCATCAAAAGAAATGAAATCTTGCCATTTGCGACGACGTGGATGGAACTAGAGGGTATTGTGCTTAGCGAAATAAGTCAATCGGAGAAAGACAACTATCATATGATCTCCCTGATATGAGGGAGAGGAGATGCAGCATGGGGGGTTAAGGGGGTAGGAGAAGAGTAAATGAAACAAGATGGGATTGGGAGGGAGACAAACCATAAGTGACTCTTAATCTCACAAAACAAACTGAGGGTTAATGGGGGGAGGGGGGTTGGGGGGGTGGGATTATGGACATTGGGGAGGGTATGTGCTATGGTGAGTGCTGTGAAGTGTGTAAACCTGGCGATTCACAGTCCTGTACCCCTGGGGATAAAAAGATATTATATGTTTATGAAAAATAAAATAAAAAAAAAAAAACTTAGGTATCCACCCATTTTTTTGGGAGGGGGGAGTGTAAATTCAAGATTTTTCCTGACAGTAAATATTTAAATATTATTAATAAAAATTACGTGTATATTTTAGCCAAGTAAAGATTTCGAGACATCTTTATTTTTTCGTGGGAAAAATTTTCTCTATTTTGATTTAAACTGCCCTCTGCCTCGTATCAGTGTTTGGTCAACTATGGCCTGTGGCACAGTTCTGGCCTGCTGCCTGTTTTGTCAATAAAGTTTTATCAGAACACAGCCATGCTCATTAATTTGCATATCATCTATAGCTACCTGCCTACTATAGGAACAGGTAGTTGTGAGGGAGACTGTGTGGCCTCAAAGCTAAAATATTTACCATCTAATCCTGTACAAAAAAAAAAAAAAATGTGCCAGCTCCCCACCTTTTGTTAATGTTTGTTCTTTTTTTTTTTTTTTTGTGATTTTTTCTTATGTGTATGCTCTTTAAGTAGTTGCTCACAGCCATTGGAACTGGAGATCACAAAATGACAGAAAGATATGCAAGCCTGAATTTCATGTTGTGCTTGGAGTAGACCTTGACAATGACCTGAGTTTGGCTTGTACTGGCTGCACTGTAGATGTCCTGCACATGATGTCATTCCAGGCTGAGTCACCCTGACTACTAATATTGAACTATTATTTCCTGACATGATTGTCTCATGAGGGCCATAGGACCAGTCTTCACTCCATGCCGTGTAGGTGGGTACACGTGGATTTCCCTTGAAGAGAGTAGATTTTCTCACTGTCAAGTCATCCTGGGAAGAGGGCAGTTCTGGGATAGGAAAAGAAGATTCAAGAAGCATGCCTCAGACCAAGGTGAACAGGAAACTTCCTCTGCCATTCCACTTCACTGTGGAGGTTGGGCGTGAGTCCGGCGGAGAGCAGGAAGGCCCAAGAGCACTTCTTTTGTGGGGAGGTGATCTTGCTTCTTCCTGAGCGTTCATGAGACAGCATCCGGGGATCGCCCAGAAATATCGGAGTGTCCCTAGGGGTTGGGAAGAGGAGGCTGATGTCTGGCAGTATACTGATGAGGACTGAAATCATGGACTCAATGCTATTGATGGCCTGTCTAATAGGTAGCACCCTCCACAATTAGTTCAGGTATTGAGTGACCATCTTCAGGGAAGCTTGGGTCCCCCCTCAGCTCCAGGGCAGTGGGTGAATTTTGATTAGTCTGAGGCCATCAAAATAATTCCATCGCTCTTGCAGAGAAAAAAAAAATGGCCATGTGATACACTTCTGGCCAATAAGAAACAAAGGGGAGTTTTTTGGATCACTGATAGGAAAGTTTTCTCGTTCTTAAATATGAGAAGCACAAGATGCAGAGATTCTTTCCCTGCTTTGGATGTAGCTGTGAGGATGTGACATGGACATGGCCATTTTGCAACTATGAGAAGGAGTTGTCGCCCTGCCAAGGGTGACAGCGTAGAATATGGAAGGAACTTGAGTCCTTGATGGCATCAGAGAGCTCCTGAATCACACAGATATAGAACAGATGTAGAACTTCATGAGCTGTGAGAGAATACAATTTCCTTATTATCTGAGCCACTTTTCCGTGGATCTTCTAGTGTTTGTAGCCAACTTCACACTCTTAAGCATTTAATATAACCTCTGTATAATTATAAGTTGGTGACACTTAGTAACTCTATTCTTAAAGTACATCCATGCAAAGATAATTAGTTGTGGTCACCAAGTAGTTAAACTCAATTAAAATGGAGAAATTTAATGAGTCTGAATAATGGCATATGTACCCCAAATCTTTTTTAGTTGGTAAGAAATTCAGAAAGTTATAGTCTTAAATTTTCTAATAATAATAAATAAACAATGGAAAGACCAGAAAAATTATTTGGGTAACTTGATCAATTGGTATCTTATTTTAAAAACATTTAGGGGCTCCTATGTGGCTCAGTTGGTTAAGCATCTGCCTTTGGCTCAGGTCATGACCCCAGGGTCCTGGGATCAAGCCCCATGACCCCAGGGGCACCCTGCTCAGTGGGGAGCCTGCTTCTCCCTCTGCCCCTCCCTCCATTTGTTCTCATTCTTTCTCTCTGTCAAATAAATAAATAAAATCTTTAAAAAAATTTAAAATTATATATATTCTTACTGTGAAAGTTTCAAACAATATACAAGTCTTAAAAGTCCCAAGTGATCACTGTTGAATTGGCAGTTTGGGGTCTAACAAGCAGAAGAAGTAGGATGCCAGCAAAGACCCAGCAGGAAGACAGGTGGGATGTGAGAAACCAGGCAGAAATGCTGGGATCCAAGAAGGTCCCCAGAGATGCTGGCCTCCTAGAAAGCATGCCTGCGTGGCTTTCCCTCCCATAGCGTTTAGGGCTGACCTGTGTGACCCAACATGATCCTGTGGACATGATGCGTGTGATTTCTGAGGCTAGGTCATAGAGGATATTATGACTTCTGTTGTGCTCTTTCTTGGTCCCTTACTCAGCTGCCATGTTGTGAGGGTACTCAAACACACTCATGTCAGGGTCCATGTGGAAAAGAAGTCCGGTCTCCGGCCAACAGCTAGTGAGTGAGCCATCCTGGAGGCAGATTTTTCTGCCCCAGTCAAGCCCCAGCCAGCGTCTTGACTGTTTAACCTCCTGACAGACCCTGAGCCAAAAACACCAGTTGTCCCTGGATTCCTGACCTCCCCAAATTATATGTAATAATAAGTGCTTGTTTTAGGCAGGCAAGTCTTGGAGTAACTTGTTGCACAGCCATGGATAGCCCATACAAGGGCCAGGCAGCCCGGGTATCACCCCACATGCCACGGGGGCCTTGATGGCTACTCCGGGCTATTAGTGGGTGGGGATAGGATTCCTGCATCAGTGCTCACTTCCATTCAAGTTAGAGTATGGTCACCCTTCAGCCTAAAGGTCCTCAGACTATACATCTGGGTGCAGGGATGAGGCAGTTTGAGACTAGTGTGTTAGTGTGTCTGTGTGCCCACACACTCATGTATAGTGTATGTATATGGGTACGTGAATCATTGCTGTCTTCTTGTGTTCTCCATAAGGAACAGAAAGGCCTCTTTGCCATGCCCTTGGCCCCCATAGTGACTATGAACACTACTTTAGTTATGATACCTCTTCAGTTTTTGATCCCTTCTTCTGGTTGATTCCCCAAGATGATTCCTCTCTTTGTAGATTCTACAAAGACTTGATCTGACCCTTAAATACTGTTTGGAGAACTCAAAACCTGTGTTCGTGCTGAGCCTTCTGGGCTGTGTGTGTTGAAGACACATTTCTTGGGAGGTAGCAAGTGGGAACTGTGTTGGAAATGGACTCTTTGTGGAGCAAAGCACGCGGGGAGGAACTAAATGATACTTGTTTAGGATTCTCAGGTGTAAACTCTCCTTCCCCTGAACCTGGCTATTGGTTTAGGGACCACTGGTGGAGAAAGTTATATAAAACTTAGAGTTGCTGGGCTCTGGGCCTGGACATTTACCTTAGGTATTAGGGTGTTTGCTTCTACAAACTCAGGAGGTAAGTCCTTTCTATTGTTGAAGAAAAGAAAAACCTCAGAAACTACTCTCAATTGTGTGATTTTTGTTGACTGAACATGAACTTAAGAAAAAGAGGAATTCTTTTTTTAAAAAGAGATTTTATTTATTTGAGAGAAAGTGAGTGAGAGAGCACAAGAGTGGGGAGAGTCAGAGGGAGACTCTCCACTGAGCAGGGAGCCCGATGTGGGACTCGATCCTGGGACTCTGGGATCATGACCTGAGCTGAAGGCAGACACTTAACCAATTGAGCCACCCAGGCACCCTGATATAAAGGAGTTCTTTAAAAAAAATGTGAAGGCTGTGAGCTTCCAGGCAGCATGCACATTTAAAGGGGAGGAAAGACTCTGAGCAGGAGAAGTGCGTCTCATGCTGCACCTGGATTCTTGTCCCTCCTGAGTGAGAACCCAGGAGCTGAGTTTCTCTTTGGAACCCAGGTCTCTCTCTGTCCTCTTCAGCAGCTGATCATCTGTGCCTTATTTGTTCCTCCCTCTTTCCGCTTGCTCTGTGCTTTCTTGCTTTGCAATAAAATAATATTTCTTGCCTTCCTAATCTTGAAGGTATATCTTGTATCAGGATATAGACTTTGTCAGTGAGCCGTTCCCTGTTCCCTTCACCCATAATTCAGTGAGCTGTTCTCAGTTTTGACTTTCAGAGATAATTCCATGTTCTCACAGTTGGCCGTGGTCAGCATCCCTTTTCCCTTTTGGGGACAGGTAACGAGGACATTGGGCATTAGTTTAAGATCTGAATGGCCAGTGGCTTCATCTTCCTGCACATGATGTGTGTAGCTAATTGCAAGGCTCTGAGTGGTGTTTAGGATGATTTTTTGGAATTTACCAAGTTAGCGAGATTTAACTTTGGATTCCTGTATATTGGAAACTTACTAAAGAAGTCATGGGGAAGTGGGGTACCAAGACAAGAACACAGGCTTTTGGAACCAGGCAGACATGGACTTCCGGCTTGAGAGACCATATGGTGAGGTGGTTCAGGGCGAGACTGACTCCCAGTTGCACCATTTACTTGGCGGCTAAAATGGGTTAGTAATGGTGTTTCCTTTACAGTGTTGCTATGGAAGGGAAATGAGTTAGTATATGGGAAAGCATTTGGAATGGAGCCTGACTCAGTACAAGACATGCTATTGTTATTGTTATTATAGTTATTATTCTTACTGACTGTCGTCTCGGGCTAGTGAGTTAACTATCCTAAGCCTGAGTTTCTTCACCTATAAAACTAGAGCAGGAATGACATTCTCATGGTTCCTGGAATTAACTTAATGTATGTAAAACTTCAAGCCCAATGTCTGGTATATAGTGGAAGCTCTCTTAAGGGTATTTAATTTTAACATATGATGAATAACCTCCATCTGATTTACCTTGCTGTGTTCGAGGCTTGGCAGAAGACTTAAATGAAGAGGTAATACTGGACCGCATTATGATAGTGCGGGGACACGCGGAGCTGAAATTTCCTCCAAAGCAACGTCCCTGCTCCACTGTGAGGTCCTCACTCCCCGATGTCATTAGAACCCCCGTTCTCCGCCAGTCTTGATTTCCATCAAATGTCTCCTCCCGGAGCAAGTGAATCTGACTCAGGCACTTGCTCCTTAATCTTTGTGATTGTTGAAGGTGGGAATAAAATCCAAAGGTGCTTTTTAACCAGGTCGCCAGCAGCGACCTTTGTGAACTTTGGGACCCAGTGAGAGATCTTGACAATTTCTGCTAAGATCTTGTAACTGGCTGAATTACTCCAAGGCCCAAGCTGGGCAGTGACTATTAACATGTAGCACCGAAGCCTGATTATCGTGTGAAAATCACTCCATTAGCTCCTGTTGCTGCTGTTGTTCATAAAAGCCCTTCTGTGTCACTCCCAGACCTCTAGTCTCCTGCCCTGACCTCTCTCTCTAAGCACATTTGAAACATTTCTCATTATCCCTCTTAACTTTGCTTGTTATTGCTGTGAATGACTTGGGCAATCTCTTATAGTCTCCAAAGCATGATATTCCGTTCATTCCATGCTGCCTCACCCTCCTCTGGTGTGTTCCAGATGGTTTTGTACCAAGCAGAGCATATGCCTCTTTCTTCCCCTTGATTACTCTTTGCATTTCTTCTCTTCGGCATCGTCCTCCATTTGATTTACTTCTGAAGTATTTATTGCTGGGGTGATGTGCATAATGAATACCCTTGGGCATTCATTAAGTTTAAGTTTGAATGGTTTCTATTTCCCCTTAGTGTCCTTGATGTCTGATTCTTTTGGTTACTTCCTCATGTAAACCTCCCAGTTTGCCAGAATTTACTCCACAAAAATTCATACCTCTCTCTTTCAAGTTGTGCTATATGATTTTTAAAACAGCATGGAACTTATTTCAAAATGATGCCCTCCTGGGGCCTCTGGGTGGCTCCGACAATTAAATGCCCGACTCTTGATCTTGGCTCCGGTCATGATCTCAGGGTTGTGAGATGGAACCCCACATCGGGCTCCACACTGGGTGTGGAGCCTGCTTAAGATTCTCTCTCTCCCACTCCCTTCATGGCTCCCCACCTGCTCACTCATGTGTGTGCACTCTCTCTCAAAAAAAGAAAAAAGAAAAAAGAAAAAGAAAGAAAAGGAAAAAAAAATGACGCCTTACTCGTGATTTTTAGGATTTCCCTGTCCATCCCATTCTGTGTAAAGGAATTGCTCCAAGCATCTCTTGCTGTGGAAAAATGATCTACACCTCAGTGGTTTAGAACAATTATTATCTCCCATGAGTCTTCGGGTTGGCTGAGCATAGGTGGACAGTTTTCACCTGGGGCTTCTCATGCCGTTGCTATAGGCCGCTAGTCATCTGAAGACTTGAAGGGGCGGCCAACCATTAGGTTCACTCACATGACTAGCTGTTGAAGCTGGCTGCTGTCTGAGGATATGGCTGAGCTGTCCCACTGAAGCAACTTAACATGCCCTTTCCAGGTGAAAACTCAGCCATCTTGAAGTATCATGATCAGGCTCTGAGGAGAAACATCCTAAGAGTAAGCATTCTGAGGTGAAAGATGAAAAACTAGCATTACTTCCATTGCCCTTGATCGGTGTGAGTGGGCTTTACAACGGAGTGAACACTGAGAGGTGTACCTCCCTGGGGGAGACTGGCTACCACAAGAGCCAATAGTTTAGTTCTCTGTATTGTTTCTTCTTTTAGAGTCCGACAGGCCCTTTTACTTTTCACTTAAACTATTGAGATATAATTGACATACAATATTATATAGACCGGTGTACTACATAGTGATTCAGCATTGTATACATTGTGAAATTGTCACCATGGTAAGTCTAGTTATCATCTGTCACCTTTCAAAATCAATACAGTATTATTGACTGTATTCCCCACATGGTACATTGTATCCCCATGACTTATTTTATAACTGGAACTTGTACCTCTTACTCCCCTTTGTCTATTTCAGATCCTCCAACTCCCTTCCTCTCTGGCAACCACTATCTGTTCTCTGTACCTATGTGTTGGGTTTTATTTTGTTTTTAAAATTCCACATATAAGTTAAATCATGTGGTATTTGTCTTTCTTTTCTGCCTTATTTCACTTAGCATAATACCCTCAAGGTCCATCTGTGTTGTGGCAAATGGCAGGAGTTAATTATTTTTTAATGGCTGGGTAGTATTCCATAGTGTGTGTGTGTGTGTGTGTGTGTGTGTGTGTGTGTGTGTGTGTGTATCACATCTTCTTTATCTATTCATCCATTGATGGACACCTACGTTGCTTCCATGTCTTGGCTATTGTAAATAATCCTTCAGTAAACATAGAGATGCATATATATTTTCAAATTAGTGTTTTCATTTTCTTTAGATGGATACCCAGTAGTGGAATTGTTGGTGTATATGGTGGCTCTATTTTAAAGAAAAAAATTTTTAAATTAACATATAATGTATTATTTGTTTCAGGGGTACAGGTCTGTGATCATCAGTCTTACACAATTCATAGCACTCACCAGAGCACATACCCTCTTCAGTGTCCATCACCCAGCCACCCTATCCCTCCCACTGCCCTCTCCAGCAACCCTCAGTTTGTTTCCTGAGTTTAAGAATCTCTTACAGTTTATCTCACTCTCTGGCTTTGTATTGTTTCATTTTTTTCCTCTCTTCCCCTATGATCCTCTGTATTGTTTCTCAAATTCCTCATATCAGTGAGATCATGTTATAATTGTCTTTCTCTTATTGACTTATTTCACTTAGCATAATAGCCTCTGGTTCCATCCATGTCACAAATGGCAAGATTTCAGAGGGTTTTTTTGATGGATGCATAGTATTCTATTGTTATATGTACCACATCTTCTTTATCCATTCATCTGTTAATGGACATCTTGGTTCTTTCCACAGTTTGGCTATTGTGGACATTGCTGCTATAAACACCGGGGGTATATGTGCCCCTTCGGATCACTACACTTGTATCTTTAGGGTAAATACCCAGTAGTGCAATTGCTGGGTTGTAGGGTAGCTCTATTTTCAACTTTTTGAGGAACCTCCTTGCTGTTTTCCTGAGTGGCTGCACCCGCTTGCATTCCCACCAACAGTATAGGAGGGTTCCCCTTTCTCTGCATCCTCACCAGCATCTGTTGTTTCCTGGCTTGTTAATTTTAGTCATTCTGACTGGTGTGAGGTGGTATCTCATTGTGGTTTTGATTTGTATTTCACTGATTCCAAGTGATGTTGAGTACTTTTTTCTGTGTCTGTTGGCCATCTGGATGTCTTCTTTGCAGAAATGTCTGTTCATGTCTTCTGCCCATTTCTTGATTGGATTATTTGTCCTTTGGGTGTTGAGTTTGATAAGTTCTTTATAGATTTTGGATACTAGCCCTTTATCTGATATATCATTTGCAAATATATTCTCCCATTCTGTTGGTTGTCTTTGGTTTTGTTGACTATTTCCTTTGCTGTGCAAAAGCTTTTTATCTTCATGAAATCCTAATAGTTCATTTTTGCCCTGGCTTCCCTTGCCTTTGGCAGGAAGAATTGCTGCCGCTGAGGTTGAAGACATTGCTGCCTGTGTTCTCCTCAAGGATTTTGATGGATTCCTGACTCACACTGAAGTCTTTCATCTATTTTGCATCTGTTTTTGTGTGTGGTGTAAGGAAATGGTCCAGTTTTTTTCTTTTGCATGTGGCTGTCCAATGTTCCCAACACCAGTTGTTGAAGAGACTGTCTTCTCCATTGGACATTCTTTCCTGCTTTCTCAAAGATTAGTTGACCATAGAGTTGAGGGTCCATTTCTGGGCTCTCTATTCTGTTCCACTGATCTATGTGTCTGTGTTTGTGCCAGTACCATGCTGTCTTGATGATTACAGCTCTGTAATAGAGCTTGAAGTCTGGAATTGTGGAGCCACCAACTTTGGTTTTCTTTATCAACATTCTTCTGGCTATTTGGGGTCTTTTCTGGTTCCATACAAATTTTAGGATTATTTGTTCCATTTCTTTGAAAAAAGTTGTTGCTGTTTTGATAGGGATTGCATTAAATATTTAGATTGCTCTAGTAGCATAGACATTTCACAATATTTGTTCTTCCAATCCATGAGCATGGAATGTTTTTCCATTTCTTTGTGTCTTCCTCAATTTCTTTCATGAGTACTTTAGAGTTTTCTGAGTACAGATTCTTTGTCTCTTTGGTTAGATTTATTCCTAAGTATCTTATTGTTTTGGGTGCAATTGTATACGATCGACTCCTTAATTTCTTTTTCTTCTGTCTTGCTGTTGGTTTATAGAAATGCAACTGATTTCTGTGCATTGATTTTATATCCTGACACTTTACTGATTTCCTGTACAAGCTCTAGCAGTTTTGGAGTGGAATCTTTTGGGTTTTCCACATAAAGTATCATATTATCTGCAAAGAGTGAGAGTTTGACTTCTTCTTTGCCAATTCAGATGACTTTAATTTCTTTCTTTCTTTTTTTTTTTTTTTTTTTTTTTTTTTGTCTGATTGCTGAGGTTAGGACTTCCAGTACTATGTTGAATAGCAGTGGTGATAGTGGACAGCCCTGCCGCATTCCGGACCTTAGCGGAAAAGCTGTCTGTTTCTCCCCACTGAGAATGATATTTGCTGTGGGTTTTTCATAGATGGCTTTGATGATATTGAGGTAGGTACCCTCTATCCCTATGCTGTGAAGAGTTTTGATCAAGAAAGGATGCTGTACTTTGTCAAATGCTTTTTCAGCATCTATTGAGAGTATCGTATGGTTCTTGTTCTTTCTTTTATTAATGTATTGTGTCACATTGATTGATTTGCTGATGCTGAACCAAACTTGCAGTCCAGGAATAAATCCCATTTGGTCATGGTGAATAATCCTTTTAATGTACTGTTGGATCCTACTGGCTAGTATTTTGGTGAGAATTTTTGCATCCATGTTCATCATGGGTATTGGTTGATAATTCTCCTTTTTGATGGGGTCTTTGTCTGGTTTTAGGATCAAGGTAATGCTGGCCTCATGAAATGAGTTTGGAAGTTTTCCTTCCACTTCTGTTTTTTGGAACAATTTCAGGAGAATAGGTATTAATTCTTCTTGAAATGTTTGGTAGAATTCCCCCGGGAAGCCGTCTGGCCCTGGGCTCTTTTTTGTTGGGAGATTTTTGATGACTGCTTCAATCTTCTTTTTGGTTATGGGTCTGTTTAGGTTTTTTATTTCTTTCTGGTTCAGTTTTGGCAGTTTATATGTCTCTGGGACTGCATCCATTTCTTCCAGATCATCCAATTTGCTGGCATATAGTTGCTTATAATATGTTCTTATAATTGTTTGTATTTCTTTGGTGTTGGCTATGATCTCTCCTTTTTCATTCATGATTTTATTTATTTGGGTCCTTTCTCTTTTCTTTTTGATCACTCTGGCCAGGGGTTTATCAGTCTTTTTAATTCTTTCAAAGAACCAGCTCCTAGTTTTGTTGATTTGTTCTACTGTTTTTTGGGGTTTCTATTTCATTGATTTCTGCTCTGATCTTTATTATTTCTCATCTCCTCCTGGATTTAGGCTTTCTTTGCTGTTCTTTCTCCAGCTCCCTTAGGTGTAGGGTTAGGTTGTATACTTGAGACTTTTCTTGTTTTTTTGAGAAAGGCTTGTATCTCTATATACTTCCCTCTCAGGACTGTCTTTGCTGTGTCCCACAGATTTTGAACCATTGTGTTTCCATTATCATTTGTTTCCCTGAATTTCTTCAATTCTTCTTTAATTTCCTGGTTGATCCATTCATTCTTTAGTAGGATGCTCTTTAGTCTCCATGTATTTGGGGTCTTTCCAACTTTCCTCTTGTGATTGAGTTCTAGCTTCAGAGCATTGTGGTCTGAAAATATGCAGGGAATGATCCCAATCTTTTGGTACCAGTTGAGACCTGATTTGTGACCCAGGATGTGATCTCTTCTGGAAAATGTTCCATGTGCACTAGAGAAGAATATGTATGCTGTTGTTTTGGGATGGAATATTCTGAATATATATCTGTGATGTCTATCTGGTCCAGTGTGTCATTTAATGTCTTTATTTCCTTGTTTATCTTTTGCTTGGATGATCTGTCCATTTCAGTGAGGGGGGGTTATTAAGGTCCCCTACTATTATTGTATTATTATCGATATGTTTCTTTGAGTTTGTTATTATTGGTTTATATAATTGGCTGCTCCCATGTTAGGGGCATAGATATTTAAAATTGTCAGATCTTCTTGTTGGACAGACCCTTTGAGTATGATATAGTGTCCTTCCTCATCTCTTATTATAGTCTTTGGCTTAAAATCTAATTGATCTGATAAAAGGATTGCCACCCCAGCTTTCTTTTGATGTCCATTAGTATGGTAAATGGTTTTCCACCCCCTCATTTTAAATCTGGAGGTTTCTTTGGGTCTAAAATGAGTCTCTTGCAGACAGGAAATCGATGGGTCATGTCTTTTTTAATCCATTCTGATATCCTGTGTCTTTTGATTGGGGCATTTAGCTCATTTACATTTAGGGTAAATATTGAAAGATATGAATTTAGTGCCATTGTATTGCCTGTAAGGTGACTGTTATTGTATATTGTCTCTGTTCCTTTCTGGTCTATGTTACTTTTAGTCTCTCACTTTGCTTAGAGGACCCCTTTCAATATTTCCTGTAGGGTTGGTTTTGTGCTTGCAAATTCTTTTAGTTTTTGTTTGTCCTGGAAGCCTTTTATCTTTCCTCTATTTTCAGTGGCAGCCTAGCTGGATATAGTATTCTTGACTGTGTATTTTTCTCATTTTGTGCCCTGAATATATCATGTCAGTTTTTTTTGACCTGCCAGGTCTCTGTAGATAGGTCTGTTGCCAATCTAATGTTTCTGCCATTGTAGGTTATAGACCTTTTGTCCTTAGGTGCTTTGGGGATTTTCTCTTTGTCTCTGAGACTGATAAGTTTTACTATTAGGTGACAGGGTATAGACCTATTTTTATTGATCTTGAGGGGGGTTCTCTCTGCCTCCTGGATTTTCATGCTTGTTTCCTTCCTTCCTTCCTTTCCCAAATTAGGGAAGTTCTCTGCTATTATTTGCTCCAATATACCTTCTGTTCCCCTCTCTCTTTATTCTTCTGTGATCCCAGTTATTCTAATATTGTTTCATCTTATGGTATCACTTATCTCTAGAATTCTCCCCTCATGATCCAGTAGTTGTTTATCTTTTAGCTTCTTCATTCTCCATCATTTAGTCTTCTGTATCACCAATTCTCTCTTCTGCCTCATTTATCCTAGCAGTAAGAGCCTCTATTTTTTATTGTGCCTCATTAATAGCTTTTTTTATTTCAGCTTCGTTAGATTTTATTTCTTTCATTTCTCCAGAAAGGGATTCTCCAGTGACTTCTATGCTGTTTTCAAGTCCAGCTAGTATCTTTATAATCGTCATTTTGAACTCTAGTTCTTTTTTTTAAAAGATTTTATTTATTTATTTGAGAGAGAGAGCATGAGAGGTGAGAAGGTCAGAGGGAGAAGCAGACTCCCTGTGGCGCTTGGAGCCTGATACGGGACTTGATCCTGGGACTCCAGGATTGTGACCTGAGCTGAAGGCAGTTGCTTAACCAACTGAGCCACCCAGGCACCCACGAACTCTAGTTCTAACATCGTACTGATGTCTGTATCGATTAGGTCCCTGGTAGTCGTGTCGGTACTGCCTCCTGTTCTTTTTTTTGAGATGAGTTTTTCCATCTTGTCATTTTGTCCAGAGAAGAATAGATGAATGAGAGAACAAAATGCTAAAAGGGTAACAATGACCCCAGTAAAATATACACTGAGCAAATCAGAAGAGTCCCAAAGCCGGGGGGAAAAGAAAGGAAAAAAATATGATCAGGCTGGTGAATAGAACAGAGCCACACACTTGATTTTGTGTGTATTTTGGTCTGTTAGAAGAAACTGCCTCCCAAAATTTTAAAGAATGAAAAATTTACATTTACATAAAAATAAGGGTATATATGATGAAGGGATGGAATATGACTGTAAAGAAGAAAAGAAAAAATGTTTTTAAAAAAGGAATTGATAAACTGGTTGAAGGAAAAAGAAAGGAAGGAAAATTTTAAAAAAAGAAGGAAAATTTTTTAAAAAAGGGGGTACAGAATGTGATCAGGTGGGAGACTGGAACAAAGCCCTATACTAGATTTAGGGTATATTTTGGTCTGTTAGAAGAAACTGTATCCCAAAATTTTAAAAGAGAAAAACATATATATATATATATATATACATATATATAATAAGGTTAAATACAATGAAGGGATAGTATATGACTGTAAGAATGAAAATTTAAAAAGGTTTTTAAATGGTATTGATAAGATGATGGTTAAAATAAGAAAGAGGAAAAATTTAAAAAAAAAAGAAAATTCAGAAAATTTAACTTCGAAAGACTGAAGAATCATGGAAGAAAAGCCATGAATTCTATGTGCTGTATTCCCCTAGCACTGATATTTTGCAGTTTTCATTGATCGGTAAACTTGGTCTTGGCTGGATGTTTTTGCTGATTTTCTGGGAGAAGGGCCTCTTGCAATGATTCTCAAGTGTCTTAGCCCATGGCAGAATGGCACTGCCTTTGCCAGGGGCCAGGCTAAGTAATCTGCTTGGGTTCACTCTCAGAGCTTTTGTTCCCTGAATGCTTTCCATACTGCTTTGGAGGACAGGAATGAAAATGGTGGCCTCCCAATCTCTGGACTGGAGTAGCTGAGAGATTGGGGCCCTACTTCTCAGTGCACCCTCAGAGAAAAGCAGTCAATCCCTCCCATCTCTCTGGTCTCTAGCCACACTCCATGCTCACCCAGCCTGTGACCGAGCATTTCTATCTCTGGTGCACAACCCTGTTTGGAGTCTCTAAACCCAGCAGATTCCTGCACTACTTTCCCGTGCAGCTCTTCCCAGGGGAGGAAGGTGAGTCTCCTGGATCTGCCTCTTATGGGGTCCCTGCTCGAAAAGTTGTGGTCCAACTGTACTTCACGGTTTATGGCAACCCCCAGCTGAGAGCCCCCTCCTCGGTTCTGTTTCTGCAGCCGGTATCCCTGTTCTGATACCTGGGAGCTCTGCCACACTCCGGCATCCCTGGTCTTTCTGTGACCCCGCGGGTCCTGAGACCATACTGTCCCTGTGAGGGTTCCATCCCCTTCCCAGCCAGTGGAGCAATGTTCTTCCATGGAGCAACTTCCAATAGTTTTGATTTTGTGCTCAGCTGTTCTACCACTTGCCAATAGCTGGCTGATGGAGGCTCCCTCCCCCCAACCCATCACATTCCATCCTCCCATATATCGCCTTGGATTCACTTCTCTGCATGTCTTACCCTCCAGAAAGTGGTCACTTTTCTGTTCATAGAATTGCTGCTATACTTTCTTTGATCTCCTGTTGAGTCTGCAGGTGTTCAGAATGTTTTGGTAACCATCTAGCTGAATTCCTGGGACCAGACAAAATTTAGGTCTCCTAGTCCTCCACCATCTTGCTCCTCCCCCCACCCCTTGTAGCTCTATTTTTAATTTTTGGGGGGAGACCTCCATGCTGTTTTCCACAATGGCTGTGCCATTCCCACCCATAGTGTACAAAGGTTCCTTTTTTTCCACAACCTTACTAGTACTTGTTACTTCTTGTCTTTTTGATAATAGCCATTCTGACAGGTATAAGATGATATGTTATGGTTTTGAATTTCTAGAAATTTATTTATTTATTTATTTTTTAGTTTGTCCAATTTGTTGGCATATAATTGTTCATAGTAATCTCTTGTGATCCTTTGCATTTCTGTGGTATCAGTTGTAACTTCTCTTTCATTTCTGATCTTATTTATTTGGCTCCTCCTTTTTTTCTTGGTGAATCTAGCTAAATGCTTGTTAGTTTTGTTTATCTTTTCCAAGTTTAGTTTCATCAGTCTTTTCAAAGTTTAGTTTCAGGGATCTATTGTCTTTTTAGTCTCTATCTCATTTGTTTCTGCTTTGTTTGCTTTCTTTCTTCTGCTAACTTTGGGCTTCACTTGTTCTTCTTTTTCCAGTACCTTTAGGTGTGAAGTTAAATTATTTATTTGAGTTTTCTCCTGTTTCATCAGGTGGGGCCTATATTGCTATGAACTTCCCTCTCACAGTCACTTTTGGGACATCCTATAGATTTTGGTATGTTATATTTCTGTTTTCATTTGTCTCTAGATATGTTTTTTATTTCTTTGTTGACCTTATAGTTGCTGAGTAACATGTTGTTTAATCTCTGTGTATTTACATTTTTCCCAGTTTTCTCCTTCTAATTGATTTCTAGTTGCATATCATTGTGGTTAAAAACAATGATATAGGGTGCCTGGGTGACTCAGTGGGTTAAAGCATCTGCCTTCGGCTCAGGTCATGTTCCCAGGGTCCTGGGATCAAGCCCCACATTGGGCTCTCTGCTCAGCAGGGAGCCGGCTTCCTCCTCTCTCTCTCTCTCTGCCTGCCTCTTTGCCTACTTGTGATCTCTATCTGTCAAAATAAATAAAATCTTAAAAACCAAAATCCAAAAAACAAAACAAAACAAAAACGATATAATTGTTGATTGATATAACAATTAATATAATTTCAGTCTTTTAATAAATTCCTCTTGAGTTTATTAATACTTGTTTTGTGGACTGACATGTGATCTACCCTGCAGAATGTTCCGTGTGCACTTGAGAAGAATGTGTATTCTGCTGCTTTGGGGTGGAATGTTCTGTGTATTTAGTAAGCCCATCTGGTCTAATGTGTCGTATAAGCCTGATGTTTTCTTATTGATTTTCTGTTTGGATGACCTATCTTTTGATGTAAGTGGGTTGTTAAAAATCCCCTACTATTATTGTATTGCTGTCAATTTTTCCTTTTTGTCTGTTAATAGTTGCTTTCTATATTTTGGTGCTCCTATGTTAGATATGGAGATATATATATATATATATATATATATATATATATAATTTATTTCCTGGATTGACTGCTTTGTCATTATGTAGTGCCCCTCATTGCCTTTTATTACCAAGTCTTTATTTTAAAGTTTATTTTGTCTGATAGGAGTATAACTACACCAGCTTTCGTTCTGTGTCCATTTACACAGAATATCTTTTTCTATCCCTCACTTTCAGTTTGTCTGTGTCCTTACTTATTTTTTTTTTTAAAGATTTTATTTATTTATTTGACAGAGAGAAATCACAAGTAGGCAGAGAGGCAGGCAGAGAGAGAGGAGGAAGCAGGCACCCTGCTGAGCAGAAAGCCCGATGTGGGGCTTGAACCCAGGACCTGGGATCATGACCTGAGCCGAAGGCAGTGGCTTAACCCACTGAGCCACCCAGGCGCCCTGTGTCCTTACTTATGAAGTAAGTCTCTTGTAGGCAGTATAAAGATGTGTCCTTTTTATTTTTTGTTTTGTTTTTATCTACTCAGCCACTTCATGTCTTTAATTGGAGAATTTAATCCATTTATTAAGGTAATTATTGATAAGTATGAACTTATTTCCATTTTGTTAATTGATTGCTCGAAGTTTTAGTAGCTCCTCTTTGTTCCTTCTTTCTTCTCTTGCTGTCTTCCCTTGTGGCTTAATGAATTTCCTTAGTATTTAGACTCCATTCTCATTTTCTTTCTGGTATTTACTGTAGGTTTTTGGTTTATGGTTATCACGAGGCTTACATATATCATCTTGTGCACCTTAAATTAATACCAACTTAAATTTGAACACACTTCAAAATCCTAAATTTTTACCCCCCCTTCCCTGGTTTTATGTTTTTGGTGTCACTTTTTGCAGCTTTTTATTTTATGTATCCCTTAACTAATTATTGTGGTTTTAGTTAATTTTACTGCTTTTGTCTTTTAGGCTTCTTAGTAGCTTTGTAAGTGATTAATCCACTACCTTTACTATATGTAACTTTCCCAGTGAGTTGTTACTTTTCTATATTGTTATTAATTAGTGTCATTTCTTTCCAACTTTTAAAGAAATCCCTTTATTATTTCTTGTAAGGCCAACTTAATGGTGATTACTTTAGCTTTTGCTTGTCTGGATCTTTACTTCCAATCTGAATGATGAACTTACCTTGCAGAGTATTCTCGGTTGGAAGTTTCTTCCTCCCAGCACTTTGAATATACCATACTACTACCTTCCAGCCTGCAAAGTTTCTGCTGAGAAATCTGCTGATAGCCTTATGGGGTTTCCCTTGTATGTAACAATTCATTTTTCCCTTGCTGCTTTTGTGATTCTTTCTTTATATTTTGACTTTTAAATGTAATGTGTCTTGGTGTGGCTTGTCTTTGAGTTCATTTTATTTGGATCTCCTTGAGTTTCCTTGACTTGGATGTCTATTTTTTTCTTGTAAATCTAGATCAGGGAAGTTTTCAGGCCTCATTTCTCCAAATAAGTTTTCTGCCTCTTTCTCTCTTTCTTCCTCTTCTGGGACCCCTATAATGGAAGTGTTATCCCACTTGATGTTTTTTCAGAGGTCCATTAATAATCTTCATTTAAAAAAATTCTTCTTTGTTTTAGCTGCTCTTTCTGGATGAGTTCTATTGCTTTATCTTCAGCTCACTGTTCCTTTTTTCTACTTCATCCAGTCTGGTATTGAACCCAACTAGTATATTTTTCAGTTTAGTTATTGTATCCTTCAGCTCTGTGACTTTTGTTTTTTATCTCTTTGTTGCAGTTCTCACTGTATTTACTCATTTTTCTCCCTAGTTTGGTGAATATCTTTATGAACATTGTTTTGAATTTTTATCAGGTAGGTTACTCATCCCTATATATTCAGGTCTTTTTCTAAGGCTTTGTCTTGTTCTCTTGTTTGGAACATATTTTTCTATTTCCTCATTTTACTTGACTCCATGTGCATGTTTCTATATATTAGTCAAAAACAGCTACCTCTCTCAGTCTTAAAGGAGTGGCCCTGTGTGGGTGATGATCCTGCTTGTTCAGTCTTGTCCTAGCTCTTGGTTTCTCTCAAACCTTTGTAATCATCTAAACCACCTAATTTATTCTTGATATACCCCCATTGTTGAGGGTGTGCCAAGACCTGTCAGTGATCCAATGGGTGGAATCTCATTTATCACCTAGTTTCAGGCTGAATGAAAGACAGATCCTCAGGCAGCAGCTTTTAAAGTATACAGATATAAAAAAAAATGCAAATATATATAGTCTGGTGGGGCCACAGTCATAAATCCTTCTGACCCCCAGACCAAGAGATCTGGGGATGTCTCCTGGGCAACAGTTGAAATAATTGGCACTGCACATGAGTGAGACACCTTTCTGAGAAGTCTTGCTGAGCTGTAGGAAGGCCAGTAGGGCATTTGAGGATGGTATCTTCTTGTTGATGTTCCCTGGGAGCACCTGTTTAGCCTGCAGGAAATCTGAAGCCTGTCCCACATGCTAAAAAGAGCCAGGCTAAGAAAATAGGCCACTTGCATAGGAAGTCTGGGGCTGTGTTTCAGTCTGTTGTATGTATAGTGCCTTGTGTGTGTAACTGTATACTGGAGTATGCACTATAGTCATGTGTAGGACTATATAACAGAATTGCCTTTTTGATTATCGTAGTCCCATGGAGCTCTGGAACAGCAGCCCCTTTGGCTGCCAGAGCCAAGCAATCAAGGGGCATCTTCTGTGTGGATTGTGCATGCCTGCTGGTTTTAGTAGGGCAGCTGGAGAGTGTTGGGACTTCACTTGCTGGCTTTGGAAGTGCATCAGGGAAGTGTTTTGACTGGGCTTCAGCAGTGCAGTAAGAGTGCCATGTGTGTGTGGGGTGTGTGTGTGTGTGTGTGTGTATGTGTGTGCTGGCTTTAGGCTGGCAGCAAGAGAATGCCCTGACTGCTCACACTTGCCAGCCCCAGCTAGGGGGAAGGTGGGGGGTGACTGGGCAGGGAAGTTTGGCAATGGCCCATGCTCCCCAGCTAAAACTGGGGAGAACTCCATGACTTTTTTTTGTGCTCACCTGCTGCAGCCAGGAAGCAGGGGAACATTGCAACTGCCTGTGCTCTCTAGCCTTAGCAAGTGTCAGGACACTTGTCCTCCCAACCATCCCAGCAGAGTGGCCAAAGTATGCCATGTCTAAGCCTGTTTGTCAGTGCTAGCAGACTTTAACGGAGAGTGCAGCAATGGTGCCTGCTAGGACCTCTGTCTTGGGGTGCCCTTCCAGCTAATGCCCCCACCCCATCAGCCAATGAATCTTCCTCACATATGATCTGGGCACTTTTCAAACTGCTCTATTTTCACTGGGTTTAAGGGTGAGCAAGACCACATGTGAGCCCTCCATGGGGGGAAATCTCCGTTTCCTATGGCTCTTTGGGACCCCCATACATCAGGCCTGTAGTTTTCTAAGCCAGACATTCTGGGGGCTCATCTCTGTGGTGCAGATACCAGAGGCTGGGTTGCCCACTGTGGGGTAGCAACTTCTTACTCTTCTGGGACCAGTTCTTGTCTGGTAAGATCTTTATTATTGTGTGTCACCTCGGTGGGGGTGGGGTTTTTCCAAGACTGTTTCTGTCTCTCTCACCTATATCAGTGTGGTCCTTTTATCCTTTTTTACGAAGAACAGCTTATCTAGTTTTCAAGTCTTTTTCAGAGGGAAATGATTCATATGTAGCTGTAGATTAGGTGTGTCTAGGGGAGGAGGAGTTTGGGATCTATGTATGTTGCCATCTTGGATCCCCTGCAGACAGGTCAGGCAGGCTCCTCTTCTTCTTCTTTTTTTTAAAAGATTTTATTTTATTTATTTTATTTTTATTTTTTAAAGATTTCATTTATTTATTTGACAGATCACAAGTAGGCAGAGAGGCAGGCAGAGAGAGAAAAGGGAGGAAGCAGGCTTCCTGCTGAACAGAGAGCCGGATGTGGGGCTTGATCCCAGGACCCTGGGATCATGACCTGAGCCGAAGGCAGAGGCTTTAACCCACTGAGCCACCCAGGTGCCCCTTAAAGATTTTATTTTTAAGTAGTCTCTATATCCACCATGGGGCTCAAGCTCACAACTCTGAGATCAAGAGTTGCATGCTCTACTGACTGAGCCAGCCAGGTGCCCTAGAGGGGCCCTTTAGATATTGGGTTTTTTCCCTCAACCTTTTCTGGGGACTTGGGCAATAGCTATAGGCAATTTTCTCTACTAGCAAGCCCTGGTTATGACATTCCAATGCTATCTGTACCACATCTTTCTGCCTCCAAAGTTTTTATTTTCTTCCAGTGACTCTTGCGTTGGCAAGACTTTGCTAACCTAATGAGGTAAATGCAAGGCCAAGAGCCCTAGAATGGACCTTAGGATACCTGTATTTTAGTCCTGGCTTTGGAGTAGTGTGACCAACCTTGATGAAGTCACTTTATCCTATGGATTTTCATCTCTTCTGAAGTACCCTAGAAGCTCTGAAATTCTATAAGTTCCAAGTAGGTACCTTGAATGTGCATCTCTATAAGGTCACATGCTCTCCTTCAACTCCCTGAACCAATCAAGCCCAGGATTTGGGGCTCACAGGCAGAGGAACTGGCACTGCCATCACAGTCTTTGCACACAGCAGGCCTTCAATAAAAAAAAAAGTTTGGGGGTGAAACTTATATCTAGAGACACAGATAACACCATTGTTTTCAAGATCTTGGTGGAAAATAGTGCCAGATTATTTACTAGTATTGTTTTAATTTGAAAGAGGATAATCTTGCCTGTGTAAGGCTTGGCTTTTAGAACTTGGAATTTTTTTAACATGGTCTCTGCATGTGTCCCTTTGCCATTTAACAGGCATTTCTTCATGCCTGTTGAGGACTGACATCTTGCAAGTAACCCTCATGCTCTGATACTGACCATGATTACCTCAAGCTCTAGCAACTGGAGGGATGCCAGGGGTCTGTGGTCTTCTGAGTTTGTTCTTTGTTCTTTGCTCTTTTTTTTTTTTTTTTTTTTAAGGTGCCAAGCAATTAAAACCTTGACTCTCTCCCTTTGGGATAGTGGAAGGGAAAGGAAATAAGAAAAATCTGTGGGAATAGAGGAAGAGCAGGTCAAGTGTAAATGAAAATTACACTGGCCCCCCAGTGGAGTGCATCAGTTCCTAGGCTTGTTCCAAGTGGAGGCTGACCGTGGGTTTCCTGCTCTTATAACCATTTGACATTTGAGAGAACAAACAAAGGGCTTCATCAGGAAAAGCTTTAACCCTGTTAATGGCTACAAATCACTGGCCCTGGAGAGCTGGGGTTCAGAGAGGTCCTCTGCTGCCTTCTTATTATTTTAGGGGAATCAACTTTCAAAGAGACTAATGTCCAGGCCCTCAGGATTTCCTGACGGTCTGGGAGGTTTCCAGGCCTTAAACTGTCCTGTTGCTTCCTGTCTTCAGCAAGAAGACATCTCCCTAAAGGGAAAACATAGCTCAATTCCAAAAGAGATTTGGGAATTATAGAAGGAAGCAGTGTGAAGTGGCCTAAATGAAAGGGTTTATTTTTTTTATTTTTATTTATTTATTTTTTATGACAAACACTTGAAAAGAGAAAAAGGAAGCATTGTCAGTTGGCATCAAGAAAATAGGCTAACATTCCCAGCAATTCTTTTAAGGAAAATGTAAGGTAGATTTTTTGGGGGGGGTGGGATGGGGTAGATTGTGGTCACTGCCCAACCTGAGGGTTGTAGCTGGAAGAAGAGTCTTACTGATCTTCCTTGCTCCCATCTTTACCTACTCCCCTGCCTGTCCTATTTTCTTTATTCATTTTTTTCAATGTTAGCAAACATTTTGGTATCATTTATGCTTCATTAAATAAAACCTATTCATGTGAGCTGGAGAAACAGAGGTCAAATCACCTCAGACTCTTGCCAGCCTGTCCCGAACCCCGTTAAGCAGTTCTCAGGCTAGAAAAGGCATCCTTGACCATGTTAATTGTTCCGACCTCTGAGTTCTAGCATTTCATTAAAAAAAATCCCTAAAGAAAGAACAAAGGGATGGAAGGCTGGCTAAGGTTAAACTTTGACCTCGGAACAGAAAAAGAGAAAGAGTGGGGTAATTCTGTGGAGACAGGAGGATCTGTATACTACAGAGCTGAGATAAAAACAAGAAGAATTCATCATTTCCCTACTGACTAAGAATTATTTGCAGTTCTGTGGTGTGTGGAATGAGAGCCCAGACCTGGGTCTGGAGGACAGACGGCAGATCTGCAGGAATTCGACCCCAGGTGCCTGTGAGGGTGTGAAGATGAAGTCATGTAATATGGAGGTTGTATTTGCCTGCTGATAGCAGGTGGTTAACTAGCTGTATTGGGTCACAACGGGCCTCTTTTGGGAGCCCTGGAAATAGTTTTCCTCACCTCTAAAAGTATAACAAAGCCCACCAGGAAATCTTCCATATTAATCTTATCAGGAAGTCCTGGGAGTGATCTCCAATTTGCCCAAGTGCTAGAGGGAATATTTATATCTCCTCTCCTACAAGCTTGAATTAACATCACCTAAAGGCCTTTCCTTTTGTTTATATTCTAGGGAAATTATTCCATCACGGAATAAATTATAAGGTATTTCCAATAAATCATCAGTATTTTTTTCAGATTGGAGGAGGTAGAGTGAGAGGAGGATTGAGAAAGACAAGGCTGACTAGAATGAAAGCAAATAGTTTTGGTCAAGAGTTTTGAGGCATTTCTTTATTAAAGCTTTTATCATTGTTACAAAGACAAAAGAGCTAACTGGCTAGCAACTAGAGCTGGGCCTTGGGGTTAAATATCTTTCCAGGATTGTTTATGTTCAACCCTTCAGACACCACCAAAGGCAGTATGTAAGGCCTTCTACCAAGTCAGCTCAGACCTGAACCCAACCCAGTCCAGGTCTGGTACTATTTCCGAAGCCCCATTTCCATTAGGTGAAGTCTTCTGCTTGTCTGCCCATTTCTGGTGTTCCTGGGGACATACCCCATCCAGAGGCCTACCCATTGAGGCCTTTACCCTCAACTCCACTGGGAAAGCCCAGACCAGATGATGATGAGAACACCTGATTTTGAAAGTTTCTTCTGAGTTATAACGCTATGTTAAGTATGTTATATAATCTGTTGTCATTTAATTTTTGCAACAAGTTTTTGAAATAGCTATTACTGTTAATTTGGTCTTACAGTTGAGGCTTACAGAGAGGTTAAGTGACTTTCCCATGGTCACACACTAAGATGAAGCGATGGAACCTGAAAACATGTCTAGCTGTTCTCAAATCCATTCCCTTAACCACCATGATATATTGCTAGGTGTTTTTCTTGATTTCTGAAATTTATCCTACCTCCTATTAGAGGCTGACCCCCGAAGACCATTTGGTTAGCGTGCTCTCTAACTCTGACAAACTTAAGAACCCAAGAAGAGGCTACCACCAGTGGCCAAGTACCCTTTAAAACTAGACTGACTGCTACAGAATCATGACTTGTCCACATGACTGATGAGAAGAAATGATTATATCAATCCAGAAGCATCTGATGCCACCCACCCCTTACCTATCAAATTAAACCTCTTGGGTAACAATGCTGGCCCAGCCAAATGGTCTACCACTGAGCTATCCCCCCTGCATTGCTGGCCCAGATCAGCTTCAACTTCTTCAGACATTGTGAAAAAAGCTGATCATCTTGAGGAGCTAACACTACAGCCAGGTGGATTCCCAGCCTTGCCCATTCCTAATGGACTTTCTCCCTAACCTTTTGCTGTAGTGAACCTCCCTATAAAGCTCACATAGGTTACAGTGGACTCTAAGCTTTGATTGTTCAGAAACTCAGTTTATCAGATCGCTTGAAACATTTTTTTTTCCAGAAAAAAATTATGAGCGATAATGTCAGCAAAATTTTTGTATTTTCCCCTGTCCTTTCTTGTTCCAGGGCATCCCATCACAGAATTAGAACTCAAAGTAAGCCAGACCAGTCATCAGAAGGCTGCTTGGCAAACCCAGAATTATAGCAAAGGACATTGAATTGCCTTACATGATATTTCACGCAGGCCTATTTCTGACTTCGTATTCTTTTTAGTGAACAGATCCTCCTCCCTACCAGCAAATCTGAAGACCTGGGTTCAAGTTCAGGCTCTGCTTTTTATTATCACTGCAGTGATTGACAAGGCATTTAGCCTCTTCACGCTCCTGTTTCATGGTCAGTAAAATGGGAATAATAATCAATAAAACTCACAATGTTTAAATGAAGGTTATAGATATGAATTCTCTGTATATTCCTTTTTGTTATGTAGAGCTGTCAAGCTGATGTTTTAATTTGAAACCTTGTGAAACCATTTCCTTGCAAGTCACTAATCTCATCGTTCATCCCAAACCACCACTTTTCTGGAGAAGGGTGTGGCTGCTTCACAAACTTTCAAGTACACATTAATCTCCTGGGTGGGCCTGGTTTTCTGCATTTCTAACACGCAATCTAGATACTGCTGGCTATACTTCAAGACGAAATTAAATGTTTTTGGCAGGTTTCTATGCAGATACTTAGGAGACCAGGTATTTAAAGATCAGTGTGGGGCGCCTGGGTGGTGCAGTCCATTGAGTCACCAACTCTTGGTTTGGGCTCAGGTCATGATCTCAGGGTCATGAACTTGAGCTCCCTGTCAGGCTCTATGCTCAGCACGGAGTCTGCTTAAGACTCTCTGAACCTCTCCACCACTCTCTCAAAAAATGAATAAATGCATCTAAAAAAAAAAAGATGTTTAAAAAAAAAAAAAGATCAGCATGACTTCTAAGAAGCCAAATCCCATAGTCACTTTGTGTGCTCATCGCAGGTGACTGTTTAATATTGTTGAGCTTCCATGTTCTTTCTTTTCCTTTGCTTTTCATGGCTTTGGTCTCTTTTAATTCTCCCCTATTTTTCTTTTTTCCTTTATAAAAAAGGTATTTTATTATTCATTTGTCAGAGAGAGAGAGAGAACACAAGCAGCGACAGCAGCAGGCAGAGGGAGAAGCAGGCTCTCATCTGAGCAGGGAGCCCGATGCAAGACTTGATCCCAGGACCCTGCGACCATGACCTGAGCTGAGTGTAGATGCTTAATGTGGACAAGAGGCCCCTCTTGTCCTACATTTCTAACTGCTCCTCCTCAGTCTCCCCATAGATTCCCCTTGATTTATCTTTTAATGTTTGTGTCTCTCTGGGTTCTATTATTTGCCTTCTGATCATTTTATTCTCTATGGATGATCTCAAGATTTGACTTTTTTTTTTAAAATTTTATTTATTTATTTGACACAGAGAGAGAGAGTGAGCACAGCCGGGGGAGCAGCAGAGGCAGAGGGAGAAGCAGGCTCCCCACTGAGCAGGGACCCTGAAGTGGGGCTTGATCCCAGGACTCTGGGGTCATGACCTGAGCCAAAGGCAGACTCTTAACCGACTGAGCCACCCACTGTCCCCTCCAGATTTGACTCCTATATGAACTCTCCTTTTCCTGTCTAGACTGACTAAATGGATCCTTCTCCTACACTCCTATTACATTTTGTTGTAAGATTGATTTTAGCACATGATAGTTTTACTTTATAGCATTATTGTGCAATTATTTTTTTTTTGGTCTACACTTACTTTTTGAGAGCGGAGTATAGCTTTTCATCATTGCATCCCTTGTGCCTAGCATAGTGCTCAGATTCTATAAATGTTTGAGTAATAAACAAAGGCAAACCTAGAGTTTGGGGCAGATGTCAGAAAGAGCCATCTGAGCAGGCCAGATGGCAAATGTTAGTGTTTGGACACCCTGTGGAAACACAAAGCACACTTAAATTTTGTTCTGTATGCGTATATGTGTATAAATTACCTTTCTGGATAGTCTCAAGATACCAACAGCATCTGGGGAAAACACCTGAGCCATGTTTCCCTTGTAAATTAATTCTGTGCTCCTTTTTCAGACTTAAGCAATAGGCTGTCAAAATTGTCAAAAAGAGGAAGCATGTTTCTTACGGGCAAAATTATTTATCAGGCTTTTCTATTGTAATAAATAAAGTGAGCTGCTTCAGAGAAGGAAGGTTGTAGTCTTGCCAGAATGGTGGTTTCCAAGAAAAGTTTTACCACACTCGGTCTCAAAGAGGACTCAGAAGATCGGGTAATTGACTGCCAGCAGGTGTGAGATGTCCTTAGCTCAGATCTCTTTGGATTTGGATTCAATTCAATCCAACAAACAACATTCAGTAGACATTTCTTTTGCATCAGACTAGTACTAGGTTAGAGATAGAAAGATAAAAAAGACATAATCCCTGCCCTCAGAGAGCTCATAGTCCAATTACAGCATTAAATATTTAAATAAATAGGGATGACTCAATGTGATGGTTATTTAATAAATGTATACAAAGTTCTATGGATCAGAGAGGACAGAATAATAGGAAATACAGAAGGAAATGATATTTGGGAGGTTTCTCCATCCCCAAATGCATATTATTTCTTGAACCACCCATCAAAAATCAAATTGCAAGTATTACCTACCCCTATTCATGTACACAAATCAGATTAAATTTAATGTTTTTAGTGCCTATGATGCATCTACCATTCCTTCAAGAAGGTTTTGATATAGGATCTTATGTATAAATAAGATTTAATGGAATGGAAAATTGGGGCACCTGGGTGGCTCAGTCAGTTAAGCATCTGCCTTTCACTCAGGTCATGATCCCAGGGTCCTGGGATCGAGCCTTACATCGACTCCCTGTTCAGTGCCTCTCCCTGCTGCTTGTGCTCTCTCTCTCTGTCAAATAAATAAATAAAATCATTTTAAAAAGATTTAATAGAATGGAAAATAACGAGGTCATCAGAGATATAAGCAATGTGTGATGGGGTTATAGAGGGAGCAACACTAAAATCTAACTGAGAGCCTTCCATACTGTATTTTGGATGTTTTAGTCTATGCCTCCCTATAGTGGCTGTGGGCTCTGCATCTATGTTTGTATGGGATTCTGGATCTCTTTGTCAACTTTATAGAACCAAGGGCCTTCGGGGAGATGGCACAGTAGTTCTTTCATTAAATTTTCCTGGGAGTCTTGAATTGAGAACAGCTGAATGATAGCTTGTTGCTGGGCAGATATAAAGGTGCAGTCATGTTTGGAGTCTGAGAGCAGATAAGTACAGCAAAGTAGGAGAGAGGAGGGGGAAAGAGAAAGGAGAGAGAGGAATAGAGAAAGAGAGGGAGAGAGAGAAAAGGAGGGAGGAGGAGAAGGAAAGGGAAGAGAAGAGGGGGAAAAAGCATAGGAAGGTAGAGAGAAAGGAAGGGTAGAAGGGACAAATGAAACAGACACAGAGAGATGAGTAAGGGATGGGTGTGTTGTTGAGGAGTCTTTGGCTGCAGGTTCCTGAATTCCAGTTGAGCTTGTTAAACTGAAAACAAGCCTTTACCATGAGGAGCCAGGCTGCTGGGATGTCACAGAATCCAAGGGCAGAAATGTAACTACATCTCAGGAAGAGATTAGAACTAAACTGAAAAGCTGTCAGGACCTGGCCATTTTTCACTGCATGTTGACTTTTTCATCTTTTTCTGTTTGCATATTGGCCTTTGCTGCTAACTGGTCTACCTTGCAGGAACGAGATGGCTGCCCCATGACTTCTAGTTTTATGTCTTCCTTGATTAAGACAGCAGGCCAGACTGAGTTGGAATCTAACTTTTAGTCTTACTTCCAAATTCTAATTGCCCCGGAGGGTACCAAGTGTCTCTTCCTGGTCCAGTACCTGTGACCTTGGAATGGAAGCAGGTCAGGGGTTTGTATATGACTGTTGGGGGACCACTTCTGTGTGAAGAGGGTAATAGAACGGTTGGCCTTAACCAAGAAGCCACCTTCAAAGGTTTATGCTCTAATAAGAGGACCACATCTCATGAGAGAGCTGACTTTTCAGCTCCCATTAGCATGTCCTTTGTGAAAGGTTTTCCATTCTTCTCTCTGTGTGGTCTTTCTTCTGGAAAGATCCAGATTCCTTATGTAAATCCCACTTTACTTGTTAGCTTGAGTGGGTTTCTGTTTCTTGCCACAGAAGGACCTTAACTGACATTTCACCAGGCAGAGGACGGGGTGAAAGAAGACACTCCAAGTTTAGGCAACAGCATTAATAAAGGTGCAGGTGTGAGAAAGTTCATGGTTAGCTGGGAAGAATTGTCCAAGTGAATACTGCAGCAGAGGAAGGAATGGTGTGGAAAATGAGGCCGGAAAGGTGGTTTAGAAACTGGTCATATCAACTTTAGAAATTCCCCTCTTGGCAAATTGGAATAGGTAGGGGAAGCCTGGTGGGATTTTGAATTGCAGAATAATGGTATTTGCTGAGTGTAGTGTGACTGTCTTCTTAGAGAGTGATAAGCACCTTGTTGGTGCCTTAAGTTTGGTGGTGGTTAGGCTATAACTTCAGAGTTACATGATGGATAAAATGCCACTTTTATCTCAAGTGCAAATGTGCCCTAAATACATCACAGAGGCCTCATTTGCTGACTCTTCGCCAAAATGTACTGGGCGACTAAAGTAGATGCTACTGGTGCCCCAGCCAGACCCCCTTTACCTGCTGGTGTTTGTCTCCTCCAGAGGCTGGAAGTGCTGGAGCCAAGGGCTTACATCTGTGGCCTCTGTGGGAGTCATCTCATTTGGAGACGCACGGAAGTTTTCACTGCTTGACCCCCATGGCCAGTGACTGAATGATTTAAGAGGGGTACAACAGGCTGGCCTCTTTGCCTCAAGGGGGACAATTCTGCTATAGGATGTGTCTTCTGGAGTCTCATAGATTAGGCCAAATTGCGTGGTACTTGAGACCACATCCTTGCTCAACATCTTTCCTCTCCCTCTCCCCTTCCCTTGCTAGCTTACAGGTTTCTCCCGGGGAGCCTGCCCTCAGCAGATCGAGACACCCAGATGAAGCACTCAAGGCTGTGCTTCAGGGAAGTCTTCCCTAAGACAGTGACATTTACTTCAGTAGACACCAAAAGTCCTCCAGGTTGCTGTGTTTCCACTTCTCTGAGCATCGTGGTCAAAGCTCAGATTCTGGGATGAGCCCCAACTGCATTCATGTCTTGGCGGTGACACCTAATAGCTTCTGGTCTTGGCAGATCGCTCAGTCTCAGGATCCTAGTTTGCAAGATCTAAATGGGATAATAATAGTATTTTGGTTTGATGAAGATTAGATGAGATAACCCATGGGAGGCGTTCAGCCCAGCACTCACGCTAAGTAAAGAGCTCATTAGCTACTATTGTGATTACTTCTGGTTTTCTCTTTGACAGAGAGACTGTGTGTAGTTAACACAGGTTGTGCACTGCACCAGGGGCCCTATCTAAGGGGTAGTAGATTTAGGTATTTATTATGACAGTTTTTTGACAGGTAAAAGTAAATGTCTTAGGGAGGGACACCTTTTCCTAATTCTTACAGAGGTGCTGTGTGTTAGCAGCAGACCAGCCTGAGGTGGAGTTCAGATTTCTTCTTTTGTTCCCTCAGTTGATTTGAAATTGTGGCCCCCAACTTAGTCTGGACTATGTGGTTGCCCTCGAGCAAGCTGGCTGGCGTAACCCTTCTCTTTTTGCCTGTTCTGAAGCTCAGTGACAAGCAATGGCTGGATTTTCATTAACCACACAGCTCAGCAACAGCTGCTTCTACTCAGGCTGCCATAGTCAGATGACCTGTTAGCTGAGTCATCTGCGGCTCTGTGCTATGCCACAGTCTAAGGAGGGTGATGCCCGAGCTGCAGAAGAGGGTGTGGAGGTATCTATCAGGGGAGACGAGTGAGAGGAAATCCGGGTGCGGCAGCTGGCAAGGGTAGGTGTGACCAGCCAGCACACTGCTGTTTATTCACACTGGGCCCTGAGGTAAAAAACATCAGGCAATGATACTGTCAGAGTTAGCTTGAGGTGACCAAAAATACCTGGATGCTTTTTCTGCTGAGAGATTTTCACAGGAAGAAGTGCTTTGCTGTGTGGAAAGTTGTGTTTCCACCTCCCACCCTTTCCTCAAGGTGCTAATGAGGCAGATGTGTTCTCACCTCTCTGGCCATTGCTTGTCACCTCAGCTGGGGGGATGATGGTAGACCTGTCTTCTAGTTCACAGAAGTGACAGTGGCTGAGTAAATGCCTTATTTTCAGCCAAAAGTGGTCATTCTCCAGGAATTGCTTTCTACCCTGTCACTGGATTCAATCCCTGAAGGCTGGTGCTGGCATGAGAGGCTGAATTGCCCCATTTTATGGAAGCTATGAGATGGGGAGACACTGTGGCGAGGCATTCTGACCACATTTCTATGGTACAAGCTGGTGCAAGCCAGGAAGGATGGAACCAGGTCATAGGGAGAATGTTGACAAATCTAGCTGGTGAATGCTCTGTATGTGGGAAAATGTGTCTTTTCTTTAAAAAAAAAAAAATCAGATATGAAGAGTATCACAGAGTTACTGCATCTGGAACACACAGAGAAGCTTTTCTCTTTTGAAGGAGCCGGTCACCCCGCACTCTAGTACACTGGAGAGCTGTTTAATTCCTGTGTCCCTTCTGGGCCATAGTCCCTTTTGGCCAGCCAGCCTTTCCACAGCACCTCCAGGAAACCAGTAAAATGAATAAATCCCTGGGAAACCACTCAGAGACTTCAGATCTTGACTGGCAAATTTGTATGTGGTGGGGGTCCTATCTGGGATAACATATGAGAACATTTGGCTTAACTTCAGAACTATTGCTTCTGAAGGGGCAGAATCATGGTAAGCTGGGCATTTCCAGGGACCCAGTCAGAGAACTCAAAAAATTCCAGTTGTATCAAACACTCGCTCTTATAATCTTGGATAACCACCTCACACTTGGTGAATGCTGCTATTCAGGGGAAAGCAGCTGGGTTTCCCAAGGGGGCAGGACAGAATCTTCATCTTTGTTTCCTTATGTGGGACAGAAGGGGACAGGATCTCTTCCTCCTCATTGCTCCTGTGGGATAGAACATACGGCTTGTCTGTCAGCATCATCGAAATTGGATGGAAGGCATCTGGAACTTGCCTGTTGTGCCCAAGGCAGGAAGCCACTTGGTTCCAGGACAGTCAGGATGCCTTGCTCCTCAGTCTGGATCACTTTTCTCACAGAACTTAGATTCGTGCAGCTTCTTGAAAGAAGAAAGCTTATTTTGGCCTTTGGATCCATGTCCTGTGACGTATGACTCTTCCTAAGTAGCTGCCACATTGAGTGGAAACAGCCATAATTGAGAGGTGGCTGGGGACATCCCCATCTTCCTTAGCCTTGCTCACCAACTTGCAAAATGCAGGAGGGCAACGATTTCACAAATGAAGCTGGAATTGGGAAAGCTTTTTCCTTCCTTCATATAGAAGTCTTTTTATGTCGAAGGTTGGGGCAAGCCGACTGTCCCTGGGGATCAAAGTGTGGGTTCTGCTGGGGAGAGGGGAAAAGAGTCAAACCTACTTGGAATAAGTTCACTGGGATAGAACTATATTCTACTTTGAGCCAAAATCCTGTGAAATCTCATGGGCCATGAAGTCCAATTAAAACAGAGCTGGGCACGGTAAGAGGCTAACAGGCATACATAATTGTGAGAACCAGGATTTTAGTGGGGAAAGAAAGAAAGAAAAAAAAAAAAAAGCCAAGGAGAAGCTAAGGCCAATTATCAGAACTGCTAATTTTTACCAACCTAATCATTAATGAATACCATGTTTCTGAAAAGAATGTTAAGAGAATAATTGTATTTCAAGGGCTTGAAAACTGCTAAACTCTGAAGTTGTACAATTTGTGCAAATTAATATGATAAAAAGAGACAATTAAGGTTTATAATTAACAGATAAATACAAATGATCTGGTGAAGACAATCTAAGTTTCTGCTCTGTCTTATGAAGCAGTGTAATTGATTTTTATAAATGCTAATTTACAGTACATGCTCTGTTAACTATTAACACAGGGAAGGGAACATGGAATAAATGGAAGTCAAGGAGGGATGTGAGCCAAGGAGCTAACAGACTACATATAGCCAAGGAGAAGAAATAGGAGCATATGCCAAATGCTGGAATGTGACTTCGAAAGGGGAAAGACACCACCCAACAATCTTGCCCCCAATGGGGGAAAAAAAAAAGTCCTTCAATTGTCTATGTAAATGCAATGAGGTTTTTCCTCTCTTGTTCCTCCACCTTTCAAAACGGGCTGGCTAGATTTTCCTGAAGTTCTGAGGCCACGAGTGAAGTGGTCTGACTCAAAGTATAGGCCGTGTTGTGTAAATAAAATGCACCTGAGCGGGGCGCGGGGGGGGTGGGGGGGAGTAGTTTCCCAGGCAAAGGCAGCTGAGCTGTCCTGAGGGAGGCCTGTATCACTTCCAATCAGGAGCCGACTGCCATTGGCAGTGTGCTGCTGTGGACAGAGAACACCCAAAGTGGCTCTTATGGGATCTGCAAACTGGATGTCACCCAGGGGACACGTTCCAGATGCAGGCAGTTTGGAGTCGAAGGCCTCTGACACAGGCAACTCAGGCTGAGTTTGCTCCAGTGTCACGGCTAATGTAACGTACAATGTAGAGAAAGAGAGAGAAAGAGAATGAAAAAGAGAGAAATCAGCTTAAATATATCTTCCAGAATTGTATTGAATTTTATTCTAATCATAAAACATACAAGGGTTATGGTGGAGATGAACTTGTAGCTAAGTCATTATGTATAATAGAAAGTCTAAATGGTACAAAGATGGTAAGGCTGAACAAGTGTATTTCACTGGTAATTATTTCATTGGATCTACTCCTACTAAGTTAAAAAGGAACTTGCTGAGCAGATCCTAAGGAAATAGTATGTTCGTCTTGAGTCATCACCCAAGGGCTAGATTCAGAATATATAACCCTATATTCAGAATATATAGCCCTATTGGTGGAATGGTGGTCATAACTATAGTTTCCTACTTTCATAAAGTCTTTTGGGCCAATTGGCTTAGCTAGATATGGTACGATATAGCTTCAGTCCATGTATGTGCCAGATACATAAGGGGCAATCCTATTCCCTTCCCTTCCCTTCCCTTTCAGCTCTCCTCTGCTCTCCTCTGCTCTCCTCTCCTCTCCTCTCCTCTCCTCTCCTCTCCTCTCCTAAGTAGTCTCCATGCCCAGTGTGGAGCCCAGCACAGGAATTGAACTCACAATCCTGAGATCAAGACCTGAGCTGAGATCAAGAGTCAGATGTGTAACACTGAGCCACCCAGGTGCCCCATGGCAATACTTCTTTTCAAGAAACCTAGGCTGCCTTGTGGTTTACCCATGGCATATGTCTTATGAAAGCTACCAGGAAGTGACCTGAATGTCTCAGGGCCTGGGCATTCCACCTATCACACTTGGAGGAATAATTTAGAGCCACAATGGAAGACTATGCATCTTAAAAAGAAAGAGAATGCTCTTATGGACAGATGCAAAACAACCTTTAAGTAAATTAAATGAAAAGAACAAGTGCAGAACAGTGTGTATAATATGTTAACAAATGTGTAAAAAGGAAAAAAAATGAGTTGGTTGTATATGCACAGACTATCTCTAGAAGGACAGAAAATAGGCAATGTTTATGGCCTTCAAGGAAGGGGAGAGAGAGGGGGGAAGACAAGGGGAATGGGAAGAATTTCCCCTTCCAGTATTGGTCCTTTTAGAATTTTATGCCATGTGATCTATTCTATTTAATATATGTATATTCCTTTTCAAATTTTATACCACGTGAATATACATAAAAATAATGTAGACATAAAAAAAATAGCAACACTTGAAACAAACCAAACCATAATAAAAGCCATGTGCTAGCAAGGGTTACTATGTCCTGCCTTGGAGTTGAAAGTGGAGTGTGTTACTAAACCATCAACCAGATCCAAGAGCAAGGAGGAAAGCTACTAATAGTGCAAAGAAGTACTCCCTGAATATTTCTAAAAAGTAGACCAGCAGGGGCGCCTGGGTGGCTCAGTCGGTTAAGTGTCTGCCTTCAGCTCACGTCATGATCCCAGGGTCCTGGGACTGAGCCCCGTGTTGGGCTCCCTGCTCAGTGGGGAGCTTGCATCTCCCTCTCCCTCCACTGCTCCCCCTGCTTGTGTTCTCTCCTTCTGTCAAATAAATAAACAAATCTTAAAAAAAAAAAAAGTAGATCAACAATTGTGATTCCGCAATCACTTCCTGAGTGCCTAGTTTGTGCGAGTCACTGTTTCAATACTGTCCCCCCTCATGGAACTCTGTTGAGTGGATACAGCTGTAGGGTGAGTGGTGCCACTTTTTATGACAAAGTTAGAGCCAAAGCAGATGGACAGGTACCTTTATTGTTTCTGAGACAGAAGTAGCTTTAATCTCCAGTTTAGAGAAGACATTTTCAAGAGCACATTTCTCAGAGATGCAAAGTAGCATCTCCTTGGTAAAATATGTGACAATGAAAAGATGCAATGTCAACACAGCCGTATCAGTACGAGACATCAAACCTGGTGACAAGATACATGTTTTTGTAAAATAAATGGGTGTGGATGTTGCATTGCCCCTCCCTGAGCTGTCGTTTCTTGTAAAGTATACAGTGGAGCTGAGATTCCCAATCTGAGGTCTCGGTCATAAGATCATTTCTCTGGAAATCCAGTAGAATATACCTCCTTTCAGCAAAGATGTGCCTGTAGCTTTCATGTGCTAGACACCGAGGGAAGCCCAGAGGAGACACAGAGATGAGCCTAGTAAGGGCCCTGCCCTCAAGGAGCTGATCATGTGCCCAGGATGAGAAACATTTTCCAGAAAGCCATGGAAGTACAGGAGAGAGAGGAAGGGGGAGGCTTCAGGAAGTAGGGAGGAACAGTGTTGAATTCGTAGAATTTTTCCTGGGAAAGGAGCAAAGAAAAGTTACTTAGGCAGAGTGCTGTGTTAAAAAGGGCAGAGAAGTGAAGCGGCGGACCTGTTTGAGGAAAGGGGACTTGAGCTTGTCCTAGATGTTCAGGAGGCTGGATAGCAGAGAAAGGTGAGGCTGTGGCAGGTGAGGGGGCTTGTGAGGGGTCACATGCCCCTGAAGAGTTTGGACTTCTTCCCTAAGCACTGGAGAGCTATGGAGGATATAAGAGGCAGGAGGGAGGCTGTGCCAAGGCCTGAGGTGGGGCCAGGATTCCAGACAGAGCCCCGAGGAGGGAGGAGGCTGTGCTAGCAGCCAGAGGAACAGGAGGAGGGTAAGGATCCAATGGGTTTTAGAGCAGGGGCTTTGGAAACTGATGACTGACTGAATGGAAGGGTCAATGGAAACAATGAGCTACGATCCTGCAGACTTTAAGATAAAATCCACATATCAAATCACATGTTCTTTTGCTAACTGAGAATGAAATTACACTTTTTTTTTTTTGCTAACATAAAATGAATGAATGGTCTTGAAAATCCATATTATAGGGGTGCCTGAGTGGCTCAGTCAGTTAAGCATCTGCCTTTGGCTCAGGTCATGATCCCAGGGTCTGGGAATCGAGTTCCACATAGGGCTCTCTGCTCAGCGGGGAGTCTGCTTGTCCCCCCCTCTCTCTGCCCTTCCCTCCCTGCTTGTGCTCTCTGTCTCTCTGACAAATAAATAAATAAATAACAAATAAAAATCTTAAAAAAAAAAAAAAGAAAATCCGTATAATAAAAGAGTTGTACTTTACTTAATTCTGAAGTATTGTTTAGTTTGACACTGTATTGGAAATCGCTTGGTCCATAACTTACTTTGGAAACAGATAAGATGCCTCTTTTATTTTTTTTTTATTATTTTTTTTTAAGATGCCTCTTTTAAATGTCTAACTGAATCCCAGGCTGAGGCTCTCCCAAATGTTAGTTACTTCCCAAAGGTGACCACTAACAGGTACATACCGAGAGGTGACGGGTGGGAATGGTCACAGCTCGAGGTCAGGTGGTTTTATGTTTGCTCGGTGCCAACAATGGGAGGAAAGCACATATTTCTGTGAAGCATGCTGTGTTCTCTGAAGTGATTTTATCATGTGACAGACAATGCCAGGTAGCTTTGGATAAGAAAGTTCGAAGGTTGGGCAGGTCAAGCTCTGGATTGAAAGCCTAAGAAATTTTTCTTTGTGAGAAATAGGAGAGATTTAATTTGGTTCCTTGAAATCTCTGTGACTGAGACTAATGCTGTGACCTAAAAACCTTATCAGTTTGACCGCTGGATTAGTTCACACCTTTTTGGAATACATGCTGGAGAGAGGGTGAGCAAAATTTCACATGCCTTCTAACAGCGTCTCAACAACAGGTAGCTCTATAGACCATCAGAAGCCTTTAGGTTTTGCAACCAACCATTTGATATTTAAAAAGTTGTTAGATTATTTTAGGCATCATGGACTGCTTTTCACTTAATTGCTGTCCCTCTGGGGATCTGTGCCAAGGTAGCACTCTCTACTAGCCACACAGAGAATGACCCAATTGTGCCTTTAGTTTCCTCTAAATACAATCTATTGATTTTCTTTCTCCCACAGTAAGCAGGGTGATCTTGGTTATTCCAAAGCAATTAGGTGGAGTATTTGGTTGGGCTCTTCTTCAAACTTGAAGGATTCTATTTACTCTCCTCCATTATAGCCTTGAAGCTTTAGTCCCTTATAGCCAAGAGTTGCTTTTCTGCGCCAATAAGCAAAAGCATTACAATATTAATAACCCTAGGCCACGGGTTTAGCTTCCTCACCTTCCTCCCATGCTTGGATGATTTCCTCTGCATCTGAAGCAATCCACAGTGGCCTGAAATTCATTCAGACTCTCGCACACTCCATGAGGTTTCCAAAATAAGCCAGTGGCAAGCATTTAATTAGTTCATTTTGTTTCTGCCAGGGCAGAGATGCAGGCTTGAGACTCTAAGAGCTGGTGTACAATACAGCTGTTACTGCAACTTTCCTGCCTCGGCAGTAGGAATGGGATTCAGAAGACTAATGATTCTGCCTCTTCCTGCCCTCTCTGTGGCTTTTGACAGGTTTCATTGACAGTTGGAACCCCTGTTTTCCTTTGAGTAAAGACAATAGGGTGCCAGGAGTTTTTCTGGGTGGCTTCTGCCAACAGTAGGGTCCAGTCGCCATGCTGGTGCTGAGGATAAAAGGTGCATGGACACAATGAAATGGGGAAAGGGGGAGACAGGGCTTGAGACAAGTTCCCCCCTCTGCTGGGGAAGGGCTCGGCTCTCGAGGAGTGGAAGGTGCAGTGGGCGTGTCTACAGACTGGTCCCCGGGCCCGCGCTAGGCAGAAGACACGAGGGCTGCGGAGTATTTATTCTACACTATTTCTTTCCATACCTTGCAAAACCTTTGAAAAACGGAAGGATGTCTTAGAATGTTTATGTCAGACTTCTTGCTGATAGTTAGCGGTGGTTTTGAAGTCACGGCACTTTCAGCAAGAGGAGCCAATCATGAACTGCGTGCACACATCCAGGAGGCTGCAGTAAGTTCCAGGCGGATGGGCAAGCTGAGAATAGGTGGCCCGAGAAGGCCTCCAGCTGGGGACAGGCAGGGCAGCCCAATATTCACAGGCTGACGGGTAAAGACTTCTTGGTTCTTTGTGTGGGTTCATTAGGGCTCCAGAGCCTCGATCCTGGGATGCTTCCCCCACCCCACATTTGCATGGCTCCTGCGTGGGACCCTAAGCTGTGTCTCTGCTGGGGAAAAGCCCCACACAGGCATCATGGGGCTCTGCTCCGGCGTCTAGTCCCACCTCCTCACCTTCTTATTGGTTCGTTGAGGCTTCACCTTGGTCCAGAAGAGGGAAGGATCAGAAGAAAAGAAGAAGAAAAGAATAACGTAAAATAAGGGGTTCTGCTGAAGTGTGTATACGTGCTGACCCTCCAAGAGGGTCTCTGCCTTTTGACTTTGCAATAATATTCCTGGAAATTTATCTCAAAGACAGTAATTGAAGTCTGGCTCAAAGGTTTCTCTTTATTTTTCGTATACTTGTAATTTCTTCTCTCTGTCTTTTTTTTTTTATCATCATGAAATATCTTAATTAACGAAAGAGTGTAAAAAATTATATGTACTGGGGAAAGAATAATAATAATGAAGCAAACACTTGTGTATTACAACAGATGGTGTTTTAGAAGCTCCCTTCGGGCCCTCAACAGCAATTTTACCATTTACAAGTATATCCCTAAATAACATATGATTTTTGTTTTGCCTTTTTTGAGTTCTATGATTGAATTCTTATTCTAAATATTATCTCACTAAAGGTGGCTCATCAGTTACACCTGCAACTCTTGGATACGGGTCAGGTCATGATCTCAGGGTTGTGAGATCCAGCCCAGCTTTGGGGCTCCCAGCTCAGTGAGGAGTCGGCTTCCCCTCTCTCTCACCTTCTGCCCCTCCCTCCACTCATGGTCTCTCTCTCTGTCAAATAAATAGATAAATCTTTAAAAAATAATTGGTGCAAGTAACTGAATTTCATTTACTTTTTCTGTTCTATTGTATTCTGGCATTTGAATATGCCATAGTTCATTTATGCAGGCTACTACTAAAGATATTTGGGTTGTTTCCAGTTTCTGTTCTTATAAGTGACACAGCTATTAACATTACTGCACATGTACAATATTCTGCAGGTATAAGAAATTCCCTGGGGCATATACTTTTAGCAGTGAGATTACTGGCCTGTGGTGCATATGGTCAGCTTTACTAGTTGAGAAGAGACAAGTGTGATTGTCTGATAAATGCTCCTGGGAGTTCCTGTTGCTCAGCACCCAGTGGGCTGGCCTGAGGAGCTCCCATTTAATTCAGAAGGGCCTGTGCCCCACCCAATTTCCCACAAGGTCATGGGATGCTAGCAGTGGTGTTGCCAGATGACTCTCTGAATGGATCAAATCCGACCCGTACCTCGCATTCTACCCACTAGCAAGGCCATTCTCATGGGCTCCTGCCTCTGGAGCAGAGCTCCCTGCTTCGCCTGGCAGTGCCCTGTCCCTTCCCACTTGGTGGGAGGCAAAACTAATGGTGAACCATCCATGTTTTGCTGACCTTGTGCTTTAATTTGCCCCACCAGTTAAACCACTTCTGTGCCTCCATGTAATGACCTTGCTGTGTTTGACTTCACTGCCTTTCCATGCTTGGTAATGTCAAACTGTTTTCCAAGACTGCTCTGATTTCCTTCTCACCTGCAGTGTGTGGGGGGAGTCCTTTTGCTCCCCATCCTCACCAATGCATGTTATGTAAAATTTTACATTTTTGTCAATCTTGTGGCTAGGAAATTGTAATTCTCTGTGGTTTCATTTGTGTTTCCTTGATTCCTAATGAAATTGAGCATCCTTTTCTATGTTGACTGGTCGTTCAGGCTTTCTCTCGTGATGGTAACTGCTCAAAGCTCTTTTCTGAGTTGTTTGCCTTTTGAAAAATGGATTCATAGGAGTTATTTAAGTGTTCTGGTTATGATCCCTCTGTGGCTTATATGAATTACCCATATTTTCTCTGATCTCATGATGTCTTTTCTCCTTTACTCTTTTATTATGGAATCATTTGTAAATAGAAGTTCTTACTTAATTTTGATGCAGTCAAATTTATTGAGCTTTTGCTTTATGGATTGTGCTTCTGGTCTTATTTACAAACTCTTTTTCTATCCATGGGTAATTAAGATGTTCTCCTAAATTTTCACCTAAAAATTTTATATTTTACTATTTGCTTTTGGGACTTTATATCCTGGACATATTATTTGCATGTGGTAGAAGTCTAAATTTTCCATTTTTCCATTTGGATAATTGTCCTAACACCATTTACCAAACAAGTCTGTTTTTTTCTTCTCTCTCTCTCTCTTTTTTTTTTTTTAAGATTTTATTTATTTATTTGACAGACAGAGGTCACAAGTAGGCAGAGAGGCAGGCAGAGAGAGAGGAGGAAGCAGGTTCCCCGCGGAGCAAAGAACCCGATGTGGAGCTCGATCCCAGGACCCTGGGATCATGACCTGAGCGGAAGGCAGAGGCTTAATCCACTGAGCCACCCAGGCACCCCAAGTCTGCTTTTTCTTAATTTACAGGATCAACTATGTTAGATATCAAACATCCTTATGTGTATGGGATCATTTTTGGATTTATTATTTCATTCCATCCACTTGTTTGTCTGTTCCCACACAAATATTATACTGTTCCGAAGTCTATAGTTTATAAAAGATCTTAATATCTGGTAGAACGATTTACTTCACCAGGTCTTTTATCAGTAGGATTTTGTCTCTTTTTTGGCTTGGGTACTTCCATATAAATTTTAGAATCCACTTGTGAAGTTCCACAAACAAATAAGCAAAAGGTTGGGATTTTGACTGCTATGACCTCAATTGGGAAGAATTGACGTCTTTAAATTATTAAGTTTTTCAACCCATGAACTTGATACATTTCTACTTTTATTTAGTTTTTTAAAAATGTCTTTTGCTGGGGCGCCTGGGTGGCTCAGTGGGTTAAGCCGCTGCCTTCGGCTCAGGTCATGATCTCAGGGTCCTGGGATCGAGTCCCGCATCGGGCTCTCTGCTCAGCAGGGAGCCTGCTTCCCTCTCTCTCTCTCTCTCTTCCTGCCTCTCCGTCTACTTGTGATCTCTCTCTCTGTCAAATAAATAAATAAAATCTTTAAAAAAAATGTCTTTTGCTAAGATTTATAGTTATCTCCATAAAGATCTCTTTAAAATGCTATTGAAAATGGTATCTCTGTTTTTCTTTTTCTTCCCTCTTTTTTTTTTCTTTTTCAAGTTTTTATTTAAATTCCAGTTAGTTAACATACAGTGCAGGAGAATGGTATCTCTTTAAATTTTTATTTGTATTTGTTTTTGTTGATATGTAGAATGCGTTTGAGTTTTGCATACTGGTTCTTATTAATTTTGGTAATTTACCTGTAGAGTTCTATTTTCTGCTTATGCAGTCATATCATCACTAAATAATGGTTGTTTTATTCCTTCTTTATCTCGCCTTTCTCTGTTGACTAGGCACAGTGCAGTGTTGAATACAAAGGGAGATAATGGGAACTCTTATTAATAGAATGGCAGACACTTCTCTTTGATTCCGAGTTTGTTAAAATTTTTTATTATGTATGGAAGCTGTATTTCATTATATACTTTTTTACCTGCATGAATTCAGGTGTTTTTATTGTTTTTCTCATTTAATTTGTTAATATGATGAATTTTATTATTCATGCATTTCTAATGATAAATCATCCTTGCATTGCTGAGGTAAATCCAATCTGATTATGATTTTTTTTATACATGGTTAAGTGAGATTGTTAATGTTTTTAATATTTTTACATCTATGCTCATGACTAAGACTGGCTGTCAATGTTCCTTTCCTTACTCTTCTTGACAGGTATTGATATCAGGCACACATGATTTTCATAAGTGGATAAGGATAATGAGACAAAGAAAAAAATGTAATAATAAAAAAGTTATAATTTAGGTTGAGATGCAAAATTTATGCCATAAGATCTCCTGCATGGCTAGGAATTTGGCTATGAAATTTCTAGCAATGAATTCAAATTAATTTCATGATTCACCAAAATCCATGAGATAAAACCAAACGGGCAGTTCAGGAGCAGCGCAAATTCTCCAAGGGGCAGTAAAGGGTGGTGGTTTGTAGGCTATTCCTTGGAGGTGGACTATCTGAGTTTCAATCCTGTCTCTCTAATTTACTAGCTATATAAGTTACTTAATTGCTTTGTGTTTCAGTTTTCTCACCTTTAAAGCAAAGATAATTATGTTATGCACTCACAGAATTGTTTCACAGATTAAATGAGTTAATACACAAAGAGAACTTTGAAAATTAATCATTTCTCAGTAGCACCCAGTGAACATTAGTGTTTTATTATCATTTCTGATACTGAGCCCAGAGAGAAAATTTCTCCTTGAATTCCTTTTGAGGGGATACCTTTTCATGAAAAGGCCAATGACCCTAATAAAAATCCTTATAGGATTATTATTACTACTATTATTATTTAATCATTTTGAGGAGTTTGATATCCTTTAGGCAAGCTTTCATAAGTACTGTTTTTCCAGTTGAGTTTCTGATGCATTTTGAGAACAGTGAGTGTGAGTTGATACTCTGTGGGTAGTACCTGGAACATGGCCATACAGTTAGGTACTTCTGAAACTAGAGGAGCATAAATTGAAGACCCCTTGCCTTCCCATGGGCCAAAAAGTACTTAAGGAGGACATGGCCAGGTAGCTCTCCTTGAGTAGTTTTGGTTAAGGAGCTGTGCACAGTCAAAAGGGTGGTCAATAGGCCAGTGGCTACACTAATTTTAGTTTGGGAAAAAGTGAAATCAGCTATTGCAAACTCTCACCTTGGCAATAAATTGGTTATTAAGAAATGTCTATATATAGGTACCTAAATGAGTTAACTTAACATACTTGATGATTGACTATACTGCATTCCAGTCAAATAGCAATAATCATTACTACTGCTTACATAGGGTTTACTCTGTGCTATATTGTTCTAAGTAGTTCACATAAACTAACATTGTTAACCTTCAGTACAATAACCTGAAGCAGATGCTGTTATCATCCTCATCTTATAGAGGAGTCATGTAACTAGTAAGTGGCAGAGGTGGGATTCAAATCCAGGTACACTGGCTCCTGAATCCAAATGTAAGCAAGATGCCTACTCAAAATGATGACTTTATTTTAGAATAACTGACCTGAAGGTGGCCCTTCTTTGTAGTGGTAGTTTTATAGCAGGACCCTATATTCCAAATGGTGAAAGGATAAGATCTGTGTGTGAGAGTGTTGTTCCTTCTCTATTCCATGACAGGGCACATATGCAGCCCAACCAATAATGATATACATGTGGGGCATCTGCAAAGCTCAGTCAGTTAGGTGTGATTTTTGTCTTGATTTTGGCTCAGGTCATGATTTCGGGGTTGTGAGATCGAGCCCTGTGTTGGGCTCTGTGCTGGGTGTGGAGCTGGCTTGGGATTCTCTCTCTCCCTCTCTCTAAAAAAGAAAAAAAAAAGTATACATGTATATATACATACATACAAGTAGAAAGCAAAGTCCAAACAAGTAGAAAACACTAAGCATCTTTTATACATACAGTTTCCACCTGATCAGTTATAGATCCTAGCTCTGAGAGTGGATTAAGGAGCAGGTTCTCATTAAGCATCAATAATGAAGGTCAATATTATAATGACCTTGTGATCTCCAACCACAGCCAATTCTCATCTACAGACATAGAAAGAAGAAATCCAAAAAGAGCAGATACCATCTTGTGTCATTCTGAAGATATTTATTTATAAGTTAATACAGAGTTTGTCAGTGATCAGTAGTGGAATAACTATGCCTCAAGGCCACTTTTCCTGAATAAAATATTGGCTTGCTGCACCTAAACTTGCAATTTATCAAAAAGGAAACAGGCATGCTGCTATCTGTAGGGTCCTTTTCTCTGGTCACAACTTGTAGCCCTCTTTAGCTGAGTCTGTCCAGCACACAAGTTCTCAGTGATGTTGGCTTTTGGACACTGCAGAAGCATCATGTTCAGCTGCAGCTAATAGGATGTGCTAGTGGTGTGATTGGGTGTGGGGGGAAGCTGGAGAGCACCGGAAAGCCTGGGGACATTTCTTGCTTCTCAGTTTCTTGGCAGTTAGGGCTAGGTTAGTCCTGCTGCAAAATGGGACCCTTCCAGTGGTCATTGCGCATGTGGGTTTTCAGGGTTTCGGCATTGATGATCAAGAAAATGGCCTTCCTGATCTTGACACATTATACCTAGGGGACACACACCACCTTTGGGTGATTGCTTTTGGGGACTACCTTTGCTAACACTCTGATTCTGTATCGTGGGAATAGTAGTTGAGATCGTTTTTGTTTTTTTTTTTTAAGTTGAGATAGTTTTAAAAACTGTGATGCAGTTCATAATGGTTTTAGCTGGGTGATAGAATATTTGTAGAGTTGATAAAGATATATGAACAGGGACCTGAGCGTACTCTTCCAAGCGGTTCTTTAACAGTTCTGTGGGTAGGAAGTCTTCTTGGGTACTTTATTTGGTCAGATTTCTTTATACAAAGCAGTTGTTCAATACAAGGAGCACTACCTAGATCCAGCAAGAAAGCAGCCTGACATCTACAAAGTCACTTGGGTTTTCAGAGCAGGGAAAACAAGCTCAGCAGTTGAGCAAAACCTAGATTTCTAGGACCTCATTCATCAAATTCATTGCTCTGACAAGAATGTTCCAGAATCTGGGGCACCTGGGTGGCTCAGTGGGTTAAAATCTCTGCCTTCGGCTCAGGTCATGATCCCAGGTCATGATCCTGGGATCAAGCCCAGCATCAGGCTCTCTGTTCAGCAGGGAGACTGCTTCCCCCTCTCTCTGCCTACTTGTGATCTCTCTCTCTCTCTCTCTCTGTCAAATAAATAAATAAAAATCTTAAAAAAAAAAAGAATGTTCCAGAATCTGCCTTCATTTCTACATCTAATGGTCAATTTCTGATCTTATCACATAGATTAATCATAAAGTATTTCATAATGTGATAAGATGCTTTAATAATACTTAAAATTTGAAAACTCCCGGATAGTTTTTCTGATTAGCATGATGTAAGTTTTACAGTTTTGTTTGTTTCACTTTGCTTTGGTTTTCCTGTCCGGCAGTCCCTAGCTCTTTTTAATTATTTTGTAGTATGTACTGAAAGAGAAAGTCGCATATGGTTGAGACCTAGTGTGGGTAAGGCAAGTTTTAAGTTATTAGCAACCAGTCAGAAGGAAGGGAGCAAAGAAATTTCTTTCTCTAGGCATTGAGGCCAAATCTTGAAAGGTCATAGGATGGCAACAGACCACTAATAGAAGCTGAAAGACCCTCAACATATTCTTCATCTCCAGACTTTCTAACCAACCCAGAAAAGTGTGAATGTAGACTTGACTTCAGGATGGTTATACTTAGACTTAAAACTTAGGAAATTTGACTCCTTCCACCTGTCCTAAGCTAACTCTAAGGGTAGTAGTAAGTAAACAACACCTGGCTCTAGTATAAACTTGGTTCTAACCTTTGGGAAGATGTGTAGTAAAATTTTTCTTCAATTTTTTCCGATAAGCTATTGCTTAGTACCACTATACTCTATTCATAAGTAATTTTAGTGAGTCTCTAAAGGAACATCCTGAAACCACAGGAAAGTAACCGATTCATTACTAAATGATTCCTGGCAGAATCTCATTGCATTTACTACAAATCATGGTGTCTCAAGTCTTAGAGACAACCAGCTCTTCCATGGAAGATACAGAATAATTTGAGACTTAAACAACATAATAAAAAGATGATATGGAGAGCAAAACAATGAGAAATTTGGGGATAGGTAAGGTGAGTATGGGCAAGATGTCAAGACAAATGATGTCCAACTTCCAAAGGAATTAATGAGAACTGGAAAGAACAGGTTCCAGCTACATGAGCAGTGGAGCTCAAAAGTAGCCTAGAGATAAGAAGAAAGAAGATCTCACTCATTTTGAAAATTCCAGAAGTGTTATGTATTCTTCCCATACATCATATCAGGAGGCACATGGTTTGAGTTGGTATTTTCCAGATGTTTCTATTGTGAGGTTCCTATATTTTCCATTTGTAATTAGTAAATATTAAGTATAGAGCAATATTTTGAGGCTATGTATTTCTTGTTCCTCTTTTCTTCTCTAACAGTCATCCAACTTTAAAACACTAATGTGGAGAGATTAATGTCTTAAAATGGAGGTTTCTCACAACAAGATATTAGAACCCATTTTAAAAAGCCAACACATTCAATTCTTTACCTTTGCCACACTACTGTCTTTCTAGAGACTCTTACTCATGAAGGGGTAAACACCAGGGAACTTATGAGCCCAAAGGAAAGCAACTGAAGACTTAGAGCATATCACTAGTTAAGCTATTTCCTCAGGTAACCTTTTCTTTCTCACATCTTGCAAGTCAAGCTCATCCAGTCCAAGGTGGAGCACCCAACCAATTTCTGGAATTAGGGAACGCTTCAGATTTTCTGGGTCAGGTACCAGGGTGAGGCTCAGTGCTGAGTAATTTATGCATGGAGTCAAGAATTTCCCTAGAGTATGGTGTCTCTTGGCAGTGGGTTTGGGTGGCCTCAAGGTCTCATTCTGCAGTCAAAGAGGAAAGAACTGAGAGGAAAACCACTTTCTGAAACTGGTTGTTAGAGATGGTACAATAACCCTCAAGAGAATCCTTTAAGAGGATCTAACAAGAGATGTGGAGCAGAAAGTTACATTGTCACTAAAGCCAAAGTTCTGAAGTTTGACTGACTTGTCCTTCAGGATTCATCCATTCCATAACATCTTTTTTTCCCTTGAAGAAGCCAGATGGTGGATCTGAGACAGCCTGCCTCAGCCACCATCTTGTACACTGGGAAGTTTAGTCCAAGGATTACACTGGCCTGTGATCTGGACTGAAACAGGCCTTTCTGATTTCCTGTGTGGACCTGTGTAGCAGCTGGCCAAAGGAGGCATGATTGATGATGTTTTTTTTGAACAGTTGAAATAGTCCCCATTCTGGCTAGCAATATCTCATAGAGAAAGACAATTCAGGAGCATGTGGGTGACTCAGTTGGTTAAGCATCCAACTCTTGATTTTGGTCATGATCTCAGGATTGTGAGATCAAGCCTGCATCACGCTCCATGCTAAGCCTAAGATTCTCTCTCTCCTCCCTCTATCCCCTTCCTACAGCTCATTTTCTCTCTCTCACTCTTTCTCTCTTAAAAAAAAAAAAAAGAAAGAAAAAGAAAAAAAGAAAGGCAATGTACTCTACAAGAGTTTGACTTTTGCTATGACTTTGCTGAGGAGGGACATGGAACAACCTGGAAAGAAATATATTAGATGATGACTAGAGAGTAGAGCCCAGAAAAGAATCCTTCATTGTCTTCCTTCCACAAGAGTATAGTGAAGTGAAGTGCCACCTTGCTCCTCCCCATCTTCAGCCGACCTTCCTCTCCATCTGAGTACCTGGTACTGGCCCACTGCATTCAAACTCTCCTTGCCTGAGATTCACCAATTGTTATAATTTCCCCCATTTGCTTTGTCACTTGTGTGTGTACTTTCACTCACATATACTCTTTCTGAGCCATTTGAGGGAATTCTACTGTAAGAAAGAGCTATTCACTTCCTTTTATGTATTTGTTTATATTTATATGGAGTCATGGATTCCTCTTTCTATTCACTGGATTGTAATTCATTACTATCATTATCTATTTTGATGTCCCAAATATCCCAGATTTGGTTAGTATAGACTTTTATCCTCAGATACTTCAGTGTGACTTCCTAAGAACAAAGTAATTCTTTTACATAATTATAGAGTCATCAAAATCAAAACATTTAACATTTATACATTGGTTTTTTTTTTTTTTTTTAATTTTATTTTTTTTTAAACATATAATATCTTTTTATCCCCAGGGGTACAGGTCTGTGAATCGCCAGGTTTACACACTTCACAGCACTCACCATAGCACATACCCTCCCCAATGTCCATAATCCCACCCCCCCAACCCCCTCCCCCCATTAACCCTCAGTTTGTTTTGTGAGATTAAGAGTCACTTATGGTTTGTCTCCCTCCCAATCCCATCTTGTTTCATTTATTCTTCTCCTACACCCTTAACCCCCCATGTTGCATCTCCTCTCCCTCATATCAGGGAGATCATATGATAGTTGTCTTTCTCCGATTGACTTATTTCGCTAAGCATGATACCCTCTAGTTCCATCCACGTCGTCGCAAATGGCAAGATTTCATTTCTTTTGATGGCTGCATAGTATTCCATTGTGTATATATACCACATCTTCTTTATCCATTCGTCTGTTGATGGACATCTAGGTTCTTTCCATAGTTTGGCTATTGTAGACATTGCTGCTATAAACATTCAGGTGCACGTGCCCCTTCGGATCACTACATTTGTATCTTTAGGGTAAATACCCAGCAGTGCAATTGCTGGGTCATAGGGGAGTTCTATTTTCAACATTTTGAGGAACCTCCATACTGTTTTCCAGAGTGGTTGCACCAGCTTGCATTCCCACCAACAGTGTAGGAGGGTTCCCCTTTCTCCGCATCCTCGCCAGCATCTGTCATTTCCTGACTTGTTAATTTTAGCCATTCTGACTGGTGTGAGGTGGTATCTCATTGTGGTTTTGATTTGTATTTCCCTGATGCCGAGTGATATGGAGCACTTTTTCATGTGTCTGTCGGCCATCTGGATGTCTTCTTTGCAGAAATGTCTGTTCATGTCCTCTGCCCATTTCTTGATTGGATTATTTGTTCTTTGGGTGTTGAGTTTGCTAAGTTCTTTATAAATTTTGGACACTAGCCCTTTATCTGATATGTCATTTGCAAATATCTTCTCCCATTCTGTCAGTTGTCTTTTGGTTTTGTTAACTGTTTCCTTTGCTGTGCAAAAGCTTTTGATCTTGATGAAATCCCAATAGTTCATTTTTGCCCTTGCTTCCCTTGCCTTTGGCGATGTTCCTAGGAAGATGTTGCTGCGGCTGAGGTCGAAGAGGTTGCTGCCTGTGTTCTCCTCAAGGATTTTGATGGATTCCTTTCTCACATTGAGATCCTTCATCCATTTTGAGTCTATTTTCGTGTGTGGTGTAAGGAAATGATCCAATTTCATTTTTCTGCATGTGGCTGTCCAATTTTCCCAACACCATTTGTTGAAGAGGCTGTCTTTTTTCCATTGGATATTCTTTCCTGCTTTGTCGAAGATTAGTTGACCATAGAGTTGAGGGTCTATTTCTGGGCTCTCTATTCTGTTCCATTGATCTATGTGTCTGTTTTTGTGCCAGTACCATGCTGTCTTGATGATGATATACATTGTTTTTTTTAAAGATTTTATTTATCTATTGACAGAGAGAGAGAGAAAGTACAAGCAAGGGGATGGGCAGGCAGAGGGAGAGGAAGAAGCAGACTCCCCGCTGAGCAGAGAGCCTGATCTAGGGCTTGATTCCAATCCCAGGGCCCTGGAACCATGACCCAAACCCAAGGCAGATGCCCAACTGACTGAGCCACCCAGGTGCCCCAACATTCATACACTATTACTATCTCATTGATAGTTCATGTTGAAATTTGTCAATTGTCCCAATAGTGTCCTTTATAGCTATATGCACCCCCATCTTGCCCAAATCCAAACTGGGATCACACATTGCATTGAGTTACCATGTCTTTTCAGTCTCTTTTAATCTGGAACACTTCCTTAGTCTTTATTTGTCATAAATGACCTTGACGTATTTAGAAGAGTACAGCCAGTTATTTTAGAGAAAGAGCTTCAATTTGAGTTTAGTTGATATTACCTACAATTAGATTCGGATTATGTATTTTCAGTAGGAAAGTTATAGAAATGATATTCTTCTTCACAGAACATCATGGCAGAAGTCATATGGTTGAAATTGCTATCTTTCAGATTTCTCTACTGTAAAATTAATATTTTTTCCCTTTGAAATTAGAAAGTGACTTGTAAAGAAATATTTTGAGGCTACGTGTATATCCTATTCTTCTCAAACTTTTACATATATATATGTAAAAATTATTTTTATATATTATATATATTATTTACATATGTGTGTAAATAATTTTATATACATATATAAAATTGGTTCTTGCCTGAATAATTTATTATTATGATAGCTGCAAAACGGTGATTTTCTACCTCCATCATTCTTTCTACATTCATTAGTTGGCATTCTGCTGTAAGGAAGAACTTTCCATAATGTATGTATGTATTTATTTGTTCCTGTATGGATTCATGGGTTCTTTTATTCAGTGGCTTATAATTTATTACTATCATTATTTATTTTGATAGTCAAAAAATGGCCAGTGGGAAATCCTCCAAACTGGGTCCACTGTTCTTTTGATACATCTGCATCATTATTCAAGCTTTCTTTTGGACACAGCAAGATATTTCAGGTTTATCTTGTACTTTCCTTGCCTCAGCCCTAGAAGCAGTCATTTCTCCAAGGAGTCCTGGTTCTTTTTAATGGAGAATGGTGTTTAGAAACCCAGCTCTGGGCCATAGATAGGCTCATCGTTACTGGGGTTTTATTGCTTTGTCAGCAGATAGAGCTATGAAATAAATACATTTGTGTGACTATGTATGTATATATGTATATGCTACATTTCATATATGTGTGTGTATCTAAGTAAATACATATAGAATACACACATGTACACATACATGCCATGAGTTTGTACTAATACCTCTGGTTCCACCCCAGGATCATGGGCTTTATTCTAGGCTTCCCTTTCCATATTTCTAACTTCCTTCACAACACCTTCATTTTAAAAGCCATCCTTAAAATTAGATTAATTTAAGGAAAAGTCAGGGGGTGTGTAGAAAGCCAAAGGGAAAAAGGCATTTGAAATCTTTCATGGTGTGAGTTCTCACCTCTTGCACTACTTGCTGAATAATGCTAAAGCCAATGAAAACCTTTTACATGGCGGAAGAGTGGACATGTAGGAAGCCATTAAAATAAAAAGAAAATTGAGGGGTGCCTGGGTGGCTCAGTGGGTTAAGCCGCTGCCTTCAGCTCGGGTCATGGTCTCGGGGTCCTGGGTTCGAGTCCCGCATCGGGTTCTCTGCTTAGCAGGGAGCCTGCTTCCCTCTCTCTCTCTGCCTGCCTCTCTGCCCTTTTTGTGATCTCTACCTGTCAAATAAATAAAATCTTAAAAAAAAAAATCGAATGTAAAAGAAAAAAAGAGTAAACAAGCAGTTAAAAATACGCTCACAAGTCCAATAAAGGTAGAAGGTTAAGCTTTTTAAAATAACAAGACAAATGGATGAGGTTTAAAATAGGAGATAGGTTATAAATCAATGAGGTAAAAGGTTAAAAACATAAAAAGCACAGAAGATAAAGTCTGAGACAAAATACAAATACTCCATGAACTGGAAAGTGAAAATACTGAAAGTGATTCAAGATTGAAAATAGGAAATGAGAAATAAAAAGATAAAAATCAAAATTATAAAAATGACAAATACAAATATTGGAAGAAATGTATTTAAAAGAAAATAACAGCAAAAAGCTGAAAGACCAGGGCACCTAGGTGTCTCAGTTGGTTGAGCATCTGCCTTCGGCTCAGGTCATGATCCCAGGGTCCTGGGATTGAGCCCTGTGTCGGACTCCCTGCTTAGCGGGGAGCCTGCTTCTCCTTCTCCCCCACTTGTCCGTTCCCCCCCCCAAACAAATAAATAAAATCTTAAAAGACAAAACAAAACAAAAACTGAAAGCTCAGAAAGCAACTGAAATGGGAGAGAAGAGGTATTGTGTAAAAGATGAAGAAAAGACCCTGACCAGCTCCCTGAGGTTCTGCTTTTCTTGTGGGGGAATGAACCTCCTGCTGATACTCAGTTGCCCTCTACAGAGCTATAGCTAGCACTTCCTCTCCTTTGTACAGCGTCCTGCTGTGGGCCCACTGCAAGGAGCCAATGGCTACTGGGAGGGGAGGATGGATGAGTGGACATTCTCAGAGCAGTCGGAGCAAGCAAGGGCAGAATAACTTCTGAGGACTAGGAGCCCCTGTTCATGTTTCCTTCCAGAAGTGCAGCTGGGATTGTCTCCCTTGAGTGGCATCAAGGTGGATGCGATGGTACTTTGCAAGGGTCCAGTGTAGCACATGGGGAAGAGGAATGTCTTGGAATTTGGGAGACTTGGGTTTAATCCTGGGGCTCAAGCTAATGTAAGCCTGAATAAGCCCTTTACTCTCTGAGCACCCTATATTTATTTTTATCTATCTATCGCCTATCTATCTATACTGTAAAAGGAGAGACAGTTAAGCAATATTTGCCTATATTGTACATGAGACAAGTGTTTTCCGATCAGTATTAGGTCACAGACAAGTAAAATACCACTTTCTATTGTAGATTCCTAAATCAAAACCTTCTACTGTAGATGTTATAAGAGAGAGAAGAGAGGAAAGGTGTACAAGGAACTGAGCTGTTGCTGAATGGGAAGATGGGGGAAGAGGTGTACACAATGCAGTCAGTGTTTGACTCAACAATTCTCAAACCCGAGGTTGGGAAAGAATGGCTGAGCCACTAGAAAGACTCAGGTTCATCAGATTTTTCTCTCATAGTATCGGTAAAACTAAAATACAGTTGGGAAAGCCCAAGACTCTAGCCAACAAGGAAGAACTTAATGAGCCCTAGTAATTATCCAGGTTGTGAAGTTAAAACACAAAGCAGAGCCAATTCTATCTGATGCATAATCTGAAGTTGTAGTCACGGCGTTTGTGTGAAGATGCTTCTAACCGGCACTTGTCCAAGGGTGTCATCATAGTCATGGGTGTGTTGCTGATCTTCTCTTTCCCACATCACACTGGGCATTGTACCATCACACCAGATCTCTTTCATCTGCATGCTAGAAGACGTAGGTTCCAGGAATGAGGGTAACAGGGTTGCCAGTCACTGAGACACCAAGGAGGGTCAGGGTAGCAAACAGGGAACATCAGAAGGACAAGGTCGCATCTCAGTGGTGGTCTTCACCTTCCCCATTGTCTGAGATTACCTTTAGCTGGAATTCCTTGTTTCACCCTCTTGTTTGTGTTTTGGGGTTGGGTTTGCTGTGGTTTTGGTTTTTGTTCCCTTGCTTTCCATCAAAGAATATTGGGAGGAAAGGGTAGGATAGGGAAGAAACACAGGACATTCTATCTGTCCTTATTGGATCCAGAATTCCCATTTCACCTCTCTGTCTCCCTCACCTTTGGCTAGATCTCCTGAGGTCACTTCTCATTATCAGTCAGAGGCCAATGCAGGATGAGAACTTTCTTTCTTTGTTTCCTCCATGTCCACCTTGTCATGGTTTCTCTCTAAGTCACCCCTCAGTCTATTCTCCAATAGACCCAGTCCCCTCTCTCAGACCGGAAAGGAGGAAAAAGTGAACGCAGACCATCTAAGAGTCTGCAGTGTGTTTAGTTAATGTCATCAGGATATTTGGGTGATGATCACAATAGGCAGGTGTTAATATGGACACTGGCAAATATCCGGGCTAAATCTCTGCCTTCCAGAGCTTGCAGTCTACCTGGGGCAATAAAAATCTTTAGTGTGAAGAGTTGAAAACAGGAGAGTCAATAGCAACACCAGATACCACGAGGTGCGTTGTGGTTAAAGGAGTGGTGAATGACATAGATCCTGGGTGTTAAGCAGTTCGGGAGGGTGAGGGAAAGCTTCCTGTGGGGTCACCTGAATCCTGATAGGAAGGAAATTCACTCATGGTCACTACCTTTCATTTGCATGACACTGTAAAGGCTACAAAAGACATTGCTCCATTGAATGTTGAAATCATAGGTCTTCCGCAGAGGGGACCAAGGCTCAGCCAGGTCATGTGACAGCAGCGAGCCAGGTGTCTGGATCAAAGGAGCAGACTTCTTTGCGCTAGGGGGGCCTCCCTTGGGAGAAGGTGACTTGCAGTGAGCAGGGAGGAGAAGCTTCAGAAACAGACCACCTCATCAAACATGGAGGGGAGTTTGAAGGACCTCGAAATTGGGGCTGGAGTTCTCTGTTAGAGAAATAATTGGCCCAGGCCAGAATGAACTGACTTGCATTACATCTGCCCATCCCCTGAAATTAGCGGTCCAAGGACCAGACTGAGCCAAAAGACATGCTTGTTTGGTCCACACAGCCATTTAAAATGTGTGTGTTAATTGCCCAGATTAAAAAATAAGGTGATTTCTTTCTCTTATACACACGAACACGTACACATGCAAACACACACACTCAGATTGTTTGATTCCCTTGAAAATTAGAATCCCTGGTAACACCAAGTCCTGGCTCTTATGGCAACTTTGAGCTGGAACCATGTAGCAACTGACTCCTTAAATGGCACTGATGCTCTGTAGTTCTCCAGGCTCCGCAGGATACGGCCCCTGAAGGCTTTTGAGTTTTCCTTCCTTGATTTAGATGGAAATCCTGCAAGGGAATGGGATCATTATTGCACTTTCACTGTTCCTAGATTTGAGTATTCTGTTACAAATTCGAGAGACAAGTATGACATGATAGAAGGGGTCAGAAGGCCTGGATTCCAGCCCAGCTCTGCCCAACCTTGTGTGTGACCTTAGCTAAAACAGCGGACCTCTCCCAGCTTCAGTTCCATGGTGTTTTGATTGGGTGTAATGATACCCACTCGCAGCTATAGAGTGAGAATGACGGGACTTAATGAAAGTATGGGACCACCCATACTGTTTAAATGCTTATTTTGGGAAATACGCAATCCAAGATGCAAAGACAGAACATTGGTTCCACAGCATATTCCTTAGTATGATTTGGGAATCTTGGTATTGAAAGTGTCGGTTTTGGGGAAGAGCTGCAGTGACTTCCATGGAACTTTGAGGATGTCGTGGACACAGAGTAGGGGGCAGAAAAGAGGTATTGAGAAAGAGGCTGTACCCTTCCTGCTCCACAACTTCTAGGCCATAGTCCTGTTGGCCATCCCAGCCACACTTCTCCATTTTGCCCTTTGAGCAGGACGTTATAACTACTTCTATATCAGAGAGGTGCTCCGACAAAGAATTATAACTGGGCCACTTTGTGCCATCCACCTTCAACGTAGGAGAGTGTTTTAGAAAATCAAAACTTGGTCAATAGGAAAGGACAAGCAAATCACACCCTTCTCGTCCCCAGGAGAGCTTCAAGTGCCTGTTGCGGATTGATTTTAGGATTGTGACAATAATGCTGATGTCCTTTGAAAATGGCAGTAGCCTGAGGAAGCTCTTAAAGAAGTAGATTCTCATGTGAACTATGTCAGGTCAAGATTCTCTCTGGACACCACTTTTTGGCTTGGCTTTTGTTCTGGCTCCCTGAGTGGTTATTATGGTGACGTGTTTGGGCGAGCGGTTAAGTGGCCGGGATGACAGTGCTTCCTGACTTGGTGTTCAGATGTGTAATTCTGTTCCTTCTTCCTTCCCACTTTCCGCTCCCACTCCATCTCCCCCAGCCCTGTCAAACAATGCACTTAAAATGCCATTTTGCCATTTCAATGTGATTCCTTTGTGAGAAGAAATTGGAGCGACCGTGTAAACGCTGCCTGGGGACACCTGTCATCTTCTGACTTGAACAGAAAACCACAGCTACATGATTGTTGAGCATTGGCCCATGTTTACCCAACTTCCCACGCACCTGAGAGCTAACCTACCTCAACATTTATAAAATTGCCATGCGTGCAGGCAAGTTCTTTATCCCCCTACTTGTTTAAAGCTTTGCTTTCTGAAAACTATTACTGAGAGTGTTGGATGCCTGGAAATATGTGAAAGTAATAGCTTTGGGGGCCAAGTAGGTAAATTTGCATCCTCAGGCCACCAAGCAAGAGTATATTTTCTCCCTTCCTGAGAAATTGAGAGACACTGGAAAAAAAGTAGTTCCAATTTTCATTATTACATGCTTAAAACAGTCTGGGCTCAGGCAGTTCTTGGACTGAAGCTGAACATGTAAATTTCAGTTTAAATAAGTGCTTCATAGGAAAAGCATAGGAGTAAGTCCTCAAGGCTCCAGTGAAAGCCACTGGTGGCCTTACCTCTGGTTTGCCACCTCCCTATTTGCAGTAACTTCTCTAAAGAGAACTACCTTGACTTGTTGAGCAAGACTCAAGCAATGGCAGTGAATCTCTTGCCATGGGAAGGGGGAAGGAACTTGCTCAGCCATTCAGGAGAATGCTAATGAGCTAATGGGCTTTAATTCAGACCTTCTGCAATATTCTGCTTTCCTGATGCTGTTGGAACATATTTTTACATTACTTGATAGTAAGGTGATGGTGAAATGTGGATCCTACCAAGCTGATTTGCTTCTATTGCTTCTCTAAATACTCTGTGACTGGATGCCTTGCATCAGGCATGATAGAAACAATTTGACTCTATTATGGGGACTGGCTTTAGGCACAAGGAGGAGTTGCTTCTTTGCATTTCTCAATGCAAAACAGGGCTGTGGTGGGGCAGGTCACAGTCCTGTTAGGACACCACTTTCCTTATATTTGAGCAAGTTGTCCTCTCTAATTGCACATAGCTTGCCTAGGAAACAGTGCAGGAGGGTGCAAGACATTTTACTTCTGGGGTGCTGTTTCTATCCTCTGGAGTTTCCTGGTATCTGAGAAAACACAACTTAAAACAGGAATCTAATGTCTGCCAGGAAGTCCAGGTAATGATCGATCTAAGGTGAATAGAAGCTACCAGTTCATGGTCACTGCCTAGCAATCCTGAGAAAAAATACTCTTCTGGAAGATATTATTGGATTATTGGTTCAGTTTTTAAGGTGCACAGTCTGTACAGTTTAAGAAAATGAGTATTTTATTCTCAACACAACTCAGTAGAGAAGGAGAAAACTTCCGTAAATAATCGTGTTGGATAAAAGGCAAGATCTTAGGAGGATGACAGCCTGGCCCGGTGTCTTGTAGATGGGGCTCACACTGCCCCCTGAGTAATACTTTGCAGTCTTCAGTACCTTAGATTTGGCTACTTATTTTAATGCCATGAAGTTATCTGGGGGCATTCAAAGTCATGTTCCATCTCATTATCAAACCAGCCAGAGATATAGAGAAAGGGTGTCTGGCCTGAGGTAACAGGCCTGCTTTGCTTACTCCTGCCCATTGGCTCTTCTTTTTCTTTCTCCCCCTCTTCCCCCTGTCCCTTCCTTTCCCTCTCCTTCCCCTTTCCCCTCCTCCTCCCCTCCCCCTTTCCTTCCTTCTCCTTCTCCTTCTCCTTCTCCTTCTCCTTCTCCTTCTCCTTCTCCTTCTCCTTCTCCTTCTCCTTCTTCTTCTTCTTCTTCTTCTTCTTCTTCTTCTTCTTCTTCTTTTCAGAGAGAGAAAGGAAGCAAATGTGTGCCAGGGGTGGGGAGGGACAGAGGGAGTGGAAGAGATAGAATCTCAAGCAGGCTCCATGCCTGATGCGGGGCCCAATCTCAGGACCCTGAGCTCATGACCTGAGATGAAATCAAGAGTCACGCAACTGACTGAGCCACCGAAGGCATCCCCGCCCATTGGCTTGTCTTGCCCCATACCTCTAAGATGCTGTCTGTCTAGTGATCAGAGTTGGGCTCCATGGCCTCCATCTCAGGTTGGTTTCCACATTTGGCTTTGGACTAGGTGAATGGAAGGGACAGAAGAGGAATAATGAAGAACTGGGAGATAAGGGACGTGCCCACCATGTGGGTGATCATGCAGGGAATGCTAATGCTGGTAGGCACATGTGGGAATCAAGGAAGAAAAGGTGGTTTGGTGTTTTTATGAAAGCTTTGTGTATCTCCTAGACAAAGGTGATAAAAGACCAATTGAGAATGCCAGCTGAGAGAAGTTTCTAAAAAGTTACCTCATTCATTTATTTTTTTATTCAGCAGAAATATCCTGGGTGTCATTACGAACAAGGTGCTGTAGGTAAACAAGATATAAAACACCAAGTGCTTGGCTCTCAAAAAGCATCTGGTCATCATAGGTATATAATCTATTATGTTACTGCTTGCCATTTCCCATATGAGTTCCCCCTTGAGAAATTGCTTTTTGAATTTAGTACCAAGAAAACCTTGTGTCTTGTGAGAAAATGGTCTATATCCTCTTTTTTGATGTGAGAATTTTGTAACTTATCATGTTTCTATTTCTACCCTGTGAATAAGCTGGGGTTCTAGGTTGCAAATCACAGTAATCAATTCTAGCAGTCTGAGGCAGAAAAGAGGAATTTGTTGAAAGGATATTTAAATCAAAAGATATACATTCAGGACTCTGCTATATCACTGACTTGCTCAGGGGCATTGGACAAGTCATTTATCCTTTTCAGACTTCACTTTACTTGTCACTTTAGGAATGTCACACAATCAGAGGGGAGTTCCCCAAATAGATGGAATGTTCAGAGACCTAGTTTGGAAAATAAGTATGAAAGACACTCTGGGAAGTGAGGCCACAGAAACTGGGTCTCATGCTGTTGGACCAAGGTGAGTAAGATGTCCAACTGTCCCTATGATATTGGGTTACTCACTTAAGATTCAAGTCCTGACAAATCATAAGAGACTCTTAATCTCAAAAAACAAACTGAGGGTTGCCAGGGAGAGTGGGGTAGGGAGAGGGTGGTTGGGTTATGGACATTGGGGAGGGTATATGCTATGGTAAGTGCTGTGAAGTTTGTAAACCAGGCGATTCACAGACCTGTACCCCTGGGGCTAATAATACATTATATGGTAATAAAAAAAAAAAAAAGAATATGATTAAAAAAAAGAAAGATTCAAGTCCTGAGAGAACCTTCTGATTGGCCAGGCTTCAGTTTGGGAAGCTAGTCCCTTTAATGGCCATAGTGGGAGGGATAGCCACTCTTAGGATTAATGGCACAGTCTCCAAAGGGAAGAGCAGTGGGCTAATAGAAAGGTTGGTTGGAGGCTGGATAGCAACAAAAATGGATTGCAGGATACAGAATTAAATTGATGTTCTAAAACAGAAGCACTATCAGCTCTTAAAAGGAGCTTTTTGTTCTACTTGCCTTTTCTTGGTTCCAATTTTTTCCTTATTTTCCCTTTTATTATTCATATTGTACAATGTTCTTTGAATGGCAAGTAAAGTGAGATTTGAAAAGGACTTATGAGTTGCTCAATGTCCCTGAACTAGTAAGTAGTACAGCCAGGTCCTGAATTTATATCTTTTGATGTCACTTTCAGTCCTCCTGTCTTTCCATGAGTTGATGCCAAGTGGCAACGCCAAGTGGAAACATTAATGTCAAGAAAGAAACTTAATGCTATAGTTGTTTCGAAGAGGAATATTTCTTCAGGTTTCGGGAGGTTTGTATTTCTGTGTGATTAACCACCAACCTGTTCTCCTTTCTGAAGGAAGAGTACTTCCGTCCTCTCTTGTAAACCAACTTACCCACCAGCACAGAATGTTCTACTATCACTAGGAAGGTGGCTACAGTGAACATGAAGGATGGTTTCTTCAATTTTTTTCCAGCCTGAGACCTTTGCAGACTCTCAGGTCTATGTTTAGACTATTATCCACTCCTGGAAAGACCTATCCTATCATCCGAATGCACCAGACCTTAACATTCTTGTCTTTTAAAAAAGCGTTTTATTCTGGGGTGCTTGGCCTGCTCAGTTGGTAAAATATATGACTCTTGATCTCAGGCTTGTGAGTTTGAACCCTGCATGTGGTGTAGAGTTTACTTAAAATTAAAAATAATGTTTTTTAAAGATTTTATTTATTTATTTGACAGAGAAATCACAAGTAGGCAGAGAGGCAGGCAGACAGAGGGGTGTAAGCAAACTCCCTGCTGAGCAGAGAGCCTGATGCAGGGCTTGATGCCAGGACCCTGAGATCATGACCTGAGCCAAAGGCAGAGGCTTAACTCACTGAGCCATCCAGGTGCCCCCAAAATAAATTTTTTTAAAGTGTTTTCTTCAGGGGCAGCTGGGTGGCTCAGTCAGTTAAGCGCTGACTCTTGATTTTGGCTCAGGTCATGACCTCAGGGTCATGAGATCCAGCCCAGTATTAGGTTACCAGCTCAGGGGGGTTCAGCTTGACATTCTTTCCCTCTGCCCCTCCCCCGACTTGTGCTCCTTCTCTCGCTCTCAAAATAAGTAATCTTTGAGGAAAAAGAGAGTTTTGCTCCAAAGAATAAAATGTGGTATCTGAAACCATAAAATTCCTAGAAGAAAACAAAGGCAGTAATATCTTTGATGTTGGCTATAGAGATATTTTTTAAAAAATTTTATTTTATTTAATTTTATCTTTTCAGTATTCCAAGATTCATTGTTTATGCACCACACCCAGGGCTCCATGCAATACGTGCCCTCCTTAATACCCACCACCAGGCTCACCCACCCCTTAAGCCCCCTCCTCTCCAAAACCCTCAGTTTGTTTTCTCAGAGCCCACAGTCTCTCATGGTTTGTCTCCCCCTCCGATTTCCCCCAACTCCTTTCTCCTCTCCTTCTACCAATGTCCTCTGCGTTATTCCTTAGGCTCTACAATTAAGTGAAACTGTATAATTGACTCTCTCTGCTTTGTGTAGAGACATTTTTTAGATATGTCTCCTAAAAGGAAAAAAATTAAAAAATTAAAGAGTGTTCTTTTGGGGGGAAACTACATCTTATAATAGAGAATTTGGATAATATATAGACCAAAAAACCAAAACAATAACAATAACAAAAACCCCCCATAAAACAAAACTACTCAACTCCATACAACTTGGTTATTTCATTTTTTATATATGTGTGTATGAATATATAAATCTTTTGTTTTTTTAGAAATTGAGGTTAGATGATAGAGTTTGATGTCCTTTTATTATATGACATAATTTTGTGAACATCTTCTGATGACATGAATTTTTTTGGCACTTGAATTCTTTTTCTTTTTTTCTCTCTTTTTTTTTTTAAGATTCTATTTATTTATTGGACAGAGAGATCACAAGTAGGCAGAGAGGCAGGTAGAGAGACAGGAGGAAGCAGGCTCCCCGCTGAGCAGAGAGCCCGATGCGGGGCTTGATCCCAGCACCCTGGGATCATGACCTGAGCCGAAGGCAAAGGCTTAACCCACTGAGCCACCCAGGCACCCCGGCACTTGAATTCTTAAGTCAATTCAATAGCCATTTGTTGTGCACCTGTTTTGGGCTCACCACTGTGGACCATAAATCTTCCCTGTCCTTAAGGAGCCCCATTCTCCTCCACTTTTAGTCCATATCAGGAGGAGGAAAGGGAAGAAACCAGGAGTCAAAGAATGGAGAGAGCAACCCTGAGCACATGACTATGAACTGATTATAGTCTTTTATTTGATTATTTATTTGTTTATTATTTATAACAGATTATTGTCTGTTATTTATATATTAAAGATGTCAGATAGTTCAAAATGCTTCCTTTTATAATTTTTGAGAGCAGAGGCATATCACTTAGTTTTTGCAGGAAACCACATCTAAAGCAACACAGTTTTGCAGATAGGTACTAATTTTTTTTTCTTTTCTTTTCTTTTTTTTTTTTAAGAATCATTAGTGGGGCGCTTGGGTGGCTCAGTCAGTTATGCATCTGACTTTTGATTTCAGCTCAGGTCATGACCTCAGGGTCGGGCTCTGTGCTGAGTGTGGAGCCTACTTGGGATTCTCTCTCTCCCTCTCCCTCTCCTTCTTCCCCTCCCCCCTTAAAGAAAAAGAATCATCATTTACCAGAGTCTCTCTAAGAATACTAAACAGGATCCAATTAATAAACCACATGGACAGAACTGCCTGTCTCCTTTCAAGCTTTTGGAAGCTGCTCTGGAACATCTCACATACCAAACCCACAGCTCTCTCTCCTCTCCTCTCCTCCCCTCTCCTCTCCTGCCTTCCCTTCCCTTCCCTTCTCTTCCCTTCCCTTCCCTTCTCTTTTCTTCTCCCTGCTCCCCCTACCCCCCTACCCCCTTCCTCTTATTTTGTGGACCACTTTCCCTCTTTTCTAGGAAGAAGTCTCCCTCTTTAAGAAGAGGGAGGGTGGGAAAAGCTGTAGGAATTCAAGATTCTCTTTAAACAGAAGGGGAGAGATACTGTGAGTCTGATCCCTTAATCTTGAAAGCCCTTTCCAGTGTCTTAGCTATCTGTCTCTGAAGTGATCAACAGTGGCAGGAGCCCCTGGGAGGAGCTGAGGACGCTCTTAGATAGTATTGAACCAGGCAACAAGGAGGAGGCATGGTCAGCAGGCACAGTTCACATATAGGCTATAGTTTGGGGCTGAGGGGGCACACAGGAGAATAAGGGCAGTGGTTGTCCCTGAGCACTTCATACCCCCAGCCCCCGTGGTGACCACCAAAGTAGGACTGGGGTAATCTTCCTCTGTCAAAGCATGAAAACTGTCATCTTGGTAGCAGGTCACAAGACTATGGACTGGAGGAGATGAGTATGGGTTAAGATTAGGATTTAAGCTCTCGTTTCTCCTCGTAGGTTGGTAGCTAGACCATAACAAGCTGCTCTCTTTTGGTTCCTTTAGTTCATGCAAGTCAGATTTATGGAAGAATTTCAGAGAAACTTAGATTTCTGCAGTCAGTATGGCAGGAAATTGGCTCATTATTTTGTAAATGGGAGGAGCACTGACTGTCGGGACCTTATTTGTTTCTGTCTTTGGTGGTTTTCTTGGCCTCTCTTATTTTTCTGGAGATATCATGGTCTCGCCTCAATTTATCCCTGTAAGCTGTGGCTGGTGTTGCGTGTGCTCTACTGAACAAGGAGCCTGGCTGCCTTGGTAGTGTGTCCTGCTGGGGATCATGAAGAGGGTAGTGATGCCAGTCCTAAGGCCTCACAGTGAGTTGGTGAGTGAGTCCGTGAAGGTGCAGTCCTCGATCTGCCAAGCTGTGTAAGAAAGGGTACCTCATGTTTTCAGCAGCTGTTGGGAGAAAAGGGGGTTGATTTCTGGGTTTAGATGTAGAACTCTCTTCAGTGTTCTACTTTCCTTGAAAGTCGGGGGCAGGGGGGAAGCAAATGTGAGAAGAAAAATGACCAGAAAGCTGGGGATCTTGAATATTCTTTTGTTCATCCCTAAATTCTGTCAAGAACCGATAGGCACTCAGACTCCAGAGTTCAACAGCTCAACCTTTGAAGCCTGTTTTCCACCACTAGTGGGCTGTGTGTTCTTGGGCAAATAACTTTACCTCTCAGAGCTCCAGTTTCCTTATGTGTAAACTTGGGGAAATGACAGCACTCTCCTCCTCAGAAAACTGTTGTGAGGATTAAGTGGAAAAAAAAAGACACAAAAACCACATAGAGCATTAGTCTACCACCTGCCATGGTGTCTCAACTGTGGGCTGGTGCTATTTTTCTTGAAAACGTCATTCCAGAACACCTTGAGGGTGCTAATAAAGGTAAGGTGACATGGGTCCTGCCCTGAGGTAGCTTATGATGGGCGATCACGGTACAGGACATGACAGGAGCCAAGAGAGAAGAACAGGGCGAGAGGGGCATGTAGCAAATGGAATCAAAGGTTCAAAGGAAGGATCGATGGAGCCCGTCGCTCACACATGGTGGGGCCGGAAAGTGAAAGCTGAACGTAACAGAGAAAGTGCTTTCTGACAGAGCCTGAGCACAGTGGGTGAAGCCAGAAAAGAGGAGCAAAGGCATAAATTAAAAACAAAATAGGTGAGCTTGCTTGTCACCAGGCTGACAGGAGGTAAGCAAAGGAGAAGAAAGCAGACTGGGGCAGGTAAACAAACAGCCCACGTGTGGACGACACCCCCCCCACCCCAGCCCCCTCCCCGGCAGAGACAGGGAGAGGCCGCTCGTCCCTGCGGCCGAAACTGGGCTGGAGATTTAAGATATTCACAGATTTTCCTGATACTTGGAGTGTTTGCCTCCCTCAACACTCAGAAATCCACGCTGAATCTGCTTTCAGGAAGGATGCCCCGGCGCTCTCCTCACCCCCAGCCTCCCGCCTCAGAGACTGGGATGGAGTCTCAGGGTGGGGCTAATGGTTCAGAGAAGGATCGGCCCAAGCCGCTGAACCCCGGGAACCCTGGAGCAGACGTCGGCTGGGCGAGCTGTGTCTAGACGCAGAAATTGTGCTCCTAATCTCTCAGTCTTGCTCTCTTTACATTCTCTGACAATGCGCATCTCTGTAAACATTCTCACCACAGGAACCGAGCTGGGAACACGTGTGCAACCAGCAGCCGCGGCGGCTATGACGGGGGTTATGAAATCTGCTAAAAAATAACCTGCTTGCCCCATAGGCATGCAAAGCAGCCAGCCAGCTGAACGTGTCAGGCAGCAGATTTCTCTCCGGTGACCTGCCACCCTTGGGCACAAAGGAGCTCGCCGCTGGTCAGAACTGGCTGGAGGTGATCTGGGCCTGGAGACGGAGTTCCCCGGGAGCAGCTGTGAGCTGCGAGTCCCTGGCATCCGTTCCTGCTCCAGGGGAGGCAGTGCCGAGCCACCCAGGAGATTCCGGGGCTGAGCCCTCCTGTCCCCTACCTGCCCTGAAATTTCTCTGACCTGGGAACATCTGGGGGCGGGGTGGGGGAGGCAGTTAAAACTCGGAATTTGCATCATGATACCTGAGGCGAGAAGATAGAAAGTCTGGCTCCCACCCTTATAGTCTACTGAATGCCTTAGCTGGCTAGTCCTCTGGTGGGGTAGATTTTTATGCAGTGGGGACACGGTTGCACGCTCGGTGGCAGGGGAGACGGGGCACGTGTGGGTGCAGGGCTGCCATATGCAGAGCGTTGTGGTCAGAGCTGAGACTTGCTGTGACCCGGCTGGTGCCCACTCGTCCCCTTTCAGCTCCGGCACCAACTGCCCGTGTGACCTTTGGCCCCATTCCTGCAGCCCTCTCTTCAGCCTTCTCTGCCAAGTGGGGAGGTGCTCTTTCCTGTGTATTTCACCCGTAAGGGGGAGAGGAGTCCAGCGGCTGTCCTTCACCCTGTGTCCTTGGACTTGGAACTTGGTTAACTCAAAGAAGGATTATAGACTTTGATTACAACTGCAGAGGTCCCCCAGGGAGCGTTTTGTCAGTGTTGTCTTAGTGACCTAAGAGACAGGGTGAGTCATCCATGAGCCATCGATGGGAAGGACCCCTGGGCTAGGAGTCATGGGGGGGCCACGCCCCCTGCTGCCTTGTCAGGTCGCTTTGTGTGAGTTCCTGAACCTCAGTTGAGCTTCCCTCAGTTGAGCAAGACCACGCCTCACAGCCCAGGAACTGGCAAGGCAGGGGCACGGCTCGGGTAACAGAAGGTGGGGAGGGGGACAGGGTGGAGGGTGTGGCCATGGCACAAAAAGGCCAGCTTTCTCCTTCAAGGGAGCCCCAGATTAACCATCTTTCCCCTCTCCTGCCTTCTGTCCACATCCACTGCTTCCCTTCTCTTCTAAAGGCAGGGTGGCTCTGGCCCAGATGGGGCTGGTTTTCTCAAACCATTTCCCAGTTTCTGCTGGGAGGAGACACCATGGCGAGCAGCATGAACTTATCTTTGGTTTTGGGGTGGAACTTGAGTTGCTTCTCCAGGTACGTCATGGCTTGACTTAGACCATTCCCTCGCGGAAGTGCTGTACTCCACACCCTTTTATGGGAAACATCAACCTTCCATTCCATCCCAGTTGTGGACTGGGTCAGCATGGCCCAAGCAAAACATTTGAGTCACTTGACCCTATTCATAGGGTCAGCTGGGGGACCCTGTTGGTCTCTGCCTTATGGTTGAATCCCTACATGTTTCTGAGGAGTCCCTTTGAACTTGATGACTTCTGTTATGATTTTAGGACAAAGGGAACCTAAGGACCTGCAGTGACTTGAAGTGTATCTTAAAATGAGAGCTGTCTCCTCTCATGAGTCCTACTATGGGAGTCAGAGGTGTCGGTGAGGCTGGAACCCTGAGCTAATGCCTACCAAACACTGCATGTTGATCTCTCCCATTAGCATCCTGGACGTGCTTTGGGAGCCTGGTATGGGGACCCGCTAATCCCTACCCCTCTATCATGTTCATACTTCAGGAAACCTGGGCAAGACGCAACCCACCATTATGGTTCCTTCCAATGGGCTATGACAATAGGGAAAAGTGGCTATTTTTGTGGTGATGTCACTGAAGTGGAGTGTCTGAAACTCATGTTTCCTGAAAGCTTGAGGGACTGACCTCAGATGCATTCCTCATGTTTCACCAGTCCCCTTGGGCACGGAGAGCCGCCTCCACCCACCTGGCGGGGAAGACCTGGCAGCTGCTTAGGCTGAAAATAGTAGTTGCGTTAGTTTTAATCACAGCACGGGAAAGGACTCACGTACACACACAGCGGCCTACAAATGTGGGCTCGGAGGCTGTTCTGGGCATCAGGGCTGGGATCACAAGTGGCTGTCAGGTGAAGCTGGAAATGAACTCTGGTTGCCGGGAAGACAGATGAGCTGAGGGTTTCCATTATGTGGGGCTGTCACTTCCTTCTTGCAAATGGCAGGTGAAAGAAGCCACCTAAGCTTCCGTGCCTAAGTGTCTTTGCACTCACAGCCCAGGCCAAGCTTTAGCAGGAAGAAGAAAAAGCAAATTTATTGTTTCTGTTTTAAGCAAAACCTCTAGTGGGGCGCCTAGGTGGCTTAGTCGATGAAGCGGCTGGCTTTGGCTCAGGTAATGATCTCAGGGTCCTGGGATCCAGCCCTTCGTCCTGGGCTCCCTGCTCGGTGGGGAGCCTGCTTCTCCCTCTTCCTCTGCCTGCCTCTCACCCCTGCTTGTGTGTTCTCTCTCTCTTTTTCGCTGTCAAACAAATAAATAAAATCTTTTAGAACATTTTTTTAAAAAAACCCCAAACCTCTAGAATTGTCCTTTTAGCTCCAAATGCTCATCTTTGAAGTGTTTAAATCTTTTCACATTTAAAGGCCAGGGGGGCCCCTGTAAGATAGCCTGGTGATGTTGGCATAGAGAGCACATGCTCTTCTCTGTGCCCATGGGACTTGTGCTACTTCTCTTCCCATTTTCCTTCTGCTTCTCAGCTGTGGTTCCCCAGGGCCCTGTCCCACGCTCAGCCTGGGCACTGACCAGGAGCTCTGAAAACGTAGGACGATGCAGTTTCTGATACTTAAACCATGCATAGAGGTGTTCCAAACAATATCTACCGTGTCTGTCTGTCTCTGTCCTTCCCTCCCTTCCTGTTCTCTTTCCTTGAGAAAATAGACTCTATTGGAAAAGTCATTGCATCGTGCTCTAAGAGGATTATTGTGCATCTATTTTCATTTTTCTTATTCTGTCCTTTAGCCAGGAAACTTGGTGGACCCATAGAGAGTGCTCAGGCCTTGGAGAGAAATGGGCTTAGCTTTGAAGCTCATCCATGCTTTTGCAGCTATAGAATTTTTATAATTTGCTTAAATTCTCAGGCCTTCTATATACTAAGAATAATACCTGCTTTGCCAAGCTTCTGTGAGGTTTCAGTGGGGCTGGTGCACATGGGGCTCCAGGAACGTAGCAGCACCCAGCAAATGGTGATTGTATTCACTCTGGGGTCACATAGCAATTTTTTTTTTTTTTTTGAGACTCCTAATGAAAAGCAAACCCCATGGAGATACAGAGAAAGGACTGACCCAGGCCTAGCACATACCATCCGCTCATCAAGCTCAGCCATTTTGACCTTGGGTCACTAGCAAAAATGTCCCTATAGAGATGGAGAGGAGAAGGGAGTTGAGGGAAATTGGAAGGGGAGGTGAACCATGAGAGACTATGGACTCTGGAAAACAACCTGAGGGTCTTAAAGGGGTGGGGGGGTGGGAGGTTGGGGGAACAAGGTGGTGGGTATTATGGAGGGGATGTATTGCATGGAGCACTGGGTATGGTGCAAAAACAATGAATACTGTTACGCTGAAAAGAAATAAAAAAAAACATGATTTAAAAAAAAAATGTCCCTATAGCAGGATGCATGTGGGAGGGAGCCAGACTGAGGTGCCATTCATTTCTTATGCCAGTTTAAATCTGCTCCCAGACAGCATCGGGACTGAAAGTACAAACTTTGTTAGCGTCCAAAGTTAGAGTGGAAGTTGCTGAAAGAACTTCTTTAATGTTTATATGAACCGTTAGAAATAAAAGAAATTTAACATGCAATTCAAAGGACATGGCTAGCTCATTGCCTACTCTGTCTGTAGGGAGTATCAGCCATTTTAAATCTTCTGTTAAAGGTATAGAAAGAAGCAGATGCCATCTTGTGGCATTGGGGATGGAGCCTGACAGGCCTGGAGACCCAAATTTAAGCCTTAGCAGATGACCTTGGGCAAGTCATTTGCTTTCTTTGCCCCTTTGTTTCCCACTCTACTTCCCTTCCTGACTTCCTGAATGAGGTGCTGTGCAGTCAGTCAGTGCTCATTCAGTGTCCGACCTTAGGTTGAGGTCAACAAACCGTGAGAAGTGACATGTGTGGCTTCCGCACTGAGGTAAAAATAGGGCCAGTGTCTGTTGTTGGGAATGTGAGTTGGTGCAGCTATAATGGGAAACAGTATAGAGGTTCTTCAAAAAATTTAAGCTAGAACTACCACAAGATAGTTCTAGCTTCTCCCTTCTGGAGACATATCTGAAGGACCCAAAAATGCACTTCTGTGTTCATTGTAGCCTTATTCACAATAGTCAAGATATGGAAAGAATTTAAGTGTCCTTCGACAAAAAAATGAATTAAGAAGATGTGGTACACACACACACACCCACACACACCACAGGAATATTATTCAGTCAGGAGAAAGAAAGAAATCCTGCCATTTGCAACAGAGTGGGTGTAACTAGAAGACATGATGCTAAATGAAATAAGCCAGACAGAGAAACACAAAGACTATAATGGTCTCCCCATATGTGGGATTTGTTTTTTTTAAATTCAAAGTCAGAGAGAGTAGAATGGGGGTTACCAAGGGTTGGGCCTGGGGGAGATGGGGAGATGTTGGTCTAAGGGCACAAGGTTTTGGTTATAAGACAAGTAAGTTCCAGGGATCCGGGGTACAGCAAGGAGACTGTGGTTAATCTGTACCATATACTTGAAAGTTGCTGAAAGAGTAGATCTTAAGCATTCTCTCCACACCACAAAAAAGGTAACTAGGTGAGGTGATTGATGTGTTAAATAACCTGATTATGGTAATCATGTCACAAAATATATGTATATCAAATCATCACATTTTACGCTTTAAATATATACAATTTTATTTGCCAATTACACCTCAATAAAACTGGAGGGAAAAAAAAGCCAGTGTCTCATTTCCTTTGCTGTCGATGTCCTCTGTCTTGTGTCTAGGAGGGCTCAGCTCTAAGACAGGTGTTTGACCTGCATCAGTCTTCATGTGAATAAGAACTAAACCTTTATTATGTCAGACCAGTGAGATGCTGGAGAGAGGTGGTTTATTCTGGGAATGAGGCAGTTTAGCCTGTCCTGATTAATGGTGGATCTACTCACAGTTTCACTCCATTCCACACACATGCTCCTCCATTCTGTCATCCCTGTCCCCTCTCCCTGCTCAGGGAAATGGCCGTTCTCAGCATTTCCCAGTGACTTCATCCTTAAGACACTTATGTGTTGCTGAGTTGTCTCATGTTCTTTCCCACCTCAGTTTTCACTTCATTTTTTAAGCTTAAAAAAAGGTAATACATTTGTATTTTAAGGAAATCTGCTTTTCTCTTCCTATAACCTATTTGCTTTCTGCTCTGGTTGTCTTTTCTCTTAATGGTTCTAAAGGCAGCTGTTCCTCCCGCAGATCAGCCTCTGGCCCTTCTCTCCTCCCCTCCACACTCTGCCCCCCACATCGCCCCATTCTCCTCTCTCCCTGTTTGCTGGGGACTGCATTCCTCACCCTCAACTCCAAACCTCTCAGACCTCTGCCTGGGGCTTCAGCCAACTCCTGGAGATGAAGCTGCCCAGAACTGAACTTGTTTTTATCCTTTCTCCTCTTCATCCTGCTGTGCGCCCTCCTTCCACCCAGGCCTGACCCCTGGGTTTCCAATCTGACTCATCTCTCTTGGCAACGCCACCGTTCCCTTATCTTATCAGTTATTGCTGCCCTGGGTTCTCTTTCACTTGGTCCCTCCTCTGCATTCTCACAACTCTTACCAGTAGAGCGTAATTGCCTTGAGATTGGACTAGAAAGACACAACTGGACTGTTGACTATGGTTATTTCTGAGGAAGAAAATCCTTGGAAGTGGGTGGGAATGATGGGGGCTTTCATAATCTAAAACGTATTATTTTCCTTATTTTTTATATGTTTTCTATCACAGTGGATTCATGTATGAGCTGTATAATACAAAAACAACTTTTCGAAATAGAAATAGGCTCCTTGTAAGGTAGTGAAGCTTTCATAACTCCAAGTGTTTGAATAAACATTGGGTGACTTAGCATTAGGGATGTTGTGGAAAGGACTCCTGGATAAGAACACAGATTGAGCTCTGAGTGATGGCAACCCAAAATACCACGGGCTTAAGCAACTGGAAGTTCATTTCTCTCTGTAGTAAAGGAGACCTGAAGGTAATCAGTATGGGGTCGTGAAAACATTCCATGATTCTCAGAGATTTCTTTATTTTGTCACTACATCCTACTCAGCACTTAGCTTCCACCTCATGATCTAATAACGCTGTTCAAATGCCAGCCATCATATTTGCATTCCAGTTAACAGGAAGAAACAAATTAGAGCATGCCCTCTCTCCTTAAGGACAATTCCTGGAAGTTGATTGTTTCGGCTTATACTCTATCGGCCAGAATCAAATCACACAGGAACATTGGGCTTCAGGGGAGTCTGGGATAGGCCTTACTCCATGTGGCCATACTCCATGGGACTTATATTACCAAAGGAAAAGAGGAGAGTGAATTACCAAAGGAAAAGAGGAGAGTGAATACTGGGGGATTGTTGGTATTCTCTGCTGACATTTTAAGTTTATTTATTTATTTGAGAGAGAGCGAGCAAGAGAGAGTATGAGAGGGGTGGAGTGGCAGAGGGAGAGGGAGAAGCAGGCTCCCCACTGAGTAGGGAACCCAAGACAGGACTCGAACCCAGGATCCTGGGATCATGACCTGAGCCAAAGGGAGACGCTTAACTGACTGAGCCACCCAGGCGCCCCACTCTCTGCTGACATTTTTAACTGAAAGATTTAAAAATTAATAATAGCTGCTATTAACTGAGCTACCGCCATGTACTAAGCACTGGACTAAATCCTTCATTTGTGTTGTCCTGCTCAGTGCCCATATGCCTATGTGTTAGGGTCAGTGCTATTGCAATTACATTAAAACTTAAGAAGGTTAGGTCACCTGGCCAAGGTTACTCTGCTAGAAAGTGGCAGATCTAGGACTTACACCCAGCTCTGGTTGACTCCAGAGCTCTTAAGCTATATACTCTGTTTGCAGCCACACAATGTCTGCATTGGTCTTCATTGCAAGCAATGAAGCTGGCTGCGATGGAGGTAAGCAGGAAAGGAGTTTATAAAAATATCGGGTAGTTTGCAGGATGATGGCGAGCATGGGACACCAAGCTCAATGCAAAGCAGCAGGAAAAATGCCCTAGTTCTCTTAGATCTAGTGGTTTTGATGACAAAAATGTGGGTACCTTTGTCCTGGCCCTTAAAGAGAGAAGATTGCCTGTCCCTTGCTTCTGGTGCTAGCAGTTCTCAGTTCCCAGCCCATGGGGGCGCATTCTGATTGGAGCAGCCAGATGCCATGCCTGTGTCCCAGCTGCAAGGGATGATGGGAAAGCCAGTATCTAACAGATCCATAACTCTGTGATAGGAGCTGTCCTGATTTCCCCCAAAACTGCCAAGGTGGGAATTCTCCAGACTTGGAAAGGGCTTTAAATGTTGACATAATACCACTTCGCCATGCTAATTCCTTATTTCCCCGCTTAGTTCAAAAGTTTGAGCAAGTTGAATTTTTTTTTTAAGATTTTATTTATTTATTTGACAGACAGAGATCACAAGTAGGCAGAGAGGTTAGCAGAGAGCCGGGGAAGCAGGCTTCCTGCCGAGCAGAGAGCCGGATGCAGGGCTCGATCCCAGGACTCTGAGATCATGACCTGAGCCGAAGGCAGAGGCTTTAACCCATTGAGCCACCCAGGCACCCCAAGCAAGTTGAATTTTAACTGGGTTATTTTAAAAAGTTTTGAAATGTTTGGTTTTCCCTTTGGCCCTTTCTTATCTCTTTAGAAATTCTGTAGAAAGCAGTGGCATAATACTTCCTGGCATCTCTAACAGGTATCTGATAGGCAGAATAATGGGCTCCCCAAAGATGTCCACCTCCTTATCCCCCTGGAACCTGGGACTGTGTTATATTACATGGCCAAAGGAAATTGTAGATGTGATTACATTAAATATCTTGGAGAGGGAGAGTGTCCTGGATTATCCAGGTGGGCCCAATGTAATCACAAACGTCCATACAGGGACAACAGGGAAGCAGGGCTGTGAGAAAGAGATGTGATGACTAAAAGCAGAGGTTGAAGTAAAAGCAGAAAGGATTGCTGGCTGGGGGCCAGGAGCCAAGGGACGTGGGCAGCAAGGCTGCCCAAAGCTGGAAAAGGCCAGGAACCGAATTCTCCTCTAGAGGCTTCAGAAGCAATGCAGACCCTGCAGAACCCTTGCTTTCTGCCCAGTGAAACCCATTTGGACCTCTGACCTTCACAATGATTAAGAGCATATTTGTGTTATTCTTAAGCCACTAAGTTGTAGTAATTGGCTATGGTAACGATACAAAATGAATATAAGGTACAAATTAAAATGCCTACGAGGTCCAAATGTATGACAAATGAGTAAAGTGGCTGCAGGTAAACCATTTTATGAAGCATGTGGCCCTTTCAGTCTATCTTTTGTTTTCCCAGTTTTTTTTTTTAAATATTTTATTTATTTGACAGAGAGAGATCACAAGTAGGCAGAGAGGGAGGGAGAGAGAGAGGGAGGAGGAAGCAGGCTCCCCGCCCAGCAGAGAGCCCAATGCGGGACTCGATCCCAGGACCCTGAGATCATGACCTGAGCTGAAGGCAGAGGCTTAACCCACTGAGCCACCCAGGCAGCCCCTGTTTTCCCAGTTTTGATAGAGACATGAATGCTAAAACATTTACTTTTCCTCCGATTTTTTTAAAAAGTCATCTTTACACCCAGTGTGGGGCTCAAACTCATGACCTGGGGATCAAGAGTCATGTGCTCTACCAGCTGAGCCAGCCAGCTGCCCCAGTTTTCCTCCTAATTTTATCTGTAAGAAAAACAATAGTAGAAGCAAGGGATAGATGGCAACTTACATGTAACTTTATGGCCGGGAGAGAGTCTAGGGTGGTAAGACCTGTGGTGAATGGGAAAGAGACTGACCTGCTGAATATGGATAAGCTGGAGCCAATTGTTACCTTGTAGAATTTGGATCTGATGTTTCCAGTGTTTCTCATTTAATTCTAATATGTTTTTTGTTGTTGTCTTACAAATGAACAATTGAAACAAAATACATCTTCAGACATCCTCAGCCGTAGAACAATCTCATTTCTCACCTGTTCTTGTCATCACCTTCCCTACATTTTCTAGTCTCCAGGTGGGTTTTTTTTTCTTTCTTTCTTTTTTCCCTCTTTGGTTTTGCAATCTTTTGTGCATGGAGTGGTAGCTGTTCGGCTCCTGCTCCACTCCCACCTAGCTACACACGGCTGCATCGTGACGATCATTTGAATTTATCTGCTCTCTCTGTCTTTTTAAAGCACTTTACAAAGCTTAGGCAGGAAGCCTTTGAAAAGTCAGGTTTTCAAAAGAGACTCCCTGACTAAATCATTCTCCACACTTCTAATACATTCTTTCTCTGCCAGAGTGATATTTCAGATCTATAAGCAATCAATCAGTAGACAAATATTTATTGAGCATCTAGGAGGACTAAGACTCTGCTGGATGCTGAGAGGACTACAAAAGACAGAAGACAGAGAGGCTCCTGGTGAACAAGCTGCTTGGAGTGACGGGGTGGTGTGTGTTAGGGAGTGGTTGCCTGACCAGGTACTTCTTGAGGAGCTGAGACGCAACGTGAATCTCCGTGCCAGCAAGATATTTACGCAGCTCTTTGAGCAAATCTGGTATTTACATCCCTTCTGCATTCTCTGGTTTGTGTTTTCCCTGCAGGATTGGTAAACACTGCGTGCAGGACTTTGGGGACCCAGAACATTCTCCAGCTGTGGCAAAATCACCTCATGCACCTGTGTACTGGTCCCAAATCGACAGGTTTAAGTCCGATCTCTCTGTTGTCACAGGGAGTGACCAGGTGCGTACAATGTGTTTCTGGTGCCTTAGCTCCTGGTGACAGTGACAGGACTCCAAGCTGATCAAAATATGCTGAGTGGAAGAGCATGGGACAGTGTCTATGTTTTGAGTTGCAATGTTCTGCCCAATTCCCGTGGTGCCTGGATCTGTGCTATACACACAGTGGAACTGAGGTTAATGTTAGATGACAAGAATTGTTATTAGAGTGAAAATGTATGGAGCACTTACTTTCTGTCAGGCACTATGCCAAGTTCTTTATATGGATTATCTCATTTTATCCTCACAACTACTGACAATAGTTATTATGATTCCCCTGTTTTACGAACAAGCAAAATGAGGGTCAAGGTCACACTTCTGTTTAGTGACAGGGCCAAAATCTGAACCCAGGAGTTCATTCATCTTCTATCTGCCACTTGGGTAAAAACTAATTTAACTCTATGACATGAGATTTCAAGGACCCCTAGTGTGGCTTTTGAAAACATACATGCCTTAATTTGTTCACTCAATATGCTCCTGAAAAATTAAATAGAAAAACGAAAAAAACATCCCAAGGGCACAGGACACGTCTTTGTAACATCTACAGTACTTAGCGTGTGCCTTGCACATGGAAGACCTGAAACAAACATTTGTCAGATGAATGGATGAATGAATGAAACAATTGCAGAAGGTGATTTGAATTTTAAATGTACTAAGACAAGTGTTTGCAGGGGCCCGCAGGGTTCCCAAACAGAGTATCTAGTTTGATCCACTTTATTTAAAATTACTTATAAAAAGGGTTGCTAGGTGGCTCAGTCAGTTAAACATCAGACTCTTGATTTTGGTAATGATCTCAGGGTCCTGGGATGGAGCCCTGTAGGGCTCTGCACTCAATGGGGAGTTTGCTGGAGATTGTCTCCCTCTGTCCCCTCCCCCTGCTTGCACACAGGTGGGCTCTCTCTCTTTCTCATATAAATAAATCTTTTTTAAAAAAAGTTACTTATGGGGCGCCTGGGTGGCTCAGTGGGTTAAAGCCCCTGCCTTCAGCTCAGGTCATGATCTCAGGGTCCTGGGATTGAGCCCCACATCGGGCTCTCTGCTCAGCGGGGAGCCCGCTTCCCTCTCTCTCTCTCTGCCTGCCTCTCTGCCTACCTGTGATCTCTGTCTGTCAAATAAATAAATAAAATCTGTAAAAATATAAAATAAAAAGTTACTTATAAGTGGGCATTAATACATAGAAATATAATTGGAGGGATGTCTCAAAAAATGGACTTTTACTTTCTTTTTATACTTTTGTGTATTGTTGAGTATTTAAAAATCAAGGATGCCTCTCTCTTGGTCTGGGTGCCACTTAAGGTAGAACCTCATGGAGAAGGACTTAGTGTAGTTGACTTGGGACATGATCCCAGGAAGAGGAGTGAAGGAGAGAGGAAATAGGGTGGGAGAAGCCCATGTGAGGGTGTATGCAGGCTGCGGGGTAGGGAAGGGGAGCTCCTTGCCATGGAGCTTGCCCAAAAGGCAGAGACTAGATGCAGCAGTAATCTATCAACTCCCAGTCCTTATTGGCACAAATGTCCCCACCTTTGCAGGCTCGACCTCGGAGGGTCCATCAGAAAATCCCCAAGTCTATTGGCAGAAAGAGGAACCAGGCCCTGTCAACAGCAGATGCATCTGAACTTCTGGAACAGTCTGCCACAGCTGTGGCTGATCTCAAAGCTGAGGGCAGGAAATGGGAGGCATCTACCATAGTAAGATTTTTCAAACACAAATAAAACAATTTTAGAAACAGACAACAGAAGCAATTTTCACAAAGCCAAGAATGGTTCTCTGGTTTGACTTTGCAAATCCAGACTGCCCTAGATGAGGTTATTTTTAGGGAGATCCTGATGTGCTTGGCGCTGCTGGGCAGATTCCTGGGAAGCCGTGTACTCTGGGATCCACACCTGTAGGGGAAGCAGAACTGAGCCTAGGGAGAGGCCTAGATGTGATGTGGCCACAAGAAGGCATTATCTCGTCCCATGGGGAGCTTTGAAGCTGGGGTGGCTCTGCAGGGTTGTCCTGAGTCCAGGTGAGAGTGCTGGGTTTTGATATGTGCTAGTCATTGGATGCCTGATTCCAGGGGAGGGCTTTGAGCAGAGGCCTACCAACTAGTGAGAATCTGGGCAGCCCAGTGTAGTGCCTACTGCATGTGGCTTTTAGCAAACTTGCCTTGAACATTGGGACCAATCAATAAAATTGACAAAAATCAAACCCAGGGAGAAAAAGCAGAATGTAATTCAACAATTCTGTCTCCTTACTGGGGCAGGCCAGACTGAAGATATATGAGGGATAGGATAAGGGTGTTTTCTCATATGTCAAGCAGAGACTTTGGACTACATCAGGAATTACAAACTGGTGGCTCATGGGTCAAATCTGTCAGCAAAGTCTGTTTTATTTGCATGAAGAGTTTTTCAAATCCAGATTTCTGGCTTTGCTTGAAAATTTGGAAGAACTGGCATATTGGGCCCATATTGTTTGGTGGCAAGAACCAGCCAGCCAGAGTAGCAGGGGCACCCTTTAACCCCTGTCCTCTCTAGCCTGTGTCACTCACTCTTGCTACTGCCTGAGCCCTCTAATCATCTGTAAGCTTCCACCTAGATCTGTTGAGCTGTGAGTCTGTGTGAATAGTTTTGCATATTGCTGAAAAACATATTTGACTTCCTTTTTAAAAAAATATTTTATTTATGGGGCACCTGGATGGCTCAGTCAGTTAAGTTAGAGGGTTAAAGCCTCTGCCTTTGGCTCGGGTCATGATCTCAGGGTCCCAGGATTGAGCCCTGCTACTCTACTAGCCATTCTAACAGGTATAAGATGATGCCTCATTTTGGTTTTGATTTCCATCTCTGTGGTGATTAGTGATGTTGGGCCTCTTTCCATGTGTCTGTTGCCATCTATATGTCTTCTCTACTCATTTCAATAGGATTATTTAGGAGGTTTTGGTGTTGAGAGGTATAGGTTCTTTTTATATTTTGGATATTAACTCCTTATCAAATATATCACTTACCAATATCACCAATATCTTCTGTCATTCAGTATGTTGCCTTTTCATTTTATTGATGGTTTTCTTTGCTGTACAAGAGATTTTTATTTTGATATAGTTCTAATTGTTTATTTTTGCTATTGTTTCCCTTGCCTTAGGAGACCCATCTTGAAAAATATTGCTATGGCTGATGTCAGAGAAATTTCTGCCAGTGTTCTATAATTTTAAGACTCTATTTTTAATTGGTTTCTCAAGTGATCTTGGTGTGCAATCAGATGTAGGAACCATACTGTCTCCTATTTGGTCTTTGTACTTAGTGCTTGCTTCATGTATTATAAATTTCTGAGCTCCCAGTGTGGAGGGATCCTTTCTTACTTATCTCTCTGTATGCTCCCAGTCTTTAGTACTACCACCCAGCACAGTGTCCTGCAAGTCCTATGCACTCAGTGAGTGTCTAGTGAATGAATGATTGAATGAATGAATGAACATTCCCCAATAGCTCTCTTCTTTAGGAGTTGAACAGCACAGACTGCCAACACCACATGTTCAAGATCATTTGACTCAGAGAATTTATTTTATAAATATGGTGTCAAACAAGCCAGAGAGGGGAAGAGTCCTAGCTTTATCTTGGGAGTTTTTTGCCTTGGGGATGTTAAGAAATAAATGATTCCTTCTAAAAAGAACTTATGCTTTTCATCAAAAGATAGATTATTCACCCACTCAACATGGTGCATGTGAGTTATTTGTACAATATTTCAAAAAGAGCAAATTGACTCAACAGAAAAGGAAACTTTCTAAATTATGCTGAAATTTTGCCTTGAAATATAAACCTTGAAAGAATAAGACCAGAAGCTTCTTTCATACCAGGAGATAGATGCAGTGATACAAATTTAATTTATCGTGTTATGGTTTATTTATCAGGTGCTCTGCTTCCAAAAAGTTCAAAAAAAAAACCTGTGTCTACAGAGAGAAGCCACGGCAAGTCCCCCACTTAGTTTGGATCTTGAAGTGGGAACAATCTAGAAATTTTGGCTCCGGGAAAATCTTAGAGCTTGTTTGGCTGTTTACATAGTCTGTGCTTCCCAGGGGCCCTTTGCCTTTTTTTCTAATTTTTAATTTCTGGGGTTGAGTTCCTTCCAGAGGTGGTCTCCGGATTCAGAAAACCTGCAGATGGGTGAGATGGAGAATCTGATTGGCCTGGACTTAACTAACTGGTCTACAAGCCTCAAGCCAGCAGCCTTGGGCAAGTCTGGCACTCTATCTGGAATGTTGAGGATGAGGAACAGTTTGTTTCTCAAGTTCTCAAGAGTCTCTGTTAGGTGAATGTTATTTGAGTTTTTGGGTACCACTAATGATTTCTAGTTTGAATTCAATTCAAATAAGTTTAAGAAATCTGTGCTTTGTATCACTGGCACTTGCACTTTATTTTTCATTCTTTTTCTTCTTAAAAACAAAACAAAACAAAACCCAAACACATGAGAAGCCTATAGTGTAATAAACTATTCAAATTACCATTTTGTCGATCAAGAAGGCAATGGTGCTGAAAGTCAAACATTGGCGGGCCATGCAATAACTTGAAATGTTTGCTGTCTGCTGAAAGTCCAAAGGCCATGGTATCATAGGTTTGTGGGCATGTCAGTGTTTAAACATACACATTTCACAAAAGATACATTCCCTGACAGGAACTCTGGGCTGGTTAGAATAGAAATATCAGCACTGGCCTCATTCTTGTCTGGGAGGTTGGGAATTATGGCTACCCATTCCCTAGCCATCTTCTTCCCTGATTCCTGTGTGTATTAAGTAATAACATTATGACTAGTATTGCTACTGCTACGTTTACCATTACTATAATTGCATGCCTGGTCATTGTACTGCTGGCCCAGGCCATTCCATCAAGAGGACTTGAGCAAGCCTGAGATTTGTCTTGGACATAGACTCCAAAACTATGATGACATTTGGACAAAGCCTTGAGAGATTTAATCAGATATTCATTTAATACCTGTGAGGTCGATGGCCCTACTGGACAAAGATATTCAAAGAGGGCAAGATTCCATCCAGTTCAAATGTCTGTACAAATAGCCAAGACTTAAAATCTCAAGACAGAGAGGAGCATAAGGCGGTAATACCAGAATAGTACTTGCAGACTTCCTGAGTACTGGGCAATGGGTTACTTTAGTCTCAGGCTCTCAAAAGGGTGGGAACTCTCCGTTTTGAGGACAGTGATATCGGAAATCTTAACAGCGTTCAGGGTGTCCCCTGAGGGTTATGGACAAGAATCCAGTTGGTGTCTTGGCCAGGTTGCTCTCTAGTCTTTAAGAAATCTTACCCTGCTGGGGCGCCTGGGTGGCTCAGTGGGTTAAGCCTCTGCCTTCAGCTCAGGTCATAATCTCAGGGTCCTAGGATCGAGCCCCGCATTGGGCTCTCTGCTCAGCAGGAAGCCTGCCTCCCCGCTGCTTTCTCTCTGCCTGCTTCTCTGCCTACTTGTCATTTCTGTCTGTCAAATAAATAAATAAAATTTAAAAAAAAAAGAAATCTTACCCTGCTAAGGAGGTATCTTCAAAATTGTTAGGGAAGAGACCCCAAAACAGTCTTGGATGACCAATGGCTTCTCTAGTGGGTATGCATCTTCTGAACCTTGAAAAGACTCGGAATTAATGATACAACTGTTTAAGAGAATCAGACTCATATTTTGTAAAGAATCTGTGAAATTTTAATATTTTAAGCATTATTAAGGGGATCAAGTAATGACCTTGCAGCCTGAAAGTAGCAGTATAGGAAAGCTGACACCATGATGTTCAAGGTTTTCAGCTCCCACTGAAAGCTTATCATTGTCACCACTGTCTTGGTTATCACTGAGAGACACTTATTAGAGATTCACTTGCAGAAGACTCTGATCACCTCTTACCTCTTTCTTCGAAATCTAGCTATCCATTGAGTTGGTGAATTTTTTTTTTTTTAAACAGGAAGATTGATGTAATTTATACTAGCTCACTTGAAGCAAGTTAACTGTCCAGGTAACATTTTGAAGAACTCAAGTAGAGAGGTTCTATAGCATACACTGAAAGTCTTTTCAATCGGTTTTTATTCATCAAAGACATTCTCTGACTGTAGAAGTCAGCCTAGAACTCATACCCTCCTCTCTTCAAATTGACAAATCACATTAAAACGTGTAAATGATGTTTTGATGTGTGTCAAACAGAAGCTTGCAAAGGAACTCCTAAAAGTACGATAATCTCTTGGGCTTCAGGGGATGTCCACAAGTCTCTGTCATTATACTCTGTATCCTAGAAAGTTCCTGAATATGGTATGAAATTGAGATGTGATAACAAAATGAGTAAAATGCTTTTCATTTGGATTTTTGGACATTTTAAAATTCAGAGCAAGAGTTATCAATCTTTTCAGTTTCTGATGGACTAAGCATTGTACATATGTCAGCCGAGAGAAAATGCTAATCAAGCTGACTGTCATCTTTCATTTAGTTAGCCAACCACATCTACTGATCATAGAAATGTGCTAATAAGCACCTTGGGAAATTAGGAAAGGAAAATGGTGGTCTTATCCTCGTGTAAGTGAACAGAGTTGTCTCTGGGCTTTTGTTAAAGACTTTGGCCCACCCTGGGCTCCCAGATTGTAAATTATTGGGAAGGAGGACCTTTACTTTCATCTCTACCAGCATTTATCCTGTGCTCCATAGAATACTGCTTCCCCCCAGGGGAGCCCAGCTATCCATTTTTCTTTCATTGTGGGGTAGGAGTAGATGTTTCTCCCCATTTTGCTTATAGCAAATGTAAAGCTAAGTACATTGTAGAGGTCTCTTCAGATAAATTTATCTGACTCAGAAATCCTAAGATTTTGCTGCAAGTAACACAAGGAAAAGGGTTATAAGCGACAATTGCAAGGTTTGTTTAATATCAAGTTCTCTATTGTCATAAGCTCTGCTTCCCAAAAGAGTGTTGACAGTGTGCAGAGTGATGTCTCTGTGCAGTTATGAAAAAGAGAAATGTTATGGAAATCAGTGAGCCTGCACCATCTCTCCTGAGACAAAAGAGAATCCCCTCAATTTTCAAAGTGAGTTTTTGAAAGTCATGTATATACTATCTTGAAAGCTGTAGTAAATGAAACAAAACAAAACAAAACAAAACAAAACAAAACAATCCCCTTAGACAATAGACATATTTGGTGGAATTCTTGAGAGGGATGTGGTAATTTTATAACCAAGAAAACAAACATAAATATTTAAGGAATGATAAGCTCTCCCCGTGGAAATCTCTTTCCCTTCCCAAAGCGGTATGCAATTGCCTGCAGGCGTTTCTAGTCAAAGATGCCACCTGCATCTCTCACCCTGTGAATATTCAGGAAGACTCTCAGTACTACTGCTAATTTGTGTCGGTGTGATTAAGATTTATTGGAAAATTGTGCAATATCAGGATCAATAACTGGGGACTTTGGAGCAGTAACAGACATGCAGCAATTCCTCTGGCGGGATGGATGTGCACCTTGAAGAGAAGACACATCCCTCTGTCAATTAGGTTTTAGGTTCATGGCCTGAGAAAACAATGAAATCAGTCAGGTATTTAGCAAGGAGGAGTATGATACAATAAAATCTCTTCTAATGAATTTAGCTCAATTCACTTGGAAAGCAAAGGATAGAGGCCGAGAGAGAATGGTTGTAGAGTTCAGATTGTTCTAAGATATTATAATAAATGGGCTTATTGACTGTGTCTCACAACAGCTATCTAGAATGTTTCCTTCTAATTGTACCATAACCAGGGTCTTAAATAATAATTGGGAGCAGGATTTGGATGACAAATTTTTAAAAAGCCCACATATATATTTCTATTAATATTTCAGGACATATTTTGGTTCTTGATTTCTTTTTCTGACTTGTCTTGTTTTCTGAGAAAACCTGCATATATCTCTAACTGGAAAAAAGGTAAAGGATAACTTGGAAGATATTTGTTTTCATTCCTTTGCACTTGAATCTTCTCTGCCTTTGAGACACTTATGGGATGGAAGAAAAATCCTTTATACAGGATTCATAGACTAGACACTGATCTCCCTCTTCCCCAGAGGCTCTCTATTACCCCCATTCAACCACTTCCCATTACCCTACCTGCCTTGGCAGTTGATGTTGGTCCTGAAGTGTTGCTATGACCCGACCCATGGAGTCGCATCCTTTTCCTAGAGTGCTATTAAAGAAGAATTGGGGTAATGTTGGAAGGGCCCCATGGAGTCCAGCTTCCTGTCCAAGCTCTGCCTGGTAGTCCTTTTTTTTTTTTTTCTTTTTTTAAAATGCTTCCAGTTGCTCTGTGAAGCACAAAAGAAGCCTTGAGTTCAGAGAGTCTTGACGTATGTTTACCTCTAGAAGTTCTAGCGGCATAGTTTCTAGGCCAGAGCTCAAGATCACCATTTTAGCACAACGAATGGACACAGTAAATAACCCCCTGTGCTTCCGGGTAGATCCAAAGATAATTTGGGGAGGTGCTGTCAGGGGGATCAGCAATGGTGGTAACCATGTAGATTGGGCTAGTGTACATTCTCTTAGCACAAAAGGCTGAACAGAGCCTGGTAAGACTCCCTTTCCTTTATAAAAGGAATATTAAGAATAGAGGTGGGTCAGAGAGTTGCAAATAGCATTCCGGGAATTACAACGCTGAAAACAGGCCAAGTTCCCCACATTGTATATATGGAGCATATAATGTATTGATGTAGCTGAGTCATTCTCTGTGTCAGCCTATCTCAGTCTTGAACAGTTTTGTCTGGGGGCTAATGAAACTGGGCTAAACTTAAGTAATAGGTCTCCAAGGTCTTGCCCCAGTGGTGTTCTTGAGCCAACTTGCACTTACCTGGGGAGCCAATTTGGTACATATCTTTCCAACTGTGTGTTCAGTGATATCATGTTGGTAGTTGGAAATGGGCCATGAAGGGAGTATTTACACTGTAAAAGCTGTCAAAATCTACAAATCCAAGTTTTCTCTGTATACCATTGTCTTGAGCTCTTCCATTTTGAATGAGTGGTCTAGTTTGGACTGAAGAATTCTTTCTCTCTTGAGCAGATCTGCCCTTTGCCTCACAGTCCTTGCCATTCTCCTCTACTCTAGTGGCACTCCTGGCCTGCTTGCCTCTGCTTAAAGCTCTCTCACCCCTGATTCTTCCAGCACTTTCCATTTGCAACACTCTGGACAGTTGCACTCCTTACCTTGCTTGGGTTTGTTGTTGTTGCTGTTTTATTTTATTTCCTGTACCTCCAACTAGAATGTGAGAGTGTGGAGAGTGGGTACTGTTTAGGAACATCAGCAGTGACAGTAACAATGATAGACAGGGGTGGTTCAACAGGGGGCTTTCACAGAGAGGAAAGTGACTTGAAAGGCATATTAAGATAATTTAAAGTCCCAGAGTAATACTCATTCGATATAAATGACATGAGGGAGAAGACTCTATGGATCTCATTCTGAAGATATTCAAATGTTCTCATAATGTGCCTTCATTATGAGTCTTGCTTAGTGGTTTTCTTTAAATCATCACTGTTGGTTCCCAGTCAGAACTGGTCAAGAAGCATCCTTCTCTCTGGCTAGAAGAGGAAATTATGAAAGGAGTAAATGTGGGCAAAAAGCTATCACTACTCACTTGCTGCACATCCCAGGAGATCCTTCAGGAGAGTTCTGGAATGGAAGGGAGGAGGGAATAATAGTGAACTCTAACATCTTCTGCTTTTTACCTGCCATGGGTCTGTTCACAGGAGGCTTTCCCTTAGCTTTCTCCTACATCACTCTCCTCTCCACTCTCACTTTGACAGGCATTTGGGGGGCTCATCTCCCCTGTCCAAAGAGTCCCAGCTGGACTCTAACTGTCTTCTGTTTTCAGCATCCATGGTCTTGTATGAGTAGAAGGCCCTTCTCCTGAAGGGATCCCAGATAAATGTCACCTGTCAGAAAGGATCCCCCAGTTGGTTCACAGAGGCAACTTCAAGGTGGCCCCAGGGACTTGAACCCCCAGTGGTGGAGTTTCAGGCAACTACCAGGTGGGCGCCATTCCCTTCGACTTATAACAAGATGCTGTGTCAGCGTCTGGCTCTTCTGGCAAATGTGGGTTCAGTTTTCTTTGAGAAGATGAGTCGTCTTGATCTGGTGTGTGTGTGTCTATGTAGGTGGGGATGGGCATGGGGGAGATGTGCCAGAGACGAGCGGTGTGCTGCCAGTCTCTGTCATAAAGGCACTGGAAGAGTTTGCTGGGTCATACCAGCTGGGTTCACCAAAGCGTCACTGATTCTACTACTATGTGGAAGACTCCCGGAAGACAGAAAGATGATGGGGGCATGGTTGGGAATAGGGATGATGAAAAGGTGAAGATGAAGGAGCAGCTTTCTTTTCTCTCCCTAGAGGAGCCTTTTTGTCTTTCTGGAACATATATTGGTGTCCCACACTTAAGGTATTGGGAGTTTTGAAGCAAATACTGTCTGCTGAGCAGTGTAAAAGGCGTTCCACCTCACCATTTCAGACATGTTGGTAAAAGACGGTGCTCACCAGTGCTCCTCTGCAAGGTGGTGTTTTGCTTTGAAAATACTCTGAGAAGACAACAATAGGAGAGTTGACATGAGCTTCTAAACAGAAACATTTTCATTTTTTAATTAATATGGAATTAGCTTTCCCTACTGACACTAAATAGACACTGAACCAGCTTTAAAAGAATACTGAAGGAAGGGAGGCTAAATGATTAGCCTGTTCAGGGTACCTGCATGTTTTGACCTGGGCTTGTGAATGAATTCATGAATGAACAATGACCTGGACTAAACATCATTGTTGTCAGCTATTCTAGCACCAAAACTAGAAGAGGAAAAAATCTTTAGCCTTTGAATCAAGGTGGTAAAATTGTATATGAGTGTGTGGAGGGAGGGGGGAAATAGATGTCTATGTCAAAATAGTTGCTCCTCTCTTTAAAAAAAAAAAAAAAAAAAAAAACTTGGAAACTCTGCTTGCTTTTCATTTAGTTTGGTCCTTTACATCTACCTGGGCTCATATTACCTAACTACTTTTCTTTCTCTCTTCCTTTCTTTCATCTTAGAGAGAGAGAAGGCAGGAGAGTGAATGGGGGAGGGGCAGAGGGAGAGAATCTTCAAGCAGAGCTTCCTGCTGAGCACGGACCCCCCCACACACCCATGCGGGGCTTGACCCCATAACCCATGAGATCATGACCTGAGCTGAAACCAAGAGTTAGATGCCCCACCAGCTGAGCCACCCAGGTACCCTCCTACCCACTTTTAAGTGCCATGAAGTCAACATTTGGAGGAACCTAATTCTTCACAAACACAGATTCTCTACCAGAACTGTCACTTGTGTCTGTAGGTGAAGGCAAATGCTACTTCAGGTGATCACAGTCCTAGGAAAATGATTAAGGCCTGCTGTGTCTTTATTGAAGGATCTGGCTCTTTAACACCATAAATTAAACCATGCCTTGAAGCACAGGTTATGATAAACTCAAGGATTTTTGACATCAGGACAGACAATCCTGTTCCTACATGTTCCACATAATTGGACAGCAGACAATGCTCCTTTTCTTTCTCCTGATCCTGTATTGCTGCGGAAATCTGAGCAAAATTGTGATAATTGCTATGATTGTTCACTTGGCATTCCGAGCTTAAGCAAGGATGAGGAAAGAGTAGCAAGCTGTTTGTGGTTTTCAGCAAGTCTGGTAAAACTTGGGCTTGATGGTGGCCAGTTTTAACCGTTGGTACCAGGTACCGTGATGTTCAGTTTTTGAAAAAACACGTTTACCAATGAACTCCTTCCACACTGCCAAATTTCAAGGAACTTTTTCATCTGCATTTGTTGCCAGGGGAGCTTATCCATGTTCTTTGGGCCCCATTATGTGTGGTGTTCTCACCAGAGAGCCCACTGCTCATGAGAGGAGACTACAAGGCAAAAAACACGAACTGTGGTTTGACGGGCTGCTTCTCCCTGCCCGATGGCTAAAGCTCTTCCAGGACCAGCTATGTAATTTGTGGGGCTCATTGCAAAATGAAAAGGCAGGTCCCTTGTTGAGAATTTGTTAAGAATTTTAAAGTAATAACAACAAAGCAGTAAATCAAGCATGGGACCTTTTAAGCAAGGGGCTCTGCGTGACTCAGGTCACAGACTCGTGAAGCTGGTCCTGGCTCCAAGCTTCCTAAATAAGCAGATGGGATAAGAAGGGAAGGACCGCTGTCCTCTCTGACACAGTTGACAGCATGTGCCAAATGCTCGCAGGGAAGAGGTGATGGTCCATTGAGGGTCCAGGGATCCACTCTTCCTGCCTTTGGTGGAGAGGAGACAAAAGCCGAGCGAATGACAGGGACACCTTCGAGATCCTTCTCATCCTCTGCGTATATAAAATTGGAAGCCCTTATCCAGAAGAAACTCTAATTCTCAGATGCTACACTTTTCTTCTGAGAATCTTGGCTTTACTACTTAATAACACTTCTGACTTGGGGCTGGCGATGGGTCATCTCTGAGACTCAGTTTCCTTGTTTGTGAAATGGAGAGAACACCTCATGGGGCGTTGTGAGGCTTAAACACCAGATGTAAAGTGGCACTCAGTAGAGTTCTGGGCACACGGTCAACTCTCAATAAATGGGGTTATTATCGCTATTATTACGGCAACCCCTTGCTTTTGGAAAAGTGTGTGTAGGAGAGAAAACCCTCTTTGTGTACTACTCACTCAGGCCCCGGGGTAACAACTCTGTTGAAGGCTTGTGCTCCCCCAGTAGGCCTTATCTGACTCTTTATTCCCCAGCTTCCTCCAGCTTTACTCTTTTTAAATGTAGAATCTTTTGAATATGATGAAAGTCCGCACACTAACAAAGCCACCGCTGCCAGCAAGGTCACCCAAGGAGAGGCAGTCTGGTCCTCTGGGCATGCAGAAGCACATGATTTATTCTGACTCTCTACAGGCTTGCTGGCTGAGCTGAGCCCCAGTGGAGATTCCCTCCTCCGACCTTTTTCCAAGCCAGGCCCGGGGGCGGGGTGGGGGTGTCTCTTAAACCCCTGATTCATCCTGGAGGGGTTGTCCAGATCCACTCAAGGCTTGGACTTCGTTGATGACATCAGACCCTTTCTCACAGATCCTCTTCTGATCGGAGCAGCTGGGGTACTCACTGGTGCTCTCTGAGGGAGGATGGAGTCTGTGTAGTCATTCTTTCTCTTGCCTCAGAGAATGGGGGTGGGCAGGGAGTCACTGGCCTGAGTCGGGTCAATTTGGCATTTTAGAGAAGTGCGCTGACTCATTTGAAACCTTTCTGATGTTCTCACTTGCTCCCTCAGGACTGAGAGAATCTTCTAGACCCCACACACCTCCTCTCCCCCAGCCCTCATACATCTCCTACCCTGGGGCTGCTTGGTGGTGTCTGACTTCTCTGCCTCCAAAGATGTCAGGATGCAATTCTTCTCAGTGGAATGGTGCTTTATTTTGGGAACCAGAGTGTGGTTTTACAGTATTTGCCTCTTTGTTTGAATCTTTTGGAGCAGATGGGCTGAGTACAGACTAAGTTGCAGGGTCCTTGGCCCGTGTGGCTTTTTCAGAACAGAGAGGAAACTAGCATTGATCGAGCACCTTCTGGGTTCCTGGCACTGGACTAGAGTTGCTGTTATTTCGTCTTAGGAGGTGGAAAGTATTATCTCAATTTTCTGTCAGTGGAGGAACTGAGGCTGTTTCAGGATGTTACCTAAACACACATAGCTGGTAAGAGGTAGAAGTAGCTTTGAAATCCAGTTCTGACTGAGATTTCTCTCAGCTACAGTTTGTTGCCTCCACAGACTGGCATCCTCAATAGGAACACTCATCCCGCATGTGTGGGCACGCGGCCGCCATGTGTCTTCCTGCTTTCACGCAGGGAGGAGCCGGGAAGGGCACTGCTTGGAGGGGTGTCTGCTCTAGTGACATGGGTGATTTCAGGAGGGCACAGAAGTCCCCAGAGGACTGTCTGCTGGCAGTTGGCTCTCATTAGAAGACAGAGTGAACATGGGGCCCAGAGAACCTTGGGTACTGCCTAGATTATAGTTTCTGCCATGATTGGCTATAAGAAGAGAAGCAACCACAGGTAAATATCAGGACAATACACCACAGTTTATAAGTGGTAGAAAGAGGTCCATAGAACCCTGTTGCACGTGGACTCAGGGAGGTTATAAAAACCAGCTCTCTCAAAATGTGGACAGAGGTGCTGAGCCAGATACCCCACTGACGTCTCCGGTAACATTGCCTTTGAGGCATCCTTGTTAATGGGGCTGGGATTGTTGGTAGAGATGCCTTGGGCAGCTTGGCATGGCAGCGGATAGGTGTCATAGAAGATCTGGCCATGCCACCATGGAACAAGGTTCGCTCTGCTTCAGAAGAAGAATCCTATGAAGACCCACTCCAGACCCCTCCACTAATGGGAGTGGCATCCCCTGGCTCCTGATACCTCCCAGGGTGGGAAGGTTGGACTGGGCAACTAACTGGGTTGTTGTAGGAGGAAGTCCCTAGCCCTTAGCAGCTGGGAGCTCTAAGCAACACAGACTAACATTTGTATTTTAGTTGTTCCATGGTCATCCTAGGGAGGAGATGAGCTTGGTAGGTGGTAGGAGCATCAATGGGACTTATGGGTGATATGTTTATCCCTGACCTCCCTGATGATGACAGTCTCCCTATTACATGCACTCATAATACAAGGAAAATGGTATCACAATTTGTTATTTCACATATATTTGTGTGATTCTTTGAGTGATGGATCTTCCAGTCAGTGTGTTCTTGCTCATCACTGATTCCCAATGCTTGGGACGTTGCCAGCCACATACAGCAAGTGTTCAGATAAATATTTCTTCAGTGAATGAATTAATGAATTAAAGAAGTTTTAGAAGCACTAGAAGGGAAGATAATGCTTCAGAGAGAGTTTAGCGCTGCATTTTTCAGTTCTGCTGATTAAATACATGGCAGATACCGTAATTATTGGAATTCCAGATAAGGATCCAGAAAATGCTATTTTTTTTACAGTGTCCTAGGAAGACAACCTTTGTTCCTCTTCACTTGTTGGTGATACATATGTCTTTGAATGAAATGAGGCATGGGGGTAGTCAATATGCCCTTTTGCCCTGGTCCTGGACTCACTAGTTATAGGTCCCCCATTAGAGGTAAGGAGAGTTATCAGGGAGAACCAAAAGAAGTAAAGTAGATCTCAGGGTCTGCATGGGGATTCAAGATCAAGGCAAACTTTGAGAGATTGAAAGTGGGAAGGTTTGGAGGTTGCCTATGTGGTTTGAGGAGATCTGAAAGGCTAGCTTGACCATAATATCCCTTTTTATTAGCCTAATTGGAGGGTCACAAGTTTCTGTGTTAATGAACATAGAATTTAAGAATTTGGATTAAGATCTGACTCTTGAGGAAGTATAATAGTATAAACATTTTCCTGGGTATGGTGGACACGAAGCATGAACATCCTTGAAACATGGAAGCATGAGTTATTTTGATAAGTTAGCCAGCTCTTACCAACTGAGCTGAGGTCTTCCAAAGGCCAGAAGGAAAGTGATAGGCAAAGCTGAAAGGAGACTGAAGTGTAGGGAGTTTGGGGGCTGGTGGGAGATGGGAGGAGAAGTTTTGAGGAGGATGGTCTCATGGAACATTCCTGTGGGGTCAAGTAGGCACTTGGCAGAGAAATATTTTCAGGGTCCAGTCAAATACCTGCGTACACCCAAGCTGGATATTTCAAGAGGGAGTTTAATAAAGAGGCTATTACAATGTGTGATCAGGGTCTAGGTAAATCAAACTAGGGAGAGTATAGTACCTTGCGATAAGTACTAATAAGGAGCCAGCTGCTCCACTCCTGGGCTGATGGAGCAAGGGGAGAGAGCAGTTACTGGACCCTGGAAAGGTAACAGTAGGAGAAACCATTTGTAAACTGTAGTGGATGAAATGGAATTAAAGTAGAAAATTCTTTGATACTCCTTTCATCAGGAGTGGGGTCTGTATTCTCTCTCCTTGAATCAGAGGGGCCTCTGTGACTGCTTTGACCAAGAACATGGCAGAAGCAATGTTGTGCCAGCTTCTAGGTCCAGGCCTTAACAGATTGGCAGCTTCCATTGCTGTGTTCTTAGACACTTACTTTGCTGGGAGGAAGTTTAGCAGCCCCAAAGAGAGACCTACCTGGAGAGCTGAAGGTCATCTCTGTTAGCAGCCCTGACTAGGCTCACCCAGCTTGGTGCTGATGACCAGCACCAACTTGTCAGCCATCTTGGAAGTGGATTCTCTAGCCCCAGTCAAGCTGCCCCAGCTTATGCCACATGGAACAGAGTTGATTCATGTCTCTGAGCCCTGTCCATATTATAGGTTCATCAATAAAATAACTGATTGTTAATTATTTTAGGTTACTAAGTGTTTGAGATAGGTTGTTACCTACCAATGGATACAGGAATATATTGTTATGGCCTCAGTAGAGAGACTCAGGTAACTCAAGGAAACCTGGCAAGACAACCTGGCTTCTTTCTCCTCCTGCCTACTTTTTTATTGCCAGTGACTGCCATTGGACGAACCCAATGAAAGCTAGAGGACAAGGAATTTGTTGATATTGTCCTTCTAGGTCAGTACACTGGGAGAAGTGTGAATGGAGGGAGGGACAAATGGAAGCCATCCAGCACTGTCACCAGGCATGGTGTTGATCCCATTTGATAAAACTCACTGCCCAACATAGCACGATGCAAACCTTGAAAGACAAAGGCCAGTGTCAATTTTGGAAGGTAGCCAGGTATATGATCAATAAACCAGAAAGGAGAAAAATTTGCCTAAGACTTTAGGCTCTAAATTGTGGCAATGCTCTATGAATGTTGGCCCTCTGGGATCAAGGCTGGGGCTGAGCAACTCATTCCCTAATTTCCTAAATGGCCACCTGAGGAGAGCCCCGGGATGACAGTGGAGGAACTGGATTTTCCTTTATGTCCCATAAAATTCCAGAGAAATTGGGATTATCTGGAAGAAGGAGGCTAAGGAAGAAAGGAAGGAAGAAAGAGGAATGAAGAAAGAGCTACCTTCCTAGACTTGAAAGCCACAGATAGGTAGGGGTGACCTGGGCATAATCAAGACTGCTCTGACCTTGCTAGTCAGAGGGACGTGGCCATGAACTCATTTCCGGAGCAGTGTGCAGACAGGGAGGGGCCTTCTCCGATGTGCCTTTAGGAGGGAGGATGGCTACTCTCTGGGCTTTAGGGCCAGCTCGCAAACCAGCATGGCGCTAGCCAATATCTAGGAGGAAATTTGCAAAACCAAGTGAGTGGAAGCTCTGGAGAAGTGCTCTGGCTGAAAGGCAGGTGGTAGAACGTGACGATTAGAGTTGGGGCTCAGGAGTCTAGTCACCTCGATTCAAATTCTGACTCTGCCTCTTGCTAGCTGTAGAACCTGGTTTAACTCCTTTGTGACTTAGTTTTTGCGTCAGGACAATGAAGATGCTAGTGCGTGTGATGAGCAGCTGCTTCTGTGAAGGATAAGTGAACTAGGGCCCTACACTCAGGGCAATGGTAGGATGAGGTGGTTTAAGAGCACAGACCCTGGAGACAGGAGCCCAGTTGTGACTCCTGACTCTACCACTGACAATATGCATTAGGTGGGTCAAGTTATTATATTTCTCTGTCGTGGTGTCCTGTTTTATGGGGGTAATAACAGCACCCCCTTCATTCAGCTGTCATGAAGACTAATGAGTTAATCTAGGTGAAGTGTTGGGGGTGAGTGGTGACTGCACTTAGCCAGCGGCCCCTTAGCTGTGGGGACCATGATGGCCGCTCTGTCTCCAAGTGAGTATATACTTGGGTTTGATGGTAAGCCAGCCCGCATATTTGTGTCCTGCTGGGAGCACAAGCTAGAGTGCTATGAGCTCAGTTCAGATTTATCAGAACTTACAACCCTACCTCTGGTTGGGTGTCTCCGTGGGTAGTCGAGCTGTCTGTTCCCTCTGGTTGTGGTCACACTGGCATCTCGGCTCTGTTCCAGTCTTAGCTTTTAGGCCGTCCACCCAAGACATTCTCCCCCTACAGCTGCCCCCAGCGGCGTTCTGAGACCCGGCTGGGCCGGACAGGGCTGCCACGGCCAGTGTGGGGTGACTAATGGCTCAAGGGGAGCTGGGCTTCCCTTCTGCCCTGGGGCCTGCTTGTGGAAAAAAAGCCAATGAAAAATGGTTGCAATAAAGAAGACTGCTCCTGGTAGACAATGCTTCTTTGTTTCTGGGTAAATGATATGGCTTAGGCCTCTGACCAAGGCATGTGGGATGGGAGCAAGCTGGTTCTCTTCCCAGCTTCTGGAACCCACTTGTGATATTGCTACCCTCCTGTGCCTCAAGTATAGCCTTCCTTAAGACCCTGCCTTTTAAAGGCCTTATTGCTATTCATCTGTTCCCATGCGGCTTGCTTTGACAGATAGACACAGGGGTGGGATGTGACTGAGACTCACAGCAGCTACTGGTAAATATTCCAGAGCACCAGGAGGCAGGAGAGAAAACTCGGTCACGGCCTACACTGGCAGGCTGGGGGAAGTCGCATTAGTAGTGAACCTCTTGGGGCCTCTTTCGAAAAATGAAGGTAACATTAACTGACTTTACGAAGTATCCTGAGGCTAATGAAATCCCTGGAGAAAGAGCTAAGGAATATCAGGTGTTGGTATTTATTGCGTTGACAGAACAGTAATGTGCATTTGATCCTCTGATTTTAAGGCCTGGGGGCCATCATCCTCAGGTGGATGGTTCTCCCGCACTGCCCCCCCATGACTCCTTCCTCTCTTCTTCCCTCCCACTCCAGTCCGTCCCGAAGATCAGGAAGATTCTCAGGAACGGTTGCCCCTTGGGCTGGCAGAGGGGCAGGAATTCTGGGAGGAAAGTCATGCCAGGAGCCTGGCCTGCCCCTGAGCTCCAGTGAGGTGAGTCCTCTGAGAGCCCAAAGATCGGCTGCCCTTATCCCCCTCACCCAGGCTGACCTGGGAAAGCCGCAACCTACAAGTCATGCCGTGTTTCTTGGCTCAGCCCTTTCCTTGCCTCCTGAGAGGACAGAGCCACCGTCCCAGTCTCCATCTCCTGTATTGTGGGATGAAAGAGGCGGTACAAAGTATAGCAGGTATGTTGACAATTTCCGAACCCACCAGAAGAGCTTGGCTGTAAACTAAAGCCATCCTGTTCAACTGCAATTTCTGCAGGTCACGTTTTCAGTCAGTCAGCCACCAGAGGGTGCCCACAGAGCTCTCTGAAAATGACCCAAACCTGAGGAATGAGCAGAGAAAGCCGATTTCCAGTGCCTGTGAGACTGAGACAAAATACATCTCACCCACAGCTGACGCCACCAGACACACAGGCCAGCTAAGGAGAAGTTTGCCGGCGAAGGAGAGCGAGGGTGGGAGCGATAGAAATCACCTGAATCGTAGCTAAACAAGTTGCTTCTTGATTTTTCAATTGACAACTGCCATTGCACTTTGAGGATCAGCTCAGGGCACATTTTCATTCCTTGGCAAAACTCCCTTCCCCATCCTTTCCCCAGCCTTGTGTACAAAGGAAATGCAAATACATGTAAATATTAGCCTAAGCCACAGGCTTCTTGGAAGGTAAGGCTGCTGCCCCCGCTGCTTCTGCTGCTGCTGCTTTAAAAAAAAAAAAAAAAAATCCTATAATGCAAGTGAAAGGACAGATTTTCTGAGCCACTGCTCCTGCACCAGGGTGAGGCCTCTGAGAAGCCTTGGTTCTCTGAAGAGAGGGCCTCGTGTGGAGCGTGCCTGGAATGAGAGGAGCAGAGGGACAGCTCCTCCGCTCTCTGCAGAGAGGCCTGGCCAGCAGGCTGGGTCTGGCATCCCTGGATCTCCAGGGCCTTGCACAATGACTGACACACAGTAGGTGCCTGTGGGTGTCTGTTGAATGAGCGAGTGAATGAATGCGGAGTAAGCTGGAATGGGTGGTTCAAGGCCTGGGCTGGCTGGGAGCTTCCACCAGGGTGAAGGGAGAATTGGGAAAGCCGTGTGGGTTGGAGAGATGTGAGGAAGGGTAACTTTCCAGGGTGGAGAGGTCCCATGTTCTGGTTTGCCTCTACCTCAGGCCTTTGCTGCAGACGTCCAAGACTCCAGAACAAAAAGTTTTGACTTTGTCCCATTGCTGGTCAAACTACCCAATGGCCCCATTTGTTCGTAAGGTCTACTCACTGACTGTGATGGAGCAGTGGTGGGGACCCTGGCAGTTACCCTGTGTCCCCACTCAGGGGACCCTAGTCTCCTTTAGCCATTCCTTGGTGAAATGGGCATGTAAATTTTGGAGAAAGTGAGCCTATTACCAATACTGGGCAAGGAGGGCTTTGGCTCTCTGGAAACCCAGCTGTTGTGGAAATGGGCTTAGGCACTGGATGCTGGGTAATGAAGCCATGGATCCCTCTGACAAGTGCGGGCAATACGTGTATACACACGTGTGTGTGTGTGTGTGTGTGTGAGAGAGAGAGAGAGAGAGATTGCAAGCATGAGAATGGTTGCAATAATGCCTTGCCCTTTGTGCAACAAATTACCACAAACTATGTGGCTTGAAAGAACAGAAATGTACTCTTTCACAGTTCTGGAGGCCAGAATTCTGAAATCAAGGTGTCAGCAATGACGGTTTCCACTGGAAGGTCTGGGGGAGAATCTGTTCCATGTTTCTCTCCTACCTTCTGGGGGCTGTCAATAATTCTTGGCATTCTTTCCCTTGTAGATAAGTTGCTTCAATCTCTGCCTTTGTTTTCACGTGGTATTCCATGGTCTCTACAATTCTGTTTGTGTCTCTTATAAGAATATTTGTCATGGGGTTTAGGGCTCACCCTAATCCAGGATGATCTCCTCTAAAGACCTTTACCTTAATTACATCTGCCAAGGCCAAATAAGTTCACATTCTGAGGTTCTGGATGGATATATCTTTTGGGGGAACACTGTTTAGCCCAGTACAAACAAGATAGAAATGTGTTTATTGCTGGATTATTCCCCTGGCCGACCACCCGTGTGCTTAAATAAACAGGGGTACTGAGAGCCAGAGAGATCGATTTTGTTTTTGAAAGAACTTGATATTAAAAAAAAAGAAATGAAGTCCTATTGGAAAAAAAATATGATTGAGGATTGTTTTAAATTCTAATTTCGTACTGAAATGGGAGAAAGAAATCCTATTTTCTCTGGCTGGAGTCTTTAAAGGTGTTAATCAAGGTAATTAGTGAATTATCCATAGGTCAGTATGGTGAGAAGGTAGAATGTGAAAGAGTGTTGTTGTTGTTGGTTTTATTCTGTTAGGTGTTTTGCAGTTACTGAAGTCACTGGTGACCTTAGCAGGAACAACCACCATATTGTTACCATCAGTGGGCTGGGGTTGAGGCTTGAATGGCGGTGAAGAGACTGTTAGTGTGGATATCTTTTTGCCAGGAGCTTGATTGTGAAGAGAGAGAAAAGATTTAGTGGTCTCTGAGACGTGGTCTTAGACCTTAGAAGGTTAATTAATAATCTGCTCTTTGTGCTTGCTATAATTAGCTTGAATTGCTGCTGGAACTTCTTAGGGATGGTATCCACTGGTGATGTCCCTTAAACAGTGCAAATGGATGTTGCTAGCCAGGCCCAAAGCTTCCCCCCAGATGACTTCGTGCCCTGGGTAGAGCAGTACGTCAGCCCCGAATTCAACAGCTTGACAGAACTTCAGCCCCACGCCGATGTCCTCTCTGTCCTTCGTATGGCTATTTCCTCTACCTGCATGTTCTTCTTCCTCCATCAACTGCTCATCTTTTATTTTTTTATTTTTTTAAAGTTTTATTTATTTATTTGAGAGAGAGAGGGAGAGATAGAGAGACAGAGTGAGAGAGCATGAGAGGGGAGGTCAGAGGGAGAAGCAGACTCCCCATGGAGCTCGGAGCCTGATGTGGGACTCAATCCCAGGACTCCAGGATCATGACCTGAGCTGAAGGCAGTCACTTAACCAACTGAGCCACCCACGCGCACAACTGCTCATCTTTTAAAACTCAGCTGGAATAGTCTCTGTTTGTTCTACCCTTCCCCCCGTGAGGTCGTTCAGTCTTTAGAACCCCCAGAGCACCCTTAAATTTTGGACATAGCATTTATCATGGTACTATGGAATTACTAAATTTTCTGCCTCTTCCATGACATCATGGAGATCAGGATCCCTGTTTCTCCTTTTCCTAGTCCTCAGCTCCTCACACAGTATTGGGTATTTAGTATGAGTTCAATAAATGTTTATTGAATAAATGAGTTTGCTGTTAATACTACCATTCAAACAGTAAGTGTGTGTGAGGGAGAACACTCTTGAATGTCTGGCAAAGGAATCCAGCCAGGAGAGAGAAGGAGAGGGAAATGGTGCACTTGTTAACTGCAGCCATTGCCTACTTACATTACTATGTGAATCCAGGTTTTGTGCAGGTCTGTGCAGTCTTCCAAGCAGCCATGGGCCTTAGAGGAAACTCACCCGTCCCCAGCCTCATTGGGTGGGTCTGATTGGACTGCAGGTAATCACATTCTTGTTGCCAGATGTTGATTTAGGAATGGGCATTACACCCAGTTCTGACCAACGAGACACGGGAGACTTCTGAGAAATGTTTTCTTGCTTCTAAGAGAACAAAAGAGATGTCATCTCTTCTTTCTCAGGGTGTTGTCATGTCTGGAGGGGAAACCTGGAATTACTAAAGCCATCTTGCCATCAGCCTGAGAGGGAACAGGTGCTTGAGGATGGCAGAGCCGAAAGATGGTAAGGCCCTGGGTCTGTAATCACGTGGCTGGGCCACTGAAACTGCCTACCCAACCCTTTGTCCCTTAAGAAGTACAGTTATCACAATGAGTGCATTTCCTTATTGTTTAAAGATGCTTGAATCTGTTTTTATGACTCAAAGCCAAAAGCATCCTAACTGAAACAACTTGCCATGTAATAAATATTCATTAAATAGAACTTGATTTTCAAGTGATGGCTGTAGAAACAAAAGAGCATGTTCCCCGAGACCCTGTCATGCACTAGGATTTGGAAAAGTAAAAGATGATATTCCCTTGGTCTTCTCCTTATAGGCCCAAGGTTATTTCATTTATTTGCCTATGCCTCTCAGCTGGTAGAAGCAAAATTTCTTTCTCTGGAAGATTAAGAAAAAAATTGGTCATGAGCTATCTGAGGGAAAGGAAACAAAGTTAGAAGACATAGAGAAGAAATATCATTGCTTTGGGGAGATAGAGAAGTAAAGCTTTAAAAATTGTAGTATAACTAATTTTATTTAAGTTCTAAAACATTGAAATAGGGTACCACTGGTTCATGAATAGAGAAATGAAACCAAATCAATGTCAAGTAGACCCCAAACACACACAGGGATTTAGCATATAATAAAGGTCTCATTACAAACCAGTGGGGAAAACTAGATGTTTTATCAATGGTGTTTAGACAACATGGTAGCCAGCTATTGCAATGAATACATAAAAAAATTGGAGCCATACCTCACACTTTATCAAAGAAAATTCCAAATGGGTCAAAGATTTTTAATATAAAAATTTGAAACCATAAAAATATGAAGAGATAAGGACTCTTTTCTTGTTGTAATTTATGACCAAAGAAAACCTTTTAAAATATGACACAAATTATAGCAGTTATAAAATAAAAGATTGAAAAATTCAATATTTTTAATAATGTGCACACAAAAATAACCTTAAGGGGGGGGTCAAAAGTCATTGAACATATTGGGAAACATATTTGCAACTCATTGCTACATAATCGATAAGAAAAAGACCAAAAATGCAATATAAAAGTGGGTAAAGGATATTGGGTTAATTGACATGGATTGGAAATTTGGCAGTATCTATCAAAATTAAAAATATACATAATCTTTGATTCAGCAATTTTACTTGTAGGAATTATTTATAATTCTATTAGTAGCAATTCTGTTAAATTACAACGTACTCCTAGATGTGGAAATCACTTGTTGAACAAGGTTATTCATTGCAGCATTGTTTGAAGTATCAAAAAATTGGAAATAATGGAAATGATCACTAGTGGGAGAGTGGTTAGACAAATGATACTATGTTAATATAATGGATTACTACTCATCATGAGAAAGATTGAGGAGCTCTTTGTGTACTGGTGTGGAGTGACCTCTGGTATAAAGTAAAAAAAGGAATGGAACAAAATATTGGGTTGCCATTTGTGTAAATAAAAGATGGTGAGACGTGGGGTGTCTGGGTGGCACAGTCAGTTAGTGGAGACTTGATTTCCACTGGGGTCCTGATGGGTTCATGGGGTTTTGATCTCAGAGTCATGGATTGAGCCCCATGTTGAGCTCCATGCTCAGCAAGGAGTCTGCTTGAGATCCTTGCTCTCTCCTGTCCCCCTCCCCCCAATCAATCAATCAATGAATCTTCAAAAAAAAAAAAAAAAAAGATGGTGAGAGATGCCGTGCACAAATTTACTTGTATATTTCTGCAAAGAAATGTAGAAAATCAGAGACACGGATGCCTCGAGGGGGAACTGGAGGGCTGGAGCATGTGTGGGGGAGGGAGACTTTACTGCATAAAATTGTATGCCTTCAACTTATGAGCTATGTGAATGGATTACCTATCCCAATTCCAAAACAAATGAATTACATTTAAAAAGGTATTTGAAAAGCAAGGAGGATAAACAGAAAAACCCTCAATGCTTTCAAAACGAAAACTGGAAACAAGGGACTGTAAATCTAATTTAATAAATGCAGGACACTCATATCCATCTCCGCCTTCTTCAACTCTCTACCAACCTCAGATAGGCTGGCATTTGATTTGTCAGCCCTAAGCCCCCTCCCTACTACTACCCATTCTTCCTGCCCCAAGGGCAAGTTCTCTGCTGGGGATTCACCTCTATGCTTCTGTCTTCTTTGTATCCAGGGCAGAGCACTAAGCTGAGGGCATCCAACTTTCCCTGCTGGGTACAAGTGATGGGTACAGTTGTCTGTCTGAAGGGTGGGCGAGTAGTTGAGACACTTAATTTTGGAAAATTAGACTAAGGCAGAAGAAAATGAAAGCAAGTCAAGGTAGGAGGATTTCACCCATAGAGTACGGTAATAGGGTGGGTGAGAGGAAATGATAATAAGGCATAGAAAGGGGACCCACCTACTTGCCACACTGTGGCTGAATTTTTCTCTTCCCAGAGTTCTATAGTTGGTGCCTTATTAACATCAGAGGGGATTTGATGACTTGTCATATTCAGTCCTGACTATTGAAATGAAAAGGATAGAAAATGAAAAGTATGGAAAATGAAAATCAATTGCATTCTTTAATTTTAGTCATCCCATTCCTGGAGCATATTGAATACTACTTTGGGTTCTTTCATTGTTCAGGTTATTAATAACAAAGAACCAAAGTATTTCACATTCCTAAAGAGTCTTTCATCTCAAAGGAGCCAATGTAATTCACTAATTCAGTTACCTGAACTACATTTGGTAATTATTTGAGGATCACTTCACCCAGGGGTGAATTTCAACGAGTTGTGTGACACAGCCAACAGTCACTTCATGCTCCAGTCAGTGCGAAAGAAAAATGAATAGCTAATGGGGATGTCCTCCTGAAGGATTTGCCCAGTGAAAACTTCAGGGAGATGGATGCTGAAAGAATGTAATTAACTGCCCGAAATTAGTACCTCCACTCTTACTCAAGGTTTCCTGACCTCTTTACTAGAGTCAGGGTGGAGAGGTGTCTTATCTCAGAATGGGACTCTCTAGTAACCAAGAGACCTGTGAACACAGTCACTCCACTGCTGTATTTTTTTGAGTGGTTATAAATGGTATTGTATTTTTAACTTGTGTCCACATATTCACTGTAAGAATATAGAAATGCAATTAATTTTTCTATTGTTACAATTTATTTTTGTATGTTGATCTTGTATCTGTGATCTAGCTGAACTTACTGGTTTGAGGAATGTTTTTTTCAGATTCCTTGGGATTTCTATGTAGACCGTGATGACATCTGCAAATAGAGGCATTTTTAGTTCTTTCTTTCTTATCTGTATGCCTCTATTTTCTTTTCTTGCCTTATTGAGCTGGCTAAGTCACAGGAATAGCTGTGGTGAGAGCAGACAACTTTGCAGACCTTTTTACCATGTACCTGATGCGTTTTTTTTTTTCCTAAGATTTTATGGATTTCTTTGACAGAGAGAGTCAGAGACACAAGAGGGGGAATGGCAGAAGGTGGGGCTTGATCCTGAGGTCCTGGGATCATGACCCAAGCCGAAGGCAGAAGCTTAACAGACTGAGCCACCCAGGCGCCCCACCTTGTGCATGATCTTAGGGGAAAAACATTCAGTCTTTTACAGTGTGTTAGCTATAGGTCTTTTTGTTGTTCTTTATCAAATTGAGGAAGTTTCCTGCTATTCCTAGTTTTCTGAGAGTTTTTAAAATCGTGAATAGGCATTGAGTTTTTATCAAATGTTTATTCTGCGTCGATTGATACGGTTACAAGGGATTTTTCCTCTTTATTAATGTGGGTGACTTTATGGATTGATTTTTGAACATTGAACCAGACTTGTATCCGGGACTCGCAGTCATTCTAATACTGCCTATTTAATGTTCATTTATAAAGAACAGTGTCTGTCTCAGTTATTTAAACCTGTAATGGGGATGAGGGGTGAAGAGAGGATAAGGAGCTGGAGGTTTTCCCACCAAGGGCATGTGGCTTGATCCACTTTACTGAATCCAGTGAGACTTCTTTCTCTCGGGGTACCTGGGTGGCTCAGAGGGTTAAGCCTCTGCCTTCGGCCCAGGTCATGATCTCAGAGTCCTGGGACCGAACCCTGCATCGGACTCTCTGCTCAGCAGGGAGCCTGCTTCCCCCTCTCTCTCTGCCTGCTTCTCTGCCTACTTGTGATCTCTCTCTCTCTCCGTCAAATAAATAAATTAAAAAACATTAAAAAAAAAAAAAAAAGACTTCTCTCTTCTGTCTACTCTCTACTATTACCCAGAGGTTGGGAAATGGCTGCCAGTATGACACCTGCTCATTACTCTTGTGGCTGGTCATTAGAGAGTGTAACACAGAGTCGGTGAAAGCTTGTGTTTGTGGGAGCATGCTTATCAGCCACTGCTATCCCAGAAAGAATGATCTCTGCTTTCCTTCTTTATGCCAGATAGCACGTGAGTACATTTTAATGGCAGAAGATAATTCACATCTAAAAATCCTAGCAGAAAAGGAGTCAGGAAGATATGGTTTTGGGTCTTCCAACCCCTGTGATCCAGAGAAGAGTATAGAAAAGAGGCAGAAATAGATGCAGAGGGCCAAGAGACGAAATTTAGCACTCCCATCTGCCTCACGGTATCTGACAGGAAACAGACTTTCCATCTACTCTTCTTAATTAACCTGCAAATTCTTAAATTTTAATGTCATCTCTCCTCTTTTATTTCCCTCATCGTCATTCAAAAACCTACCCAGAAGGATGTATTTGCAAAGGTGGCATTTGGGTGGAAAAGAAAGAGGTAAGACACAATGCAATAGGAGATCTGCTATTTTAATGACTTATTTGAATGAGGTGTGCTTGTGTAGAGATGTTTGAGAAGATGAGAAAGAAAGAAAGCAGACAGAGCTTAACTATTTCCAGAAGAGTCTAGATTTTGGCAGCTGGAAGCGGTCTGAATGGGCACACATGTAGCCTGGAGATAGTGTGCAGAGTGAGCAAGAGTTGATGAAGGACAGGGCTCATGAGGCTGAGGGCTCAGCAATGGGACATGACCCCAACAAAATGAGAGAAGCCGATGGACAATGATCATGTTTAGAGAAGCAGGGCCAAGGGTTTGAGTAGAACAAGCTGTGGCTTAATTGATAAGTCAAGGTTGAAATTAAGTCTGTTGGGAAGCAGAATTTGGAGTCAGGGACTCTGGTGGAGCAGGTATCGGTCCTCAGCCCTCTGCTGCTCCTTATGATTTGAGGTGACCTAGTGTGGAGAGGGGCCTTCTGTAAGCAATGAGCCTTGTGTGTATCACTTTCAGGGATTTGAAGCAATCTCTGTGGATGGGTGAGAGGTTCAGGCAGACAGAGGCTGATTTCCAAGAGCCCGAGATTTTTGTTGTTTAGGTCTTTCCCCAGGGCCCAGGTGAGATATTCTGGTAAGAGATAGCATGGTTAGAAGTCAAAGTTGTGTGAGAAGCCCAGGACTGCCTCCGTTCCATTTCCTACCCTACCTTGTCCTTTCCCTTCCTGGTCCTGTTCCCATTCCCATTCCCGTTCCCTTTCCTCTTCCCAAAATCTCAGTTGGGAACTTTTTCCCATATGGAAGACTACTGAACCCTTGGATAAAGAATAAAATAAGTCTGATGGGTTAGAGAGGTCAGGGCTATGAGAGGTAACAAGAACCAGTGAGTGACAAAATGCCTTCCTTCTGGACACAGCTCTCTAGACTCCTCTGGTTCTCTATGTAACACCCTGGAGCACAGCTGTGCATGGCTCTCTGGCTTGTTAGTTATTCTTCAGAAGGTTACAGCGCAGCTCGAAGGTATGGGGGGGGGGGTTTGACTGATTTTATTCCTGCTCGGGTCAGGGCATTTTGCACTGCTCCATGGCCCCAGGCCACTCCTTTATGCTGGTCTGCAAGTGGGAGACATTGGTCTCCAGAAGAATTGAACTGGCATCATCAGATCCATTGGCAACGTTAGAAAAGTATAGTCTCAGAATTAGTGGTGTGCCCCAAGTGTCCTTCTCACATACAAAGGACAAACATTTTTCCATGCCAGTGATTTTCAAATTCTTTTGGACTTTAAATTCTCCACACACCACCCCACCCCCCGCCGCTAATGAAATCTTACTTGGAAACTCAATAGGAAAATCATATAGAAGAGGAACTGTTCTGACTGAATATTGGGCATTTGGATGCCCATGTATTTACCACCTTTGTCCTTTGGACTACCTCCAAAAATCTGCTAGGGCTTTAGTAAACAGAATATTAAAATCACTGTATTATATACATGTTCTTTAAAGCTGGCTAGTACTCTGACTCAACTTCAAAGTGGAAGAAACTGAGCATGAGGGGCCAAAGAACTTACTTTGCCAAGGGCACGCTGTGTGTATTAATCAGGAAATGGCTGATCTGAAAATTGATTTAAGCAGCACAGAACTTTCTTTTCCCCTCATCTAGTAAGATGTCCAGAAGTGGGCAGTGTAGGGCTGATGTGGCGGGGCCATGAGCTTTTCGGAGATCCAAGGTCTTTGCAGCTCGCCATTCCACAATCCCTAGGATGAATCTTCATCCCATGTTTATAATACGATTTCTAGAACTCCAGCCACTTGATCCCAGCATCTGAAAGACACAGAAAGAGGAACAGAGGGGGGCCTCCCTTCTGAGTCCTTCCCTTTAAAGGGGGCTTTCTAGAAAGCCTCGATGTCCTTTACTTATATCTCACAGAAGTGAAACTGGGCATTCTGTCAGTCCTAGCAATATGGGAGCTCTGTCAGTGAAGAAGAACAGAATAGCTCTTGCGGGGGGTGGGGGGTGACTAATGGTCCACCACAAATATGACACCCTCACCCTCTAAGTGAGTACATGTCTTGGATTTTGGATTAGTTCCAGTTGCAAATAACCTGCCTGTTTCCCTCCTAAATCCACAAGGTCAGTATTTTGGCACCTAAATGTATGTTTTTTCTATTCAGAAAAGGCTCAAATACCTTTTGTCTGGTTCATTTTTCTTGAATTTTATTTTAGAAAATGAACTGTTCATAAAATAACTGAATTTGTTACTTTCTCAAATTGCTAGGCATGTTATTTAAAAAAAATTGTTCATGTTTTGGATTCTCTTCATGTGGCAGGTAGAAAGGTATAGGTTAGTAATTCATGGGGGATTGGTGACTGAAAGTGGGAGCCAGATTATTCTTCAGGTACACTAATTCCCATCCTTTGACCCTTTACCACATGAAGGTCTTCACTGATTTCTCACTGAAGTATTACCATTCTCTACCTGCTTTCCTGTCCACCCAGTCATGGTAGAGGGGGGACTGTTGTTGCACGCCGAGCCATCACCACCTGTGGTGTGGTGTGGAGGACGAATACTGGACGTGGACTTAAAAGAATTTGGAGTCAGTTCTGCCCCTTCCCAGGGACCTTCCTGTGTCTCTCAGGCAAGCCCCTTCTTTCTTCCAGGCCTCAGTTCCTTCTTCAGTAAAATCTGGGGTTAGACTAGATGAGCTCTGTGGACACCTGCCAAGTCAGACATTCTGACTGTATCTCCCGCTCCCATCCCCCTTCCCTTGGCTTCCCTTGGATTGGAATGTGACCTACAAATGCCACCAGTTGCTGGGCAAGGGATCTTCAAAGTCACCTGTCCCTTTCTGGCCACCAGAAAGAACTGTGATGAAAACCAGCCTGTTTTCTTGACGTTCCACTGAAGATGATTTGTTTTCCAGACTCTAGGAGGTTTTCTTAATGTAGGTCTTCAACTAAAATGCCTCCATTTGTAATTCAAATCCTGTTTGCTTTTGCCCTGTTGTGTGTGTGATTCTTGTCTGGTTATTTAGAGGAAAACTTCAGACAAAATAAAAATTGCAATAGGATGGAAAGCATTTTCCACAGGAAGATATAGGATCCAGATTTCTCATTGTCTATTCATGAGTTTACTTATTAGCTCATTCAGTCAACTGAGAAACTTGGGTGTTTACGTGTAGGTCACACACGGAAAATGTGGGCTTCTACCCTGATCTGGTCTATACTGTAGATATAAGTGCCATTACATGTTAGACCCTGTCCCATGTGTGTCACATTCTTAGTTGATCTTTACAACAGCCATATGATGTAGGCATTTATTATGGAGTTTTGCTGCTCTTTCTGCCCCCTCTTTAGACCAGAGGGGCTACATAATACCACTTCCCTAATTATTTATTTACCTAATTTGGGGGGCACCTATTAGGTGCTAGGCATTAGGGTTATGACCAAATAGGGCAGAAAGAGTTTAGCTGACAGGCCTGCCAATCTGTTAATCATAGCACTCTGATTATTCCCAAGTATATGACCCAACTTTGGCCCATCATGAAACTTTGTGTCTTGTTTGGTACTGAGTGGGCTGAGGGTTGGGAGAATGACCTAAGTAGGAACAGTTAGAGTTTCTTTATGCATATGATCTGATTCTGGTTGCTGGAAAAGACAAAGTTTCTCTTTATCCATTTGAGCTCTATATTCAGATGTATATGGTACCTACTCCACCATTATGCTTTCCAGTTTCATAAACCAATAAAATCTCTTTTTGCTTAAACCATTGGTTTGAACCATATAAAACTGCAATTTTTTTTTCCAGATTGGATATCACTAATTTCATCTGGTTGAACCTAATGATTTGAATTTCTGCTGCCTGCAATTGAAGGGGTCCTGACAAATATGGCAGTACTGTTATCTCCAATGTAGATTAGGAAAATGAGGCTAGGAGTATTTATTTTCCCCAGGTCATTTGGCTATTAGGCATAGCAAGAACTAAAACCCAGGCAACTTCAAAACCTATGTTCTGGATTGCTCTGGAACCATTCCATAAAGTCAGATAACGACTGAAGCAAAGAGACTTCTACTCAAGGAGTGGTCCATAGGCAGTTGCCAACCAGCAAATTCTTTGCTACTGGTTCAAGAGGATGTAAGAAGTAATGAACCAGAACACAAACAAACTGTATCTCTGAGCACACTTTTTAAGTTCCACTCACTTTTTTTTTTTTTTAGTAGAAAGACTTTCCTGATAAAGTAAGCAGCATATTGACTTAGATTCTGATGCATGCTCTTTATCCCCTCTTGGGTTGGCATCAAACTGTGAACCAGGACTTGGAGGAACACTGGTAGAGGACTGTTGGGTGTCCTGTCCAGCTGAACGCCATCTTTCTGTCTTTGGAGACTTCCACAGAAGCTATGTCTGTATCATGGAACCTTGTCCCCCTCTTCTTTCAGTCATAACTGATTTGTTCAGGTCATTTGTTGGAATAAAGCTGGACCAACCAGATTTTCTTGTCTAAGAATATGGAATCTTAAAAAAAAGAAACAAAGGAACCAGGAGATGTTAGCTCCATCTAGCTCCAAAAATAGAAGAATGAGCCCAGAAGCTCTTGTCTTTATGTCTTTGGAGCTGGTGGGATTCTTGACTTCTGAGGAGTGGCTGTTCAATCTCACATCTTGTAAGGTTATAGATATCTTTTTGAGTAAATTCCCTTTTGTCTTAAGCTGGCCAGAGTTGGTTTTAAGAGAACTTTAATACTATTGAAAAATACAGGGAAGACCACCTGTTCATGACTCAGAATTCTATTTATGATTTCAATTATTAGTTAACCTGTGTGACACTGTTCTCCATAATCCTAGGTCTCAGGAATGGCTGGAAATGTTGCTACCTGAGCTGGGGGCCTCGTTATAAAATGGAAACAAAGATGTACATAATCAATTACCCCTGTGACTAAAGTAACTCTGATAAAGACTAAGAATCTTAATTAAAGCAAATAAATAATCCACCTTTGTCTGTTCAACTGTAGACAAATAGGACCCAAATGAATGAATGAACTCATTGCTGACTTTAGGAACATGACTACTCTGGGCTAGAGCACTTACATCTGCTCATCTGGCTGGCTTTCAAAGAATGACCATGTGCTCAGGGAAAACCACCATTCTCTCTCCACCAGCTAAATGCCAACAACAGTTTCTTGAATTCATATTTGGTTTTTGGAAAAAGAAAAAAATATGGTGGAGACACCATCTGAAGGCTCTTGTTACTTAGCCATTATCTTTTTAGATGCAATATTTGATTTAAAAAAATATTTGGCTGCCTCCTGAGATTGTCTCACTATTTGAAGCTGTGAGTCCAGACAGAAGCCGGTCCCCTCCAACTTGGCAAACGGAGGTTTGAAGACGCATCCTTAGCAGCTGGAAGGGGCCACGTGGAGTGATGGCAGGAGGAGAAAGGAAGCACGCACAAGGTGCCTGCTGCTCTTCCTTCAGTGGAGGAAAAACAGTGCTGGGAGGTGTTGGAGGAGGCTTCAAAGCTTGAAGCTTTCATCGTTTATTTCTGAATCCAGACAATTGTCTCCTCTGAGCTTACCGAGAATCTCTGTGATCTTGGTTCTGAATAGGTTAATCTATTTTTAAAGGGTATCCAAATGCTATTAGGATAATTCTTGCATTCCTTTGCTCTATTTAAAAATTAAAGTGCTTATAGTAATAGATATCTCTACCAGTATAGCCAAGAGGATCACCTGCAAATGCTCTCCGAATAGAAAATACCTCGAACCTGAGATTCAAATATCTATGCTTCTAATTCTCTACATATAAAACCTCTTCTTAGTCTCTGTTTAAATTCTAATGATTTAGGTGCAGAGTTCGTTTTTTCTTAATTGTATTGCTGGACATATATTAGGCATAATCTATAAGATTTTCAACATGATAGCATACATCCAGCATTTTTTATTGTACTAAATTTCAGGGCTAATTTAAGTTTAAACTCTTTATTTTAGAAAATCAGTAACAGCAACTAATTAGCACATCTCATTCTGGATGTATTTGCCAACCAATTTCAGAGACTCATTTGCCTGTTAAGAGATTTTATTGAACACCAGCACCACAGACTCTCCTTTTTTTTCTAGTAAACAGCTCATGCTTATTATCTTATTACAGGAATGCCACTGGTTAAATCAGGCTCTGAATATAAATAGCCATATTACTGCCATCAGGCATCAATGTTTATTTAGTGGCTGTGAGTCATGCATACCTCTTTGATCGGGTTTAGAATGAGCCGTTGCAGTTTTTGTTCAAAAAGGTTATTTGCAAAGGCTACAGAAGTATCAGTTAGATTAAACATGAAATTAATCAGTGTGGAATTTTATCAGCCATTTCTGCCACCAAACACCAGGTGTCAAGAGCATGTGCAAATGAGGGCTGAGCATAATGAAGCTGGGGGACAGCTTAGTAGGGAGGTCAGAAGAGAGTCCAAGAGGTCTACCAGGCTCAGGGAGGAAAGATGGAGGTGGGGGCGGGCAGGAAGGAAGGAGGGAGGAAAGAAAGGAGGAAGGAAGGAAAGAAATATTGAAGACCTACTGAATCATCTGGAACTCACTGGCAGTTTCACACCACGTATCTCATAGCACAGTATATGGAAAGAGAGTCAGGTGACCTGAGTTCGCCTGAAGTCTGCTCTGTCCTACCCAGTGATCTTTGGGAAACTGTTTAATGCCTACATGCATTACCGAGCATACACAGAGAACATGTGATAAACTTGTACAAAGGCGTATTTTCCATCTCGTTTCTTGAGACTTAAGATATCAGAGAGTGAGAGACCCAAGATAGCTGTCGTATGGTTTTAGTTGATGATACTGTGTTGATGGAGGAGATGAGGCCCTTTGACTGGAGGGCTCATTTAAACTGGGTCCATTCATTCTTTCATCGTTTAGTGGGCGCTCCAGCCTGTCAGGCATATGTGAGGAGAGAGGCCTGTGAATAATTTTGAGTGCTGTGATGATTGCCACTATAAATTCCTGGTGACCTCACTCTCAAGCAGCCCTCATCGCTGCTCAGCCATTATGCAGTGTTCCTGCCCCACGACTCTCCCTGCCACTGCCTCAATGCCTATTTCTGATGTTCTCCACCCTCTTCAAGCTTCTGACTTTCCGAGTTCGTCTTCCTCTCAGCAGATGATCTAACCTTCCCTACAGTGAAAATGAATTCACCTACATCCACACCTATCCTCTCCTTTTCCCTCATTCTCCTCATAGGGAACGTCTTTCTCCTTCTATGAGGCAATCCTTCTATCTGTCGTTTGGATCCTATCTCTTCTCAGGGTCCTTTTTCTATTCAGAATTTTCCCTTCTTCCCTCTTAGTTGGCTCTTTGCCATCAGCAGATAAAAATGCTTAGTGTGTCCCAATTAAAAAAAAAAAAATCCTCCTTTGCAAGTACCTCTTTGCAGGAATTTTTCTTCTTTGTCAGATAAGCTTCTCGAAAGAATTGTCCACCTAGAACTCTCACTTCCTCAGGTTCCACTTTATCTTGGGTCAGGTTGTCTGGGAGACTCTGACCCAGAGATTTGCATGCAGGTGATATATGGAAGCAGGTGTCCTAGAAACCACCTTGGGAATGGGATGAAGGAAGCGGGATTGGCAATGTAGATACAGCGGGGCACCATCTGACTCCAGGGAATTCTAGAGGTGGCGTGGCCTTTCAGAGATGACCTGAATTGAGGCAAAGGGGACAGACCTTTGTAACCTCACATCAACGAGTCATTGGGATGCACATATTTGGCATATACCCTTGGGCTAGGCTGCTTCCTTTGATAAAGGGTAATTTTTGGAGAAGGATCTGGCCATGGGCCACCAGCAGGCAACAGTGCTGGCAGCTAGGGAAATGAGTCCTTCATTCCTAGACGGGGCTTCTGGGGGCACAGCCTAGTGCACACCGCGTACCCAGCCTTCTATAACCTGGCTTTCTCTTGAGCTCTAGACTCCATCTACGTTCACCTGCCTGTTGGACATTTCTATCCAGACATCTCCCCAAAGCCAATGAAACCTATTCAAAGTTAACTCCTCACTTTCTATCACTCGGCTCACTCCTTCCTTGGGGTTCTCTGTCTTGGTAGATGGAAGGTAGAAGATAACCTGTGAGAGTTATCCTTTCTCTCCTTTGTGGATCACTTCAGGCTCTGTTCTTCGCAGCCCTTCTGAGGAGGCCTGTGTGCTGACTACGCATGCGCACTAAGCAAGCTGCGGTCTCTTTTCGCATCCGGTTGCCAACCAGGAGCCGGGCGGCGGCGCAGCTCAGTGCGTTCTGGCGCAGCTGTCGGTGCTCGCTTCGCTTGTCCTCATTCTCCCTTTCTTGGGGTTGCGTCCACCAAATACATTGTTATGACCTTCACTCTGGTCTCAGGCTTTGCTTTTTGAGGACCCGAGGATTTTCCTTTTCCCCCAACGTCCTGCTTTCCAGTAAGTCATACCGATTCCAGCTTCTAAAGAACTCTTCAGTCTATTCGTTTGTCAACGTCTCCAGTGCCACCAACCAGCCTTAGGAAGCACCGTCAGTTCCTCCCGGATCGTCACCTCAGCCTCCTAACTGGTCTCCAGGCCTGCCTCCCTTCAAGCTCTTCCCCACACTCTAGCCTGACACACGGTAAGAACTTAACATTAGTTGCGAGAGTGAATGCACACACGAACAGGTGTGTCACAGGGTGCTGTGTACTGGAACTGAGCTACTTTAGAATGCTGACATAAGAATTTTTCCTAGAATTTTTTAGAGCGTGTGCGAGTTGGGGTGGGGAAGGGCTGAGGGAAAGGGAGAAAGAGGATCTTAAGCAGGTTCTATGCCCAGCATGGAGCTGGATGAGGGGCTGGATTCCACAACTTTGAGATCATGACCTGGGCAGAAATTAAGAGAAGGATGCTTAACCGACTAAGCCACCCAGACACCCCTTTCCTAGAATTTGTTTTAAACATCTGACACTCGAGCTTTCCCACTGGGAGAGCTCACATGTTAGTGGGCCATCTGGTAACCTCACAGAGGCCCAAGGCCTTCGAGACAGGAAACTAGAATTTTTTTTTAAATTGAATTTTAGTTGAAGTTTCCTCCTTCCTTCCCTCCCTCCCTCTCTCCCTCCTTCTTCCTTTCTTCCTTCCTCCCTCCCTTCCTTAATTTGTTTTTGGGTGTTTTTTTTTTTCTTTCCTAGATTGGGGTAACACACACAACACTTTAATTCTTTGCTGTTCTTCTACTTTTTTTTTTTTTTTTTTTTTACATATTATTTTTTTATTTGACAGAGATAGAGAGCACAGAAGCAGGGGGAGCAGCAGAGGGAGAGAGAAGCAGGCTCTCTGCTGAGCAGGTAGCCTGATGTAGGGCTTAATCCCAGGACCCTGGGATCATGACCTGAGCTGAAGGCAGATGCTTAACCAACTGATCCACCTGGGCACCTCTGTTCTTCTACTTCTAAGAGTTCTTGGGGTTTTAGGTTAAGTGAATGGTGGTAGATATAGAGTGCTCAGAGCTGTGCTGGGTACATATTAGGGACAAAATAAGTTTTAGTTATTAGCATTATCATCCTATTATGGATTTTTTTCCTATTTCCTTCCCACCATTTCCTGAAGGTTAAAATAGTTTAAAAATATTTAATTCAAAATTGAGTCAATTATATTTTCAATATGTAGCTCGCCTAGAAGACAAAATACAGTAGAGATCTAAGTGGTCATCAACCTAAAACTGGCACTGTCCATGTGAGTTATTTAGTTTCTGTGCAATCTGTTTTTGTGGATATAAAATACAATTTAAACCTCAGGATTCTAGAATTAATATTCAACTTAGAAAAGTTAAAAAGTAAAATTAAAACTAGTTTTCCTTAAGCCTTCAAGTTCAAATTATAATTCTTATTTTAAAAATAAATATAATTAATCCAGGGCAGTATTTGATTATAATTTGATTGAGTAGCTGAACAGACCAAATTCCCTAAAACCATCTGTGCTATTAACATCTCAATTTTTATAATTCCCTAGAACATTTTAAACTGCATTTATAAATTGAGTGTATCTGATTATTTAAAATACTTCTACTGCCCAACCTGCTCACCAAAGGCTTCCCAGCTCTAAAAAAGCTAATTAACTTAATGAATGTGGTCCATCTCAAGCTACTCATATGCATTCCAGTTTTGCTTACAAACTTCGCATAATTCTCTTTATCTTTCAACTGAAAATCTGAGTCTAAAATAAATTACTGAGTTATACATTTCAAATTAGAATCAGAAGCGAAATCTATCAAATACCCTAAAATCTCTTAAACACTTCAAATACTTCAATATAGAAATACTTCAATATAAAAAGTACCCAGATCATTCCTAAATGCACGAAGAAACTATTAGTAGCATAATTTAGTTTATTTTATCATCTCTATATTTGATTCTAAATATTCCAGAGTAGACAGATAGCTTTTACCGTCTCAAGCAAGCTGGTATTGCTTTTGGCCAAGAGTTTTGGCTGGGATACGTTTATAAGGTCTGAATGTCTGTCTGGGCACCAAAGGAGATGCTGAGTACCTTTTTAATAGCCACAGTGATAACAAGGGACTCCTTGTCTGTGTCCTACACATAGGGCTGTTTTCACAGCTGAACTTCTGGCTTCCAATTAGATCATTATCCGGTTCTTTCTTCTGATTTGAGCCTGCAGCTCAGGCTAGTTTACCTGTTGATATTAATTAATCTATTTACTGCTGATTAACTTGAAAATTAAAAAATATTTACCTTTCATGTTTGAATATTGGTCATAATCCTAAAGATGTTTATACTATTAAGTACACTCTTGTCATTTGTGGGAAAGGAAAAGGGAAAAAAAGATACATTGAACATAATTCAGCATAACCTAGGTGCTATACACGTCATTATATCTGTATTTATTATTTTATTTAATCTTTTTTGCAGTTGTGTGATGTAGGCAGGCATAGTTATGTTCATTTGACAGAAGGGGAAACTGAGGCTTAGAAAAACAAGTAGCTATTAAGTTGCAAAGCAGTGATACGAGCCTAGTTCTGATTCTGTAACCTGAAGTTTGTGTTCTGTGGGGAACTTCTTGTAAGCCTTCTGAGATTTCTAGCTAGAAAACAATTTGGCCACACATGTAGAAAGTTCTTGGGGGTGGTTGTATTTCTTAAAAATTATTTTTCCTGCTATCTTTTTTATAACAGAACAGTCATGAATAGTTTGGAGTCATGGCTATGAGTTAACATTTGACACTTGCTATTCGATTCTGGGAGGGATCACACATTAGTGGGCTAACTGGTGACCTCACTGGCAGAGGCTTTGAGATAGGAGACTAGAGTTCTTTCTTTCTTTTTTTTTAAATTGAAGTTTAGCTGAAGCTTGCTTGCTTGCTTTCTTCTCTTCTCTTTCCCCCACTTCCTTTCCCTCCTCTTTTCTCCCCCACCCCCCAGCTATTCCCTTCCTTTCCCTTCCTTCTTTCCATTTGGAAATTATTTCAAGTTTAAAGAATAGATTAAAAAAAAAAAACCCAACCCTCCTTATTCCTTCACCCAGATCCACTAGTTGTTAACATTTTATCTATATCATAGATAATGAACTATTTAAGAGTGGGTTGCATACATCATACTCCTTTACTCCTGAGTACTGCAGGGGTGCCTGGGTGGCTTAGTGGGTTAAGCCTCTGCCTTCGGCTCAGGTCATGATCCCAGGGTTCTGGGATTGAGCCCCACATCGGGCTCTCTGCTCAGCGGGGAGCCTGCTTCCCCTCCCGCCTCTCTGCCTGCCTGTCTGTCTACTTGTGATCTCTGTCTGTCAAATAAATAAAATCTTAAAAAAAAAAAAAAAAAGATTGCTGAGTACTACAGTGTATACTCCCTAAGAATAAGGATATTCATTTACACAGCCACAGTTCAAATATCAGATCAGAAAATTTTGAACTGATATAATGCTGTTGTTTAACCTGCAGATCTTATTCAAATTTCACCAATTATGTCCCTTTTAGCAATTTTGCTTTTCTGGCCCACAATCCAATATGGGATTAAGTATTACATTTACTTATATGGCTTTTTAGTTTACATAGTCTGGAATTTAATGTGCATAGTCTGGATTCCTTGGCTTTCTCTGCCTTTCATGTCATTGACTTTTTTTTTTTTTTTTTTTAAGAATACAGGTCATGTTTTCCAAAATAGTTGTCAATGTGGGTTAGCCTAATGTTCCCTCATGATGAGACTTAGGTTATGCCTTTTTGGCAGGAATCCTACCTAAGTGCTACTATGTCCTTCTCAGTGTGTTCTATGAAGAGACGTTCTGTGTCAGTTTGACTCATTGATGGTGCTAATTTTGATCACTTGGTTAAGGTGGTATCTGCCAGATTTCTCTCCTGCAAATTTACTACTTTCCCCTTTGTAATTAATAACTGGTGGTGAGATGTTTTGAGACTTTGTAAATAAACTGTTTCTCATCAAACTTTTATCTACTAGTTTTATCATTCATTAATGATCTATCTGAATCAATTATTACTATATAGCTGCAAAATGTTGATTTTCTAACTCCATCATTTTTTCTACATTTATGAGTTGGCATGCTGTGGGGAAGGAGCACTTTCTGGTGCCAATTATAAGTATGGACTAACAGATTCTTATTTTTGTTCAATGGGTTATTGTTTATTACTATAATTATTAATTTTTATGCTCAAACTGTCTCAGATTTGACCAATGGATGCACTTTTTAAGCTGGTTCTTGTGTTCCTTTGAAATGTCTCATCATTTTTTTGAGCACTTATTTACTTTCTGACACAAGATAATGGAAACTCTCATTTTGTACTTTTTCCACATGAGCCCTGCAATCACTTGTTTCTCTAGGGATCCCTGGATCCTTTTAGTGGGGAATGGTATCTAGAAACTCAGATTTGGATGCTAATGGAGTGTCCAAGTTTTTCAGCAGACAAACCTAGGAAACAGATATACACATCTATTTCTGTGTCTGTATATGTATATTAAAAAACTATAAATTCATACTGTATTTAAACATTCATATATACACAAACAAGCATATCTATTTCTATACTTATATATGCACTAAAAACTATAAATTCATATTGTATCCAATTTCAATCCAACAACACAGGATTCCTTAAAGCCTGCCCTCTCCATATTTGTATGTCTTCTCCAAAAGCAAGAAAACTGGTTCCCTGCATTCTCAAAATATTTATTCATTTACTCCATCCTATGACACACTGAAAATAATTTCAAAATTATGCACCCAAACCAATGAGAAAAATGTATATATTAAAGTGGAGTTCAGTGTTTGTAGCTGTTTTAGTCTTTAGATCAAGGTTCTATAAGCAGGGCATTGTGTTCAAAAGTTATTTGGCTTAATTTATTTTTCTTTAGTGTGCTTAGGTTATTTATTTGAAATATAGTAAGACTTTTGTTTCTGTTTGTATCCCATTTTAGATTTTTCATCCACCTCCATTCTTGTTGCTTTAATTTTATGTTTTTGAGTAAATAGAGCAGTAATAGACTTCCAGAAGCCAAAATGATGCCTAAAAAGGATATTCCAAAATGTGTAGTGTTCCTTTATCCCTTTATACCCTGTTTTTACCCTGTGGAAAACCAGACTCATTAATTTCTCATTTATTCTTGCTGTGTTTCTTTTTGCAAAAATATGTAGCGAATATACATATTCTTATTTCACCTTTATTTTCTTACACGAAAGGGAGCGTACCATCTATACTCTTTGCAATTCACTTTTTTTTTAAACCTAAATCTGTATTCTGTAAATCACTCCATATCATTTCATAGAGATCTTCCTTATTCTTTTTAATAGCTATACGGTACTCCATTGAATGGATGTGTTATACCTTATTCAACTGCTTATTTTTTGCTGTTATGTCTGTTCATTATAGTAGAAGTGTAGTTTCAGGGTAAAGTCATAAATGGGGGATTGCTGGGCCAAAAGGTAAACATACATGTAGTTTAGTTAGATATTGCCCAATTCCCTTCTATAAGTGTGTGCCATTTTGCATTTTCACTAGTAATCTATGAGAGCGACTATTTCCCCAATGTCTTGCCAGCAGAATATTTTGTCAAGGCTTTTAAGTTTTGACTACCTGGTAAGAACAAAAAGCTATTTCAGCATTGCTTTAATTTGTATTTCTCTTATTATTTTGAAGGTGAACAATTTCTAAATGTTTATGGCTTGTTTTTATGTCTTTTTGGGTCAGTGATTGATATCTTCAGCTATGTGATTTTTAGTTATTTATTCTTCAGTTTCTCAGAGTTCTGTGTATATTGGGACATTAGGTTGATACCCCTAATGGAAAGATCTCTCCATCTCTATCACAGTTCCTGTCTCTATCCTTATTTCTATCTACTTATTTATTTCCCTATTTGTTTATTTAAGTAGGCTCCATGCCCAGTATGGAGCCTGATGTAGGACTTGAACTCACAACCCAGAGATCAAGACCCCAGCTGAGATCAAGAGTTGGGCGCTTGACTGACTGAGCCACTCAGGTGTCCCAATTTCTATCTCCTTTTTTAATGGGTATAGTTCTTGAGGCACTTGGCTGGCTCAGTTTGTAGAGCAGGTGACTCTTGATCTTGGGGTTGTAGGTTCGAGTCCCATGTTGGGTATAGGGATTACTTAAGCATAAAATCCTTACAAAATAAAGATATAATTCTCTTTCATTCCTTTGTGACATATTTGTTTAGTAACATTGTTTTAGAGACTCTTAATGACAAACAAATATCTTTGCTTAGATAACTCTCAAAGAGCAGAGGCCCTGGAAAGATCATGGGAAATCACCTTCACTTTCAACCAGTGGTTAAGGGACAATGCCTATTAGAAAGGAAGGAATGATGTGAGACCAAGGCTGAGTCCTGGAACACAGATCAGAAACCCCTTCAGAGATCAGACAATGATCTGTAGAGGAGCCTGAGTGCTCAGCAGCAATCTGTCTCTTTGTGGGACTCCCCAGTTGTCACAGGTCTTGTCTTAGGGAAGGATTAAAAGAAGTGAGGCCGCAAGATTTTGGGCCCATGTCAGTAGCAGGGATCCTTGTGTGTGCATCCGTTAAGAGATGGTTATGTCCTAGAACCAAAGAATTTGAGGCCTATAGGAGAATTTACAGATTATCTGGACTCAGAAACAATCTAACACTAGTTCAGAGGTAGCAAACAGGCCCCCAGAGGTAAGCAGCTTGCCCAAAATTATGCACTTAGCTATCGTCAGGGCTACATACTGTGACTTCAAACTAATGGGCCTTTTCAAAGGTAATCCATGTTGAAACATCTGCATTCAGAGGATTTTCATATTTTAAAGGTCGGTTGCATACTTCATTCTAGCAACTGCCATGGCCAGAACTTTTCTGATTCTGTTATCGAAGGAGAGCTGAAAATTTGCTTTGGCTGGTCTGTGTGTTCATTCATTCTCTCATTTTCACAGTACTGACACATTTTTCTGATTTCTCTTTTAGGCTTGAGTCTGACACATAGTCTTCTATCAGCACCGGTCCTTTGTTGTTGTTGTTGATGTTGTTGTTGTTTTAAATTGATCTCAGTGTAAATAATGAGGTTGGTTTTCTTTAGTTACATTCTTGTTTTAAGGCTACACCCTAATTAACTTAATTGGACTCCCGTGTTTCCTCAGTCTCTTATACAACCCATTTCTATCTAGATTAATCTAATCCATTATGTTAGTGGTTCCCAAACTGATAATCACTAAGGGTGCCTTTTAGGCATACATAATCAAACCCACCACGACCTCCCGAACCAGACTCTCCACGTGACTGGAAATCCAAAATTTTTACCATTTAAGAAAGATGCAAATTTTGGAAAATGATGGTTCTGTATTAGTTTTGGGAGTTTAACTCTCAGCTGGCAGCTTTACCCCAAATCCTCTTACATGTGGATTATCCCTAGGCTCTGAGGGCAATGCCAATAAAACTTTGTGGGCTATGGCAGAATCACTGGAATAAATATACAGCTTCCTAACACGGGCAATTCATCAACACACAGGGGGCTACTTTGAGAGGGAGAGAGCTCCTCAGGATGATGAGGTACACATATGCCAAATTACAGTGCTTTACAGGGACAGCCATTCTTCAGGAAATGCAGGAGGCAACGGGTAGTTGGTTCTTCATCCATTGGATGACAAAGGCAGTCATTCCCTCAGTCATCGAGATCTGTTGACCATAGCGCTTGATCAAGCACCAGACCAGGTTCACTGACACCGGCAACACTGGTACTTTTGTGAGCAGACAGACACCCTGGTTGGGGCTGCTTGTCATCCCCCTTGTCTTACATCACTACTGTTGGGGCTGTCTGCTTGCGCTCTCACGAATTCGCGCTTTTGATTTCTGTCTCTCAGCTTGGGACATCTTGCTCTTCCTACTTTAACATTTAAAATTCATTTTATTTTATGTTATTTTTTAAAAGAGTTGATTTATTTATTTGAGAGAGAGAGCATGTGCATATACGTGCCTGAACATGAATGGGGGGAGGGATGGAGAGAAAGGGAGGGGGAGGAGCAGACTCCCTGCTGAGCAGGGAGCCCCATGTAGGACTCCATCCCAGGACCCTGGGGTCATGACCTGAGCTGAAGGCAAAGCTTAACCCACTGAACCACCCAGGTGCCCCTTACCAGTTAAAATTTAATAAGTGTTCACTGAGTGATTACTTCGTGCAGGGCACTGTGGGGTGAGGGGGCAAGATGGAAAACTACTAAGAAAACTAAATAGTCAAGTTGTCAAGGCTATAAAAAAGCTTAAGCAACAGTTCCTGCTGTAAAGGAACTTAACTTCACTCGGGGGAGTAAAACAAATAAATAACTATTAAAACTTGGCAAAGAGAATAGCCGAGGAAAGGCAGGTATAAGGCAAGCATTTTTGTTGCAGTAATGAAAACAGGTTAGTACTGATGTAGGAATAGATACATTGATGAAACTGAATAGTGAGCATAGAAATATACCTGAACATAAAAATAATATTTGATAATAACCTCTTTTCAAATTGGTAGGGAAAATACAGATTACTCAATAAATTAATAGTGAGACAATTGGCAAGTCTTCTGGAAAATAAATTAAACTGCATCCTTACCTCACTCCTCACATGAAATTAATTCCAAATGGATTTAAATGTAAAGAATTAAACCATAAATATATTCAAGAAAACACAGGTAAGAGGCTTTCTAATTTTAATTACAGGCAACCTTGTTTCATTGTACTTTGATGTATTGTGTTTTATAAATACTGTGGTTTTTTTTTTTTAATTATAGTTTTGTGGCAACCCTGCTTTGAGCAACTGTACCAGCATCATTTTTCCAACAGCATTTGCTCACTTCAGAGCTCTGTGTCAATTTTGGTCTTCCTTATAGTATTTTAACTTTTTCATTATCATTAGATTTGTGATAGTAATCTGTGATCAGTATCTTTGATGTTACTATTGTAATTGTTTCAGATTGCCATGGATCACACCATGAGTGATGGCAAACTTAACTGATAAATGTGTGTTCTGACTGCTCCACCGACCAACCATTCCCTCATCTCTCTTCCTCTCCTCAGGCCTCCCCATTCCCTGAGACACAGTGATATTGAAATTAGGCCAATTAATAACCCTACAATGGCCTCTAAGCGTTTCAGTGAAAGGGAGAGTCAAATGTGTCTCACTTTAAATTGAAAGCTAGAAATGACTAAGCTTGGGGAGAAAGGCGTGTTAAAAGCCAACGAGGGCTGAAAGCTAGTCTCTTGTGCCAGTTAGCCAAGTCGTAAAGACAAAGGAAAATTCCTAAAGGAAATTTAAAATGCTGTGGTAGGGAACACATGAATGATAAGAAAACAAAACATCTTATTGCTGATTTATAGAAAGTTGGAGTGGTCTGCATGGAAGACTAAACCAGTCACATTACCTTAAGCCGAATTTTCAACCTGTGGAAGCTGAGAGAGGTGAATACCCTGTAAAAGAAAAAATTGGAAGCTAGCAGAGGTTGATGTGTGCGGTTTAAGAAAAGAAGCCATGTCCATGACATGAAAGTTTAAGGTAAAGCAGCAAGTTATCCAGAAGATGTAGCTGATTCACAAAGGTGGCTACACTAAACAGATTTTCAGTGTAGATGAAAGAACCTTTTTTTAAAATTTTTTATTTTTTTATAAACATATAATATATTTTTATCCCCAGGAATACAGGTCTGTGAATCGCCAGGTTTACACACTTCACAGCACTCACCATAGCACATACCCTCCCCAATGTCCATAACCCCACCCCCCTCTCCCAACCCCTGTCCCCCCAGCAACCCTCAGTTTGTTTTGTGAGATTAAGAGTCACTTATGGTTTGTCTCCCTCCCAATCCCATCTTGTTTCATTTATTCTTCTCCTACCCCCTTAACCCTCCATGTTGCATCTCCACTTCCTCATATCAGGGAGATCATATGATAGTTGTCTTTCTCTGATTGACTTATTTCGCTAAGCATGATACCCTCTAGTTCCATCCACATCATCACAAATGGCAAGATTTCATTTCTTTTGATGGCTGCATAGTATTCCATTGTGTATATATACCACATCTTCTTTATCCATTCATCTGTTGATGGACATCTAGGTTCTTTCCATAGTTTGGCTATTGTAGACATTGCTGCTATAAACATTCAGGTGCATGTGCCCCTTCGGATCACTACGTTTGTATCTTTAGGGTAAATACCCAGTAGTGCAATTGCTGGGTCATAGGGTAGTTCTATTAGATGAAAGAACCTTTTGCTGGAAGAAGATGCCATCTAGGACTTTCATAGCTAAAGAGGAGAAGTCAAAGGCTGGATCTAAAGCTTTAAAGGACAGGCTGACTCTTAGTATAGGCTGATAGAGTTGGTGACCTTAAATTGAAGCCAGTGCTCATTTACCATTCTGAAAGTCCTAGGACGCTTAAGAATTATGTTAAGTCCAGTTTGCCCATGCACATAAATAACAATAAAGCCTGGTTGATGGCACATCTGTTTACAATATGGTTTATTGAATATTTTAAGCCTACTGTTGAGACCTACTGCTAGAAAAAAAGATGCTCCTTGACAAGCCACTTGGTCACCCAAGAGCTCTGATGGAGATGCACAGTGAGATTAATGTTGTTTTTGTGCCTGCTAACACCAAATCCATTATGCAGCCTGTGGATCAAGCAATCATTTGGATTTTCAAGTCTTGTTATTTAAGAAATACATTTCATTAGGCTACAGCTGCCATAGATAGTGAATCATCTGAAGGATCTGGGCAAACTAAATTGAAAACCTTCTGGGAGGGATTTACCATTTTAGATGCCATTTGTGATTCCGGAGAAAAGGTCAAAATAGCAACATTCACAGGAATTTGGAAGAGTGGATTCTAACCCTCGTAAATAACTTGGAAGGGCTCAAGACTTGAATAGAGGAAGTAACTGCAGATGTGGTGGAAATAGCAAGAGGACTAGAATTAGGAGTGAAGGCTGAAGATGTGATGAATTGCTGTAATCTTGCGGTACTTTAACATGAGGAGTTGTTTCTTATGGCTGAGCAAAGAAAGTAGTTTCGTGAGGTGGAATCTACTCTGGGTGAAGATGCTGTGAAGACTGTGGAAATGACAGCAAAGGATTTAGAATATTCTGTAAATTTAGTTGATAAAACAGTGTCAGGGTTTGAGAGGACCCTAATTTTAGAAGAAGTTCTACTGTAAGTAAAACGCAAGCATACAGCATCGCATGTTATAGAGAAATCCTTGGTGAAAGGAAGATTCAATTAATGCGGCAAGTTTCCTCGTTGTGTTATTTTAAGAAATTGTCACAGCCACACATCCTTCAGCAACCACTACTGACCGGTCAGCAACCATCAACATCGAGGCAAAACCTTCCAGCAGCAAAAAGATTACAACTCATTGAAAGCTCAGAATGATGGTTAGCATTTTTTTAGCAAGAAAGTGTTTTTTATTTATGTATTTTTAGAGGAACTTAGCTTTAAATTAAGGTATGAACTTTTTTTTAATACATAATGTTCATGCATACTTAAGAGACTACAGTATAGTGTAAACATAACATTTGCTGGAAAGCCAAAAAATTCTTTGTCTCACTTTGTTGTGATATTTGCTCTGTTGCACTGGTCTGGAACTGAACCTGCATTATCTCTGAGGTGTGCCTGCATATAGTCTTTTCCAAGCATGAAAAAATAACCTAGTGGCATTTTTAAGAGAGTGGTTTTCACTACATAAAAATCTAAAACATACCATAAATGAAGTCAAACACTGAAGTTTGACTGAAGTCAAACAATGACAATGGGAAAAATATTTAAGTCACATATGACAAATAAAGGACTGATATTCATAATATCCAAAGAACTTATATAAGTCTACAGAAAGATAAAGAACTCTTCAGAAATTTAAAGAGACATGAATTGGGCATTTATAATAGAACTACAAATGGCCAATAGACATTGTATAATGTATGACAATGGCAACAGTGTATAAAAATACACTTCAATAATTAAAGAAATGTAGGGGTGCCTGGGTGAGGCAGTCATTAAGCATCTGCCTTTGACTCAGGTCATGATCCCAGGGTCCTGGGATCGAGCCCTGCATCACATCCAACTCCCTGCTTAGTGGGAAGTCTGCTTCTCCCTCTCCCACTCCCCTTGCTTATGTTCCCTCTCTCGCTGTGTCTCTTTCTGTCAAATAAATAAATCTAAAAAAAAAAAAAAGAAATGTAAATGAAAGACTTTTTTTTATTTTTGGCCTATTTGGTTGGAAAATATTTATTTATTTATTTTTCAGATTTTATCTATTTACTTAGAAGGAGAGAGCAGGAGCAGGGGGAGAGGCAGGGAAGAAGCAGACTCCCCATTGAGCAGAGAGCCCAGTGCTGCCACTGGATCCCAGGACTCCAGGGTCATGACCTGAGCTAAAGGCAGATGCTTAACCGACTGAGCCACTGAGGTGCCCTGGAAAATATATTTTTTAATTGACAAAATGTCCAGTAAGTTTTGCTGTAAATGGAGTATAAATTGGTACTTTTAGGAAAAACTTGGCAACATTTATTTAAAAAGGGAATGTGACCTTTCTGTGATTGAGAAATTCTGTTTATAAAATCACAGGTTTACTCCAATAACCGTACAAAGGTATACATACAAGGTCATTCACTGCAGAACTATTAAGTGCAACACTGGCAACGATCGATAAGGCTAATAGATCATAGTCCATATGAGAGAATAGGGTAACAATGCTCCGATCTGATGAGATCTGCAATGGGTAGTTGCTTAATTGAAAATTTTAAAATGGGGAATCATAAAAAATTATACATACGTATTTTAATCATAAAATTTTCACCTAAACTCTCTAAATGTAGAATTATTCATTAATCCTTTGATGTTAAGACACGATCTTTTCTTTGAGTATGGGCTTGCCAACTAGAATTCTACTTACCTTTCTTGCACAAGCCACATGTATGATGTCTCTGCTCTTCTTCTCAATCTTGTGCCCTACCTCTTTCCACCTTGCTCACATTGGCCTCTGTGTTGCTCCAGTTGTTAAATTCCCACTGAACGGCCTTTGCATTGGTTATTTTCTCCTTTCCTTTTCCTGCCTCTTTGCATGGTTGGCTCTTTCTCATGCTTTAAATCTCAGTCTAGTTGTCATTTCAGGGTCGCCTTCTTTGATAACCCCAGTATATCAGTCAGGATAATTTTTCTTGCAAGTAAAAAAGTCCAGCTTAATTGGCTTATATTATAAAAAGGAATTTATTGTCTCACATAACTAAATAACCAGTCATAGATCTGGCCTAAGAATACGTCCTAGCCATGGTTTAAACTAAATGACCAAGATCTGTCTTTTTTTCCCACCCTACTTCCTTAGTGTTGACTTGATTCTTCTCTTCTTTTCAATGGCTGCCAACAACTCACCTGACATCTGGGTATTGAGATGAATATACATTGGCTCTGATAGTCCTGATGCAGGTCTTGTGCTCATTTGTCTTAGGCCATTTTTTCCAAAAGCAGAGTCTGAGGTAGGTATTCAGATGCATGTGTAAGTGTTCTTCAAGAAATACCTAAAAAGTGTCAAGTATCTTTTCTGACCACATAAGAAACTGGAAATCAGTAACAAGAGAAAACTCAGAAAATTTACAGATTCGTGAACATTAAAGAGCGCACTCCTGAACAACCAATGGATCAAAGAAACAATCAAAGAGAAGTTAAAAATACCTTGAAACAAAGGAAAATGGAAACACAACATACCAAAACTTGAAGGATGCAGAAAAAGCAGTTTAAGAGTTAAGTTTATAGTGATAAACACCAAATTAAGAAAAAAATGAAGACCTTAAGTAACCTCAGGGAATTAGGAAAAAAAAAGAACAAACTAAGCCTAAAGTTAGCCACAGACATAATAAAGATTGAAGTAGAAACAAAATGAAATAGAGACTGAAAAAACAATAAAAACAATAGAAAAGAACAAAACTAAGAGTGGTTTTTCTAGAAAAGAGAAACAAAGTTGACAAATCTTTAGCTAGACTAACCCAGAAGAGAGAAGACTCAAATAAATCAGAAAAGAAAGAGGAGATATTACAACTTTTGCCCAGAAATGCAAAGAATTGTTAGAGATTACTGCAAGCATTATACACCAACAAACCCAGAAGATAAAGTACAGGCAATGGCTACCCTCCTAGAAATATACAATTTACCAAGACTGAATCATGAAGAAACAGAAAATCTGAACAGACCAGTAATGAATAAGGAAATTGAATCAGTCATACAAAACCTCCCAACAAAGAAAAACTCAAGACCACACGGCTTTATTTTTGAATTCTACCAAACATTTAAAGAAAAATTAATACCAGTCTTTCTCAAACATTTCCAAAAAATTGGAGAGAAGGGAATATTTCCAAACATTTCACAAGGCCAGCCTTATTCTGATACTAAAGACAAATAAGGACACTATAAGAAAACTACAGGCCGATATCCCTGATGAGGATAGATATAAAAATCCTCATCAGAATACTAGGAAACCAAATCAATAACACATTAAAAAGATCACACACCATAATATAAAGTAGGAATTATCTCTGGGGTTCAAGGTTTGTTCAACGTATGTAATGAGTAAATGTGATATTGACATAAAGAAGGATAAAAATCATATGATCATCTTAATAGATGGAGGAAAAGCATTTGACAAAATTCAACATCATCTCATGATAAAAACTTACAAATTAGGTATAAAGTAATATACCTACACATAATAAAGGCCATATATGACAAGCCACAGCTACCATTATATTCAATAGTCAAAAGCTGAAGCTTTTCTTCTAAAATCAGAAACAAGACAATGATGCCCACTCTTGCCACTCCTATTTAAAAATAGTACTGAAAGTCCTAGTCAGAGCTGGTAAGGGGGAAAAAAAGGAAAATAAAAAGCATCCAATCAGAAATGAGGAAATAAAATTGTCACTGCAGATGACATGACCTTATATATAGAAAACCCTAAAGACTCCATCAAAAACTGTTAACACTAATAAATAAATTCAGTAAAGTTGCAGGATATAAAAACATACAAAAATCAGTTGCATTTCTATACAGCAACAGTGAGCTATCTGAAAGAGATAAGACAATCCTGTTTATAATAGCATCGCAAGGAATAACATACTTAGGAATAAATTTAACCAAGAAAGTAAAAGATCTGTACACTGAAAACTATAAAACATTGATGAAAGAAATCAAAAAAGACACAAGCAATGGGAAGTTATCCCACTTTCATGGTTTGGAAGTATCAATATTGTTAAAATGTCCATACTACCCAAAATGGTCTACAGATTCAGTGTAATTCCTATTAAAATTCTAAGGCATTTTTCACAGAAATAGGAAAAACAATCATAAAATGTATATGAAACCTCAGAGAAATCCAAATAGCTAAAGTAATCTTGGGCAAGAAAAACAAAGCTGGAGGAGACCTCACACTTCCTGCTTTCAAATTATATTAGAAGTTACACTAGTCGGAGCGCCTGGGTGGCTCAGTTGTTAAGCATCTGCCTTTGGCTCAGGTCATGATCCCAGGGTCCTGGGGTCGAGCACCGCATCAGGCTCCCTGCTTCGCGGGAGGTTTGCTTCTCCCTCTCCCACTACCCCTGCTCGTGTTCCTGCTCCTGTCATCTCTCTGTCAAATAAAGAAATAAAATCTTAAAAAAAAAAAGTTATACTAGTCAAAACAGCATGGTACTGGCATAAAAACAGACACATAGATTAATGGAACACGATCAAGTCCCCAGAAATAAACCCATTCATATACAAACAATCTTCAGGAAAGGTGTGAAGAATATACAATGGGAACAGGATAGTCTCTTCAATTAATTGTGTTGGGAAAACTGAATACACACCTGCAAAAGAGTGAAATTGGACCCTCTGCCATCAGAAAAATTAACTCAGAATGGATTAAAAACTTCAATGTGAGACCTGAAAGTATAAAACTCCCAGAAGAAAATGTGGGGGAAAACTCCGTGGCATTGATCTTGGCAATGATTTTTTTTTTTTTTTTTTTTTTTTTGATTTGACACCAGAAGCACAGGCAGCAAAAGCAAGAATAAACAATGGGACTACATCAAACTGAAAATTTTCTGCACAGCCAAGGGAACAATCAACGAAAAGGCAACTTTACAGAATGGAAGAAAATATTTGCAAATCATGTATCTCATAAAGGGTTAATATCCAAAATATGTAAGGAATTCAAACAACTCAGCAGCAGAAAGCCAAATGACCTGATTTCAAAAATGGTTAAAGGAACTGAATGGACATTTTCTAAAAGACATACAAATGGTCAACAGGTACATGAAAAGATCCTCAACATCACTAATTATCATGGAAATGCCAATCAAAACCACAATGAGAGACATTGCATCTATTAGGATGCCTGCTATAAAAGAGTCAGAGATAACAAGTGTTGGTGAGCAGGTGGAGAAAAAGGAACATGCTCCATACGTTGTTGGTGGGAATGCAAATATGTATAGCCATTATGGAACACTGTATGGAGGCTCCTCAAAAAATTAAAAATAGAACTACCATATATGGTCCAGCAATCTTACTTCTGGATATATATCCAGAGGTAATGAAATCACTATCTTGAAAATATATCTGCACTCCCATGTTCATTGTAGCATTATTCAAATAAACATATGGAGACAATCTACGTTATCTGTCAATGGATGAATGAATAAAGAAGACGTAGAGTATTCAGTCTTAAAAAGGAAGGACATGCGGGGGCACCTGGGTGGCTCAGTTGGTGGAGTGTGCAACCCTTGATCTTGGGGTTCTGGGTTTGAGTTCCATGTTGAGTATATAGATAACTTAAAATAAATAAAATCTTTAAAAATTACATTAAAAATTTTTTTTAAAAGGACATTTGTGAAAACACAGAATATTGTGGAAGAAATTGTACTAAATGAAATAATACAGATGGAGGAAAACAAATACTGCATGATCTCACTAACATGTGGAACCGAAGTAAGTCAAACTCAGAGAAACAGGGAGACTAATGATTATCTGGGGTTGGGGGGTGGGAGACGTGGGGAGATGTTGGTCAGAGTATACAAACTTTTACTTGTAAGGTGAATAAGTTCTGGAAACCTAATGTGCAACATGATGACTATAAAAGGAAAAGAAAGTACTGAAGAAAGGAAGCAAGGAAGGAAGAAGGAAGGAAGAATAAAGGGAAAGAAAAGAAAGAAGGAAGGAAGACACATTTGTGAGGAAGAGAGTAGAACAGGATAAGGAAGGCAAACATACTGAAGAATTAAGAAACATCAGGTCAATTCTAGTCTTGGCCTGATGCACAGAGGGAGCATAAACCCACAACACAGGGGCAAAGTAGCTTTTTGTGCCTATAGATTAGTCATCTGTTGGCTGAGTGCTGCCCCCAGGTTGGGCAGCTCCTATCAGCCAGGACAGTTCTCTGGAGAAGAGGGCAGCTGTGTGCCTTAGCAGTCAGTACACACAGCATCTGGGGGACGTGTGTGCTGCCTGAAAAAGAACATCTGAACTGGGCACCATAACATCCATCACACCACTGGGATCAGGAAGATTGCCGTGCTAATTGGTTTAAGCCAGGTAGGGTTCACTTTTGGACCTATGGCTGGGGTCCATCCCACCCACCCAACATTGCTGAAGAACTCATGACAGATAGCGTAAGCCTGGGAAATGGGAAGAATGGATGGTAATCAGGTACCCAAGAAATGTTCATATACTTCCTACTCTTAATTAGTTGTCACAGAACCCTGTTTATTTCCTTCAGAGCACTTTCCATAGACTCTAATTCTCTTATTGATTGATAAATTGATTGATTGTTTGCCTGTCTGACTCCTAGAATGTAAGTCTCATGAGGCTAGGAACCACTGTTATAGTCTAAGACTCTATTGGCATGCCTGGGACTAAATATGTTGCTTGACTTCCAGATAGGACTCTAAATGTACAAAGACACAGAGATAAGAAGGAAAAAAAATCTGTAGATAAGGAGGGTAATTCTAGACCAGTCCTTCTCCAACTATTAGTCCCCAGACTAGCAGCATCAACATCACCCAGAAACTAGTTAGAAATGAAAATTCTCAGGCCTGACTCCAGACCTAATGTATAAAAAACTCTAGGGCTGGAACTCAGAAATTTGTTTTTAATAAGTCTGCCAGGTGACTTTGATGCACAACAAAGTTTGGGAACTACCATTCTAGAACAGTCTGACTAAAACATGGGATGTATGCAGGATAGGTTGTGGTAAATAAAGTGGTAAGAAAAATTGAGGACTGTATTATTGTGAATTTTGATGTAGCGAGTACCCTGTGTGTTTTTTGTTTTTACTTTACTGAAATATAATCTATTATTGGAAGAGTCATGAATAGTTTGAATTCTAGACACCCCTGCTGGTGTTTGGGAGGAAGGAATAGGTTGAGTTAATGGTGTTTTGATTTTTTCAGGCCAGGAGGGAACGTAATACTTCTGATGACTCTTCTGACCCTCACCCTCATCCACAACCAGCTCCTTGCCCTATGCACACAATTTCCTTTTCTTTTTTCTTTTTTTAATAAACTTAATATTTTAGCATGGTTTTAAGCTTACAGAAAAATTACAAAGATAGTACAGAGAATTCCCATATATTGCCACACCTGGTTTCCCCCATTGTTAACATCTTATATTCATTCATGTGGCACATTTATTATGATTAACAAGCCAATATTGATCCATTATTATTAACTAAAGACCATATTTGATCCTGATTTAGTATCTATATAATGCCCATTTTTGTCTGTTCCAGGATCTATTCAGGATATCCCATTATATTTAATTACTATGACTACTTAGAATCCTTTTGGCTATTATGGTTTAACAAGCTTTCCTTGTTTTTGATGACCTTGATGGGTGGTTGTTTGTTTTTTTTTAGATTTGTTTATTTTAGCGAGAGTGAGTGTGGGGGAGGGGCAGAGGGAGAGGGAGAGAGAGTGAGTCTTTTTTTATTTTTGAGATTTTATTTATTTATTTGACAGAGAGAGAGATCACAAGTAGGCAGAGAGGCAAGCAGAGAGAGAGGGGAAACAGGCTCTCTGCTGAGCAGAGAACCTGATGTGGGACTCGATCCCAGGACCCTGAGACCATGACCTGAGCCAAAGGCAGAGGCCCAACCCACTGAGCCACCCAGGTGCCCCGAGAGAGTGAGTCTTAAGCAGGCTCTGTGCTGAGTGTGGAGTCCACCTCAGGGCTCTGTCTCACCTCTCAGAGATCACAACCTGAGCCGAATCCCAAGTGTCAGATGCTTAACTGACTAAGCCACCCAGGCGTACCGACCTTGACAGTCTTGAGGAGTACTATTCTCGTGTTTTGTAGAATGTCTCTCAACTTGGGTATGTCTGATGCCTTTCCTAACAATCAGATGGGGTTTGGTTTTGGGGAGGAAGATCACAGAGGTAAATTGTGCCATTTTCATCACCTCATATCAAGAGTACGTACTACCAATATGATATATTACTGTCGATGTTGACCTCGATCTGGAGCCTCCGGGTAGCTGTAGAAAGAGGATGAACTTATGAAATGTTACACAGGGAAGGTTTTCAGGACTTGGCATTTATTTAGATTTTGGGAAGATGGCTGGAGTAAGGAAAAAGAGGGGAGGAGCCAAGGTGCCTCTCTAATGTGGGTGCCTAGGCTCATGGCTAGTAAATGACAACTATAGTGGTGGTGCTGGTGATCTGTCCATGAAAAGAAATTTAAATCTGTAAGCAGTTTTCTCTCTTGGGAACTGGGGGAGGGTTGGGGCAAAGAGAGTTCCATGGCTGAGGCTCTCACTGCCCCGGGACACAGGGATAGAGAGTGTGACTGGTGCCTAGATTCTGCTGGCTGTGTCTGCCAGGCAGATCAGCTAGGACATTCCTTCCCAGAATGACTTGTAGAGTCACCTGTAGGTGAATCGGGACTTTTTAGGGCCTTGGGCTCTGAGTTTGGGGTATGGTAGGAGGAGTCTGGGGATATTCCTCAGTATTCTCTCAGTTGCTTAGTTATTTGAAAAAACAGTGGAGGCCTAACATCAATGAGGAGAGGCATCACCAATATTTTTGCAGAGAAAGTCTGGCCATCTATTTCATAACATACATTTGACTATAGAAAGAACCAAAGAGGGGTGCCTGGGTGGCTCAGTCCTCAAACGGCTGCCTTCTGCTCAGGTCATGATCCCAGGGACCTGGGATCGACCTGGGACCCAGCCCCGCATTGGGCTCCCTGCTCGGCAGGAAGCCTGCTTCTCCCTCTCCCATTCCCCCTGCTTGTGTTCCCTCTTTGTTGTGTCTTTCTCTGTCAAATAAATAAATAAAATCTTAAAAAAAAAAAAAGAAAGAAAGAAAGAACCAAAGGACATACATTGAAATATTAATATTGTTTATCTCTGGGTGTGGTGGGTTTTGGGGTTGTGTCAGTTTCCAAGGGCTGCCATAACAGAGTATCACAAACTGGGTGGCTTAGAACAACAGAAATTTATTGTCTCATAGTTCCAAAGGCCAGAAGTCCAAAATCAAGGTTGGCAGAACTGTGTTCTCTTTAACAGCTCTTGATCTTTCCTTGTCTCTTCATAGCTTCTGCAGGTGGCCAACCATCCTTGGTGTTCCTTGGTTTGCATGTAGCCCTTCAGTCTCTATCTGTCATCATACGGCCTTCTCCCTGCATGTTGTGTCCAAATCCCCTATTCTTACAAGAACACCAGTCATATTGGTACCAGTCATATGGTCCCAGTCATCTTGGGACCATAGACCAGTCTGACTTCTTCTTCTTCTTCTTCTTTTTTTTAAGATTTACTTATTTATATTTTGAGGGGGATGATGTGGAGGGACACTGGGAGAGGAAGCGACTGAATCCCAAACAGACCTCACGCTGGGCATGGAGCCCGACACAGGGCTCCATCTCATGACCCTGACTATCATGACAAGAGTCTGATGTTTAACCGACTGAGCCACTCAGGTGCCCCTAGTATGACTTCTTCTTAATTACATAGGCAATGACCCTATTTCCATTCACAGGTCACTTTCACTGGTTCTAGAGAAGCATGAATTTGAGCAGGGGAACACTCTTCCACCAAGTATAGGGGTGGTTGGTATTCCCTTATTTCGTTAAGGTTTCTTTCTGCAACTGACGTGTGTTACTTCTGTAGCAGCAATAAAACCCCAAAACCAAAAAACAAGCAAACAAACAAACAAAAAATGCTATGTCCACCACCAGTACACTGAGAAATAACACAACCTGCATTTGGTGAAGGGACCAGTGCTGTCCTGAAACGTAGAGGAAAGGTTAGTCACTCCAGTGATGATATCCTGTGCCGGGAAGCTTCCTAGTACCCAGCCCAACCCTGGTAACAAGACAGGGAGGGGTGTTGGGCTGGGATGCCTGGGGAAATGCCTGGGCATCTCGGCTCAGGCCAGGGCCTAGGATGGAGGCTTTTCTGTCTTGCTGTGGGCTGGGCTGCTGGCTTCCTAGGTACAGGGCTTACCCAAAAGAGATCATTTAGATTTCCTGCGGCAGCACCCCCTTCCTGAACAAACACAGGAGGGCAGCTTGGAAAAGCATGAATGTGATAACTTAAGCCACATTCACCCTGGCTGGGTAAATACTGCCTGGGAATCAATCATTGTTTTCCCCAGCTTTCTTAGGTACTGGGGCCCTGTGGGGAGGTGACTTCTCATGACAGCCACACCCCGGGTCTCCTTTATTAGTCACAGCACATGCTTAACTCTGCTGGGTTCTGCTCCCCTGACGTTCTGCACGTCCCACCATCCCACGGTATGTGTTTACCCTTTCCCAGGGCTGGTTGGACTGAACAACATTTTGTGCAACCCGTTCTAAAGGAGCAGCTGGGAGTCCGGTTTAAATCATGGAGTTTCAGCACGACAGAATTAAAAATCCCTTAGATGCTTTTGTTAATGGGTGCCAGGGAGAGAAAGCAAGTAAGGGAGGAAGAAGTTCTTCGAGTGTTTTGTGTAATCACAAGTTCCGTCTGCTTCCTTCAGAAGGCACTGGTGTCCAAGTGATATTTTAAATGTGAGAGCATCCTGTTTGGAGATGGCGGCTTTGAGTGGATAATTCTAGCTATTAAGAAACAAAAACAAAGGGTTCTTTAAGGGGGGGGTAATCGGCTTTCTTCTCAAACAACTGTTCTTAGGCCTAAAACTCTCTTAGAATGTCAATATCAAGTTCAGTCCCACGTGACTGAGGCAAAAGCCTTTCATCCTTTTTCTACACCCATTTAACCCTTTACTAGGGTAAAGGACAGCCATAGGATAAGAAATAATCTCTTTAAAACCGTCTGTTACCAAAAGACTTCTCTTCCTGTTCACCTAGCCACAACGGACTGAGGGGGTCCCCCGCAGCACCAGCGTTATCCCCATTTCACAAAAGAGGCTCAGAGAAGTTGAGTAACTTGTCCAAATCATAGTCTAGATCTGATGTCTGCAAAGCCTGAAACCTTGACCGCTACACCTAGCCGGGGAAGATAAACCATGAGAGACTGTGGACTCTGAGAAACAAACGGAGGGTTTTGGATGGGGGGGAGGGGTGCTTTGGGGGGATGGGTGAGCCCAGAGATGGGTATTAAGGAGGGCACGTATTGCATGAAGTAATGGGTGTGGTGCATAAACAATGAATTTTGGAACACTGAAAAAAAGTTAAATTTTTTTAAAAAGTGTCCTCAGCAGAGGCTGAGAAGAAGAGCAGGCAGTCACAGCTGGGAGTTGGATAAGCTTTCCATTTCCACCTTTACTATTTACCTGCTGTGTGACATTCAGTAGCTCCCTACATTTTCAGTATTGTGGGTGGCATGACGCCCTATCTCAGGGGTTCTACTGTCACCAGCTGTCTCCCCTGCAGGCACTAGAATGCGGTATTTTAGGGAGCCTAAGGACTGAAGGAGGAACCTACAAAGGGTAGGCACCCGCAATACCATGCTCAGGGAAGCCCCGGCCCAGTCTACCGGCCAGCCCTGGCATGTCAGAGGCACCCACTCCTGCCCTGGGGTGCACTCAGATCAGAGGGGTCTTGGAAAGCCAGCTCTTTCCTCTTTTGTGACCAGAAGTTCTGGGCATGCAAGCCTATCTTCACCCAAGACAGGCTCTTCAGGCCCACCACTTTCATAACCGATAGCACTTGTACTGCAAGGTTGTAATTATTTTTAATTTGAATATACAGAAAAGTACAAATGAAAAAGGAATGATCACTCATATTCTTGGAACCCAGAATTAGCCAGTGTTGATACATTTGCTTCTCATCTTATTTTGTATATCTCTACCTTAAAAGAAACCCACAAAACTTCATGATATATATGTACATCAATCTTTGAAACATTAGTATAATAATAGAATAAGCAAAATCCCTAATGACCCCCATGTCAAATCCTAATTCCTCCTCCAGAGAGAACTTCAAGCTTGGTGTGTGTTCTTCTGGCGTTAAAAAAAAGACATATAAAATATATGGATTTTTGGGCGTGCATTCTTTCTATAAACGGCATCATGATGTTTGCAACTTAACTGTTTTTCAGTCAATATCTTTTTGAGATTTATCCATTTTGATACACATAGATGTAATTTATTCCTTTTAATGGCTCTAATATCACTCCATTTTATGAATGTACATTTTATTTACAAATAAATGCATTTCAGTTTTCCATTTTTTGCTATTATGAACAATATTAAAATAGATATGTTCAGGATTACCCCATAGTCCAGCTCTGGAAAGTTCCATTCACATCTGTGTGTATGTGCCTTCTGGAGTTAAGCAGTACAAAGTCTGCCTTGCTGTACTGGGCCCTGCCTGTGTCTCCTTCATTCATTTTTCTAACAATATTTATTGAATGCCTTGGGAACACAGGGCATTGTTCAAGTGCTTTGCTTGTATTAATGTATTTAGTTCTTTGTAAAGTCCTACAATTTATTGTTTTACATTCTCATTTTTCAAACAAGGAAAATGAAGGGGGTTGAGGGCAATCAGTTGGCTCCGCATGCTGGAGAGCGGAGAGCAGGCATGGGAACTTGGACAGCCTGGCTTCTGGGCCCCGGTGTTGAATCATTGTACTAATTCTCCCTTGTGTTTCACTTCATGTTGTTGATGTCCCCTCCCAATTGTAAACCTTTGGGAGTAGAGACCCTGGGGAGCCACTGATTTTGCATTCCGGTGCCCAGGCATGCATCACCTCTATGAGGGGCTCACTAATATTCCGTGAATCACTTTACTCCTCGTTCAAACAGTGCTCTTTTCCTAATTCACATTTCCCCTTCCCCATCTGTCTCTTTCCCTTCGTAAGCATTCTTCTCCTGCCCCCTCCCCATTACATGGCTACCCGTCTCGGGCTTTTCAGAGTGACAAAGGCACATCACAGATACATAAGAAGGAAAGCTTTATAACGTGCCCTAATTTGGAAAAGAATATTTTACCAAAGAGCAAAGGAGGACTTGTATTTTTTTCTGCCCTCAGGAGGCCCCTTCTTGCAACCCTGTAGGTCTATGGCTGAACGGGAGGCACTGCTGTGTTCACACGTTTAGTCAAGAGTATTTCTAATTCTGTCCTTCAGCCGTCAGGCACGTAGGCAATTTCCTCTTATGAAGTTGGTGGTTGCAACTAAACAGGTGCAGATCTGAGGAAATGCAGGCCGCCTCCACTAAGTCCCTGCCGCCTGTGAGATTAGGTTGATAAGGGACTTCCCCCCCTTAATTTATTCACCCCACCCCCCACCCCCTGTCTGCCCCGGGAACGACCCCCAGCAGCTGGGCCCCACAGCCCCGGCCGGGGAACTGTCGAGTCGCGCCCAACGTGAGCAGCGAGCCTGCGGCTCAAAGGAAAGCACACAGGGACACGAAGGTCGAATTCCCGCTGGCGCAGAACCTCGGTCCAAGGCTCCGTCCTACCCTTCCCCCCTGCCGCCCCTCCTTCCGGGCCGGGGGAGATGTGGGGGGAGGGTGGGGGGATGGAGGGAAGCTCGGCGGAGGGGAGGCGAGCCCCACAATCGCGTGGCTCTCGAGGCTGCTACCGCCCGGCCCTTCGCGCCGCCTCTGTCGCCCACGCGGCCAGCAGCTCCGCAGACCGGCCTGCAGAGCCGGGCGGCGGGAAGTGCTGGCTGCCGGCGCGGTCCCAGGAAACCCCGCCTGGGCTCAGGGGCGCGGCCGAGCGCGCTGACTCATGCTCTCGCTACGTGCGCGGCGAGCCGGGCCGGGCCGGGCGTGGGGGCCAAGCCCGCGCCGCCGCCACCGCGCGCTGGTTGGGTGGTTCGCGCACAGCTGCGCGCGCCCGCCGAGGACTTCACCCCAGGCTGGCCGCTGGGACCGATTCTGATCTTCTTTACGGCTTTATGGCTGCTGCGGGGCTGTGATCTTTGATCCGCAGCGGCGGCACCCGGGGATTTCTGCCAGGCAGGGGCGGCCACGATCACGTCGGGTCCGCGTGGGCGCCCGGCTTTACCTCTCCCCACTTCTGGGCCGTGGGGGGGGGGGGGGGGGAGGAGGTCCACGGAGACCCGAGGCCTGGCGTCTGGATTTGCACTTCGCAGCCTCTTACCTCAGTGAAGAGCCATCTGTAGTCTCGCACCCTCTTTGTTTCGGTCGATCCCTAAACGACCCTGTGACGCGGGCAGGATAGGAAGTACAGGCGCTGTTCAATCCTTGGGACAGCCGAGGAAATCAAAGCTTATGTTTTAGGTATTTTATGCGTTGGCAAGAAATCAGTTTGCTGTAACTTATATGTAGAGATACTTAGCTCTTTAATAAATACATTTGAATGCCGGCAGAGCCTGTTTTACCAACACCTTCCATTCTCCTGTGTTCACTGGAAAGACAAGTTAAAGAGGAAAAAAAGAGTCTGGGGGTGTGTAGGGGGGCGCGGGGGGCTGAGGGAGGGGGAGTTTATATTAAGTGTGAAATCGGCCCACTGTCTACACAGCTGTTACCTTTTCGTAGGCTTTAAAGGGACACAGCTGAGCTTACAGTAAGACCAGTGTTCACTGAGTAACTGGCCAGTCCTCCTCAAATACACCAAAGGGGTCCTAGGATGCCTGCCATAGATGAGGGTCGTGCTGCTGCAGCGTGGGGGTGGGGAGAGGACCGCACCTGGAACGCGAGGCCTGCGTCTGAATCCTGAGGCTTTTTGTCATTGCCGGTGACCCTGGGCAGTGTGACTGGCATCACTCAGCTTCATCCCACTTCGGGTTGCCATGAGGTTCAAGATGAGAATGTGTTTGGAGTTTCCTTTTCTACCGTGACCCGTAGAAAGGAGAGGCATTTGGGGGGGGGGGTTCCTTTCTTTGGTCCTACAATATCAGGGATGGGAAGTGGGAGACATTGTCCACTTCAGAAAAATCTGTATCACTTTTGTTTGCTCATCTCGGGTAAACCACGGAGAACACAGTTTCTATAGAGTCAGTGGGAACAAAGATGAGTTAATTCTCATGGAAATTCTACCTTTAGACACAGTCCAAGGTTATGGGATCTTGACTGCAAACACAAGAGCTAAGCCATTTGGAGAGCACTCTTCAGTTTGCCTACTTTGTTTTTGTTTAAAAAAATTTTTTTTTATTTTGGAGGGGGTAGAGGGTTTGCCAAACTCTTTCCAGATTTTAAAATTAATATATGATTTTGTAAAAAACAAGTAAACTAAGATATAAAGACACAAACCCTTTATAATCCTATATATATATATATATATATATATATATATATATACACACACCAATAATGTTAGCCTTTCAGGTATATTTCTTCCTAGTGACTTTAAAAATTCTTTTTAGGGACGCCTGGGTGGCTCAGTTGGTTAAGCAGCTACCTTCAGCTCAGGTCATGATCCCAG
>NW_019154088.1:32624776-32751579 GCF_002288905.1 Enhydra lutris kenyoni | reverse complement strand
CTCCCTCTGTCTCTGCCTGCCATTCTGTCTGCCTGTGCTTGCTCTCTCTCCCTCTCTCTCTGACAAATAAAAAAAAAAAAAAAATTCTTTTTAATATAACTGAGGCCACAATCTATGTTATTTTATTTACCTTGCATAATGTTATAGCATACACATCCTCCCATGTCATTAAACTTTTATAGTCACTTTCATGAATATATTATATTTTTTCAACATTGTTGGAAGTTTAGGTTATTTCCATTTTTTGACTAAGCAATACTCCAATGAATATCTTTGTGTATAATTATTTGACCATTTTATTTATTATCTCCTTAGCATGGGTTTCCTGAAGTGGAATTTTTAGGTCAAATAATATAAACATTTTCATGATGAGATCACATTGCCTATTGGCCATTCCCATGTGTGTAGAGACTAACTCTGCTTTCTTGATTACAGTATTGCTAGTGCCCAGCGTGGAGTTGGTTACTGTGCAGTGGAGTTGGTTACTGTGCAGCATTGAAGGAATGGCTACAAGGACAAATTTTCATTTACAACAAAATTTGCCTGGAAGATATTAAAACCAAAAATTATGTTTCATCCCAACTGGTTCTAACCACGTGAAGCTAATAAAGAACTTTGAACCTAAGGGACACCCCCCCCACTCCCCACACCCCACACCTCAGGAACTGACTGAAGACTTTTCTGTCCAGTCAGTAACAGGACTAGTTTAAACTTACTACCCACCCAGAGGGCTATTTCAGTGCTTGATTAGAGTAACCATCAGGCACTCCTCCTTCCTAGCACTTCAGACCAAACCAAACCAAATCTGGACTTTTCCCCCTTTAGGGTACTGCTCTGTGAGTGTCTCCGGTGGTGTGTGCTCCCTTGGCTGGTAAATTAGTAGACTCAGGTGTGATTTAGAAAAAGAAAAAAACACCTCAGGTGCTCTTGGTCTTTATTCTTTGACAAATGAGTATTGTCAAATTGTAAGTCATGAAATACATAGCAATCTACATTTTTAAAAAAATCAGTTTCTAAGTGTGTTTCATTGTTCCTTTGCTAATATTGCATATTACAATTTTCAGAACCTCTGTTAGTGAAAATTTTTTTTGCCTGTCAAATGAGCTAGACTGAACCTTTTATTTTTTATTTTTTAAAAAAGGTCTATTTAATTTAAAGAGAGAGGTGGGGATGGGCTGGGCTGGAGGGAGGGCAGAAGGAGAGGGAGAGAAAGTCTCAAGCAGACTCTGCACTGGGCATAGAGCCCAGCATGGAGCTTGATTCCAGGACCTGAGATCATGACCTGAGCTGAAACCAAGTTACATGCTTAACCAACTGAGCCACCCAGGAGCCCCTAGACCGAACCTTTTAATACAAGTGCTGTGATTCTCTATTTATATTTTTATTTATTTTGATCTTAGTGATTTATCAGTTTTTTAAAATTTTTAAATTTATCAGTGATTTATCAGTTTAATATACTAAGGATATTACAGAGTAATCATAATATTTTCAAAGTGAAGCAACACCAGGAAGATCCTGATGCAACACATTATTTTGACGTATTAAATTTTTGAAGTAATTGTATGTTTACATTACTTATTGCTGGAGGTGTTTTTATGAATGGGTAGTTTCTAGACACTGGAATGATCTAAGTAGAGGCTGTTGGATCCCTTAGGGAGGAACTGAAACATCTGAATGAGAGATTGGACTAGTGATCTTTAAGTTCTCTTAAAACCTAGAGATTTTGTGATCCTATCATTTGTCCAAGGATATAAGACTAAGAAGTTTTGGAAGCTAGTTTTCTTTCTATACTCTGTAAAATCAACTGGATCCTATTAGAATTAAAGGATGATTTTCTGAGTCTGTTTCCTCTATGTACATTTTTTCAGAAAAGTCCAGTTGAAGAGTATGAATGTGCTTTCTGTTAAGCTGTATCCTGGCCCTTTAGGACTTTATTTACCAGAAATAAACGTGCATTTTTGGGGTGCCTGGCTGACTCAATTGGTAGAGCATGTGACTCTTGACCTTGGGGTTGTAAGTTCAAGACCCATGTTGGGTGTAGAGATTACTTAAAAATACCCCCCCCTTTTTTTTAAAGATTTTGTTTATTCATTTGAGAGGGAGGTGGGGAGAGAGAGAGAGAGAAAGAGCGAACGAGCGCACAAGACCAGGGGGAGAGAGAAGCAGACTCTCCACTGAGCAGGGAGCTTGACTCAGAGCTCTATCCTAGGACCCTGGGATCATGACCTGAGCCGAAGGAAGACACTTAACTGACTAAGCCACCCAGGCACCCCCAAAAATAAAAATCTTAAAAAAAGGAAAAAATAAACATGTATTTTTCCCAAAAGCTTTTACATGAACATTGATTTTGCAATCTAATTCAATTTTTGTTTTTTTCTATGTAATAAAAATCTATAAACTTATATTTTACATATGTATTCCTTATTAAATAACCTTTATTATTGTGGATTTTTACAAATTTACATGTATATAACTATGCATGGTTGTATGTAAAAACCATGTCTACTGCATTTTATTAATAATATGGATTTTTTTTAAAGGTGATTGCTTATGTAGTTTTCAGTTAGTGCCAACTTTGGAACTACTTCCAGCATAAAAGTTAGCTCCACTGTGATGTCTATGCAGATTTCTATTGCAGATGTCCGTGATAGGGGAGTCTTGAAACAACTTAAATGCCATGGATTTTATGTATGCATTTATTACACAATGTGAGAGCTGTCTGTGTTCCAACAGCCCTTGTGTTTCTCTTACTGGTGTGCTCGTTACTGTGTGAACTACGTACTCACCTGTCTCCCCTCTAGCCTGGTTTTTGGTGGGGAGGGAGCAAGTGGGACTTGATCCTTTTGTATCCCTAGCACTCAGTGTAGTGCTTGGCATTCTACAAGGTTTTTGTTGAATTGAATTAAATGGAATAAATCACATGCAAAGACCAGGCATGAAACTGTACAAGAGGATTGAGCATGTGCTGAGAAAGCTGACCGAGTGTGCTCAGGGTCGGAGCTGGGGTAATAGAGGAAGCTGAATGATTTGAGTGCTTCCCAGGAGCTAGCCCAACCCTGGCATCTCACAGGCTTTCCCTTATTCAATCCTCACAACTTTACTGTTTAAGAGTTTTTTTGGTGGGGGGAAGTTTGTGTTGTTTTTACAGAGAAGGTTTAGAAAGGTTCAGTTAACTTTTGTCAGTCTCTAAATGGTAGAATTGGCATTTTTCTTCAAGCTTAGACTGGCTTGGAAATACAGGCTCTTTTCTTGTGACCAGGATGCCTGCAGTAAACAGCTCAGTCTCGACTGGGGCAGAGCTGGGGAAGAAAGGTGTGTTGGTTTAGAAAAGCACTTGGTTCCAACAACCTAGGTGAATTTTGTCCCTGTATCTCTCTCTCTCCACCCTTTACATTTCTGCATGCCCTCTGCTTCAGCTTCTCACCCTCTCAAGACCAAGGGCCCTCATGGTGCCCCCGCCTTAGAGTGCCCTCCCCTCTGCCCCCGCCCCGGACCCTCTCTCCACACAAGCCACATACTCCCTCCTTGCCATCCAGCTATAAACCTATCCTTCTTCCATTTAATCTGATAAACTCATCTAGAAAAATAATAGAATAATTGTTATAATGTTTCCTCTCCTCCCCATGTGTTATTTAAAATGCAGATGCTAGTGGTAGGGGTTCTAAAGTTGAGAGGGAGGCATTTGGGCAGAAGGGTATTTTGTCTTTTCAAATAAAACCAGAGACTGCAGCCACTTACTCTCCAGCACAGCAGAAAGGGCCCTTGGTTCTCTAGGATAGTAATAAGAGCCAACATTTCATTTGTGCAATACATTCACGTGAAGGCCTACTGTGTACTGCTGTTCTAGGTGCTTAATGTGAATTAACTCTCTTATCCTCTTTACATCCCAGTGAGGTAGGTAATAATGTTGCCCATACAGTTGGTGGGAGGAGAGTTGGGATCAGAGCCCTGTAGGTTTGGCTCTGGAGCACTAGGACACTCAGCTCAGTTGGAGGCAGTGGGGAGGCAAGGGGAGAAGACCAAGGTGAGGGAAAGTGGGAAAGGGGGTAACAGAAAAAGAGAAGCTCTTAACAGTGGCTTGGGAATTTGACTGGACATGAAACAAAAAAGGTTAGCCAGTGAACTGTTTTTGGAATCCATTAAAGAGGTAGTTTAGAACAATTAGAATGGGGGAAGAATTAGCACCTGTTCCAAGGGGGCAGCCACAAATTGTTGGGGCCCAGAGGAGTGGGAACACCCCTGGGGAGAGATCTGCCACTCTGTAGTTTATTACAGATAATTTACTATTGGGTGGACTCTCTGGAAGCACAGCCAGCCAGGAGGGAGTGAAGAAGGAGTCTGCCAAGGGATATTGTAGGGGAAGGTTCCAGCTGTAAGTGTAAGCCAGAGGGAAGGAGGAAATGAGCTTTTCCTGGTGGGTGGATTTCACCCAAATGGAAGTCCAAATATGGGCCTCCAAGAGTTGGTGGATGACAGGAGGGGGCCTGGTGTATCTGGGAATCTTAAAGCCAAGATCGTTCTTAGCTGAGTGGGGGTGGATTCCTGGGAAGCCTTCTCATCATTACAAAGTATTTATTAAGTCTTAAGCTCTAATAGTTTCTCAAAAAGTGAATATTTCTGGAAAAGACACTTTGGAGGTATGAGAGAGACATACTCTTGGGTAAGAGGCCAAAGGCAGGCGGTCAGGCTCTCAGCAGCATTCTGTGCTAGGGTGATTAGTTGATTGTTCTCGTTGGCCTGGGACTATTCCAATTTTTGCACAGAAACTCCAGCCCCGCCTTCAAAATACTCAAGACTCTGCTCATATGTTACCTCTCAATAGAGGCCTTCCCTGATCATTGTCTGACGTAGTATCCCACCCCATCCCCAGTGGTCACATCCTACCCCCTTATCTTGATAACGCTTATGCCCGTGAAAACATCTTGTTTATTGGCTTACTGTCTCTTCTCCAAAACCAGAATATAAGTTCCAGAAAGACAGGGATTTGGGCTTGTTCACTGTTGTATTCCCAGCACATAGAACAAGACTGTGTACATAGAATGTGCTCATTATATATCTGTTGAGTGAATGATCACTGTAAAGGTTTCCAGGGCTGGGCTCAGCTTTGGATGTACAATGATGAGCAAAACCAGAAATGGTTCTTGAGCTCACGAAGCATAGAGTTTAGTGGAGGAGAGAGAGACATCAGTGACATATTTTCACATACACAAGAAAAGTTACAACTGGTTTGAATGAACAGATGCCTAAACCCTAAAGGAAGGGTATGGATGCTTTGAGAAAGTTATGACGCCAGGTGGAGTCTGGGGCCCTGAGCTAGTGAAAGCTTGCCCAAGGAAGTAATGATTGAGTTGAATCTGAAGTTTGGAGAAAAAATGCTTTCTTCGGAAGAGGAAACTGCATGTGCAAAAGCCCTGGGGCAGAATGGTACAGGCTTGTTTCAAGAACCACAGCCAGGCCCTGTGGCTAGTATGCAGAAAGCAAGAGCACTTATGGTGCCCTGTGGGGCCGGGCTGGAGAGGCAGGCACAGCCAGGCCCCTCAGGGCCTTGTGCATTGGAGGCCTTGCTGAGGATTTGCCTATTTTTTCTTCAAGAATGATGGGAAATCATTGAAGGGTTTTAAGCAGGGTGTGTGTGCACGTGTGCATGCATTTTGTGTGTGTGTGTGTGTGTGTGTGTGTGTGTGTGTGTGTGATGATTAATCTTTTGTATTTTGAAGTGAACTTCTAGTTGATTGTCAGGGTTCCTCCATCCCAGTGGCTAAATGGTTAAAAGGTTAAAAGTCAGAGAGAGAATAATTAAAATATAATCATTAAAGGTGGCTCAAAGTCTTAATTCTTTTCTTCTTCTCTCTGTTGATGTGGCCTAAATAAAGGCAGAACAATGGGGGAATCAAATTGGTGGCCAAGTAGTTTTTTGAGGACTCTTTCTAGAACTTGGGACTCCATAGATCTGTGATGCCATTGTTTTCAAAGCACTCTCCTAGGCTCTGTGGGAAGAGAAAAAAGAAACCACATGAATGTTCTTCCACCTTGGGGAGCTTAGATGTTTAATGACAGGTATGCAAATGAGAAAAGGCACAGGATAGACCCAGAAACAAGTTGTACAAGAACTGCTTCCTAGAGATACTCAGGCACGTGTTAATATACAACCTCCTGAGAGCAAGTCCATGTCTGAATCATTTTCATTCCTCCCACAGAAGTTAGCTCACCACCTTGCCCAAGAGATATGTCAAATGAATAAAGCTGAGTCTAGTCGCCTCAGTAGAGAAGAACAATTAGTCAATAAGCAAATGAGGGCTCTGGTGACACTTGCATTGTAAAAAGTACTTCTAAATAATGTAGTCTAAATAATGTAATCTGCGTGACAAGTTTTATAATCCACTTTTTGGTTGTTTACTGCTATGTCCCCGGTGCCTAGTATTTTGTCATTCAATAATATTTGTTGAATACATGAATTTCCTACCTTAAGTGAGAAGCTTAAGAATGATCAGGTCAGGGGGTGCCTGGGTGGCTCAGTGGGTTAAAGCCTCCCAGGGTCCTGGGATCGAGCCCCGCATCAGGCTCTCTGCTTAGCGGGGAGCCTGCTTCCTCCTCTCTCTCTGCCTGCCTCTCTGCCTACTTGTGATCTCTGTCTGTCAAATAAATTAATTAATTAAAAAAAAAAGAATGATCAGGTCAGATGACTTAGTGAGGAATTGCTTAAGTCAATTAATGGTCCCTGTATATGATGGGATACTATTCAGCATCTAAAGAGTATGCCACTGGGGCTCCTGGCTGGCTTAGTCGGTGGAAGTAGAGTGTGTGATGAGGTTGTGAGTTCAAGTCCCATGTTGGTTATGGATAGTCCTTAAAGTAAAATCTTAAAAATGAAATAAAGAGTATGTCACAGAAGAAGGCTTCCTGACTAGGCAGGTTGGTGAAAACACAGGCCTTGGTGGCCCACTCTCTGGAGTGGAAACCCAGTTCTGCCACTCACTAGCTGTGTGACCTTGGGAGAGGTATTTAACCTCTCTGTAATATGACTTCCTCAGCTGTACAATGGGTATAATAAGAGTACATACCCCAGAATTCTTATGAGGATTAATGAGCTGATATATAATGAGTTTATATATAAAGTATGTAGGGCAGGGCTTGCTATGCAGTAAACACTCAGTGAATATCAGTTCTAAATGCTTCACATATAGTGATTCCCAATCCTCATAACAACCCTATGAAGCAGACACTGGTTTGCAAATTAAAAATATATTTTATTTTATTTAAAGATTTATTTATTTATTAGAGAGAGCATGTGCACTGGGATTGGTGGGGAGGAGCAGAGGGAGAGGGAAAGAGAATCCCAAGCAGACTCCCCGATGAATGTGGAGCCCTATACAGGGCTCTGTCCCATGACCGTGAGATCACCACCTTAGCAGAAACCAAGAGTCAGATGCTTAATTGACTGAGCCACCCAGGCAACCTGATCCCCGTATTTTAGTAAGTTTGATTCTCTGAATGTGATGAGTAGAAGTTAGGCAGTACTGTGAAGAGGAATAACATGATCTAATTTGTATTTTAACAGGAACACTGTATCTGCTGTGTGAAAAACAGACTGGGGAGGCTGGAAGGGGCAAGGCCAGAACCAAGGAGACTACTTAGGAAACTATAGCAAGAGTCCAGGTAAGATATGTTGTTGGCTTGTGTCAGGATGGGAACAGCTGAGGTGGTGAAAAACAGTGTGTTTCAAGATTTGTTTTGAAGGTAGAACTCCATTCCAGGAGCTGCTGATGGAATGGATAGAAGGTGTGAAAAAGATGAGTCATGGATGAATACACAATTTTGGAGCCAATCAACTGGAAGGATGGAATTGCCATTTACTGAATAAGGAAAGACCATAGGAGAGTGGGGTTGGAATGTGTAGTTGGAGATGCCTATGTGTCACCTAAGCTGAGATGATAAGTAGGCAGGTAGACATATGAGCCTGGAGTTTAGGGAGGAGTTCTGGGATGGAGATAGGATGCACAACTCATTGGCCTACAGACAATGTAAAAAACCATGTGACTGGTTAAAATCACCGAAGCAGTAAATAGAGATGGAAAGCGGAAGTCTAAGGCTTGAACCCAATCTTCAGAATCTGGGGCGATGAGGAGGAACCAGCAAAGACTGAGGTGGACTTCAGTGAGGTGGGTAGAAAACCAGGAGCATGTTAGAATCCTGGTAACCACCCAAAGAAGAGATTCAAGTGTTTTACACGTTTTAAAATGTAATCTTGAAAACATCCTTGTCAGTTGCCCCTGTAGCCATGTAGGTGATGTCACAAGTGGAGGAAGCAGGGCTCACACAGTTTGGGTCCAAGACACACAGTTTGTAGCAGAAATTGGATTAGAGAATGATTTGTCCGACTTTATGTCCAGCGTCTTTTCCTTGTACTACATTTCTGCACCATGGACCCCTCTTGGTCAGAAGAGGGAGACTTGCCCCATCAATTTTATTGAGTTATTCCCCTTACCTTGAAAATGGTCTGTTCTAAACAAGTCATTCCACTTGTGTGCCTTGGTGGAGAAACCTATTTGGTATTCAAGTAAGAGCGCCTGCAACAAAAGAAGACTGAAAAGGAAATAGGTTAGGCAGCTGCATTGTCAACAGCTGAAGGATATGATAGAATTAGCCTGCTTAGAGATTTCAACTTGGAATTCCCCAGCCTTGAGGAGTTGATGGGCATGATCACAGAGCCTGTGCTCTGGGCCACAGAGGGTCAGTTGTACAGAGCTGTGTGTGCACGCATACTTACACCTATGTGTGTATGGATGCATGTGCATATGAGAGAGAGAGAGGCAGTAAAAAAAAAATTAAAAAAGCAAAATACCTTGCCAATCTCATCAGCCTGTTTGTTGAACTGACCCTGGGGTGCCTAGACCCAATAGGCCTGCTGGACTACCGGAAGAAGCCTGAGGTCAGGTGGATGAGAAGTGACAGAGATGGCCCCACTATGGAAAGAGAGGTCAGGGACAGTGATACATTCTCTGCTTGTTTCCCATCAGTATAGAGAGGAAGGTGAAAGCCATCCAGAAATTTAAATACGCTCTACCTACCCCACCTTCTTCCAGGCATCAGTGACATACATGATCTTGAAACTGGGAAAACCGAGTTGGACAAAACCATGAGGAATTCTATGGAGTGGGGGGTGGGCAGGAGGATATTGAAATATCTGTAAAGGTGTGGTGCTAAAAAAATGAGTAAGAAAAAAGTTCAGGATAGAATGGACCAGCAAATAGTCTGGTTGAAGCTAAACACATGGAGAGAAGAGACTCGGGTGAGGAGTTACCTGAATTTGGGGGAGGTAGGTTGTGAGACGAGGCAACTCAGAAACAGGCTTTGACACAAAGCCACGATCTGTGGGGTCACCCCCAGTGGCCTCTGGTTGTTGGCAAACCTATTCCAGCTGCAAGGGGGCTCAGACTATTTAATCTGACATTGTTTCTTAGAGGGTAAGCAGTTTTTTTTTTAATGAAGACTTAATTTGTTAGAGCAGTTTTGTGTTCAGTTTTAGAGCAGCAAAATTGAGGGGTAGGTATGGAGATGGCTCACAGCTGCCCTGTCCACACACATAAATAGCCTCCATCATCATCAACCTCGCCCACCAGAGTGGTATGTTTGTTATAACTGATGAACCCACACTGACCCGCCATATTGCCGCCCAGTCCATCATTTACGGTACAGTGTCATCATACATTTGTGCTAACCCACAGACTGTACTACCCTAATGTAAATAAATACTGGACCCTGGCTTAGCAGTTTTCCTCTTGCAAAGATATGTAAGTAAATGTAGAAATGTTTAAGAGAACCATCAAACTCAGAATAGTTCTATTAATTTGTGTACCCTTGGTATTTGAAGTATTTGCAATATTTAAGGGAAATTGGCCCAAGAGAGTAATGGTCATTTTTTTTTACTATTTTAAAAATGGGATTAAGAAATTGATTTAGTTTTGTGATTTTAAATTAAAAGACATTCTAAAAATTACCATCAGTATTGGAATATTTGAGAGACTGGAAAATTTGTCATACTTTAAAGTTTATTTTATTAGAGCTCTAAGAGATTTTTGGATGCTTGATATACTTATAAAAGATTAAGTATGTCATGTTACATATTAATATTGAATATATTATAGTATATTATATAATTGCAGCGAATGTATTTATAATATAATTTAAATATTAAATATATATCACTTATATATTAAATTTTAAAATATAAATGTGGCTTAAAATGTTTGGGTTAGTTTTGTAAACTGAATTTGTAAATGGAATCAAGCATTAATTAAAAACCTCTTAAATGTGATTAACACTTGCTGTATTTATGAAGACCAATAATACCTCCAAATTGAACTTAAAAGTTTAAGGGAGACCTAGATTTTTCAATCTAGTTGTAAAGTTGTAACTTCAACAGTTTGAGGATTAAATTTTAAAAATTGAAGTAGCTGTCTGTAATCATTTCTATGTAAAGAGAAGGTCCTTGATATTACCAAAAAAAATCACATTATTCTGTCAGGGGCCCGGTGGCAGCCTGGTCCTCCATGTGTTAATGACTCGTACTTCCAGCTAGCTTACCCTTGGAGGACAGCGGGCTAAGGCAGGACCCCGTGGGGAAAGTGGAGAGTCTTGGTGTCTGGGAGTCCAGGAGGTAGAGGCAGCTCAACTCCCTTTTTCCTCAGGGGCATGTTGATTTTGCCTCTATAGGAGAGTGGGCAACAGGGCTGAGAGCTACAAAGACAACAGGGAAAGCAAAATGCGAGAGTAGATGACAGAGTAAGAGGCAACTCTAGAAGCAATAAAGGAACCAAATCATTTTATAGATAAGGAAACTGAGACTGGGAGAGGTTAATGATTCATCAGGATCTCATGGCTGGCTAGTCAGAGGTAGAGATGAGACGGACAATGGATCCTCTAACAACTCCTAATTCAGGATTCCTTTCAGAGCACTTCTTGGTATCAGTGCAGGGTAGGTGGTTTTGATGTCAACATCAAGTCAGAGCACAAGTTGATGGTACAGATTTTACAGTTTGTCTAAAGGGCTACTGCCTGTCTTCCAAGGCTTTAGATAGAAATCGTTAAATACACTCACCTCCTTCCTGTAGACTTTTAAGTCTCTTCTGGATCCTGGGCCTGAATCTTGGACCTTTCAAAGCAACCTAGTTCTGAGAGGAATGTCCTCAGGACTAAGATGTCTTATTTTGGTAGAGGTCTTAGGAGGAGCCCCCCTTTGAGGCCCTCTCTGAGGCCCTGTGCAAAACACCAGTGTGGCAGCGTCCAGCTGGGATAGGTCCTGGTGGGAGGAGGAATGGGAATGTTTGGGGGAATGGGCCTGGTGAGGAATGAGGGCAAATCCGTGTATCCTGGAAAATGGAAGGTTTCTGAAAAGGGCAGGGATAGAGGATGTGATTTTGCAAGGCTGCCGCTGAAGGTAAAGAAAGGAGGAGAAGCCCAAAGGAGGTGTCCTTGAATTTCATCCTCCAGCCAGCTCTCCCAGGAAGGAGCTTCCAAGCTTCTGAGGGATGTCCCTGAGGTGGGCTGAGGAAGCTCTGAGTGAACATCTCTAAGGGAGGAGGGGCAGTGGTGCCACCAAGGATTGTGTGAAGTACAAGGAGTCCCTCATTTTGCATGTTCTTCCCATGGCTCTTACCATATCTACCACATTTAATAACATGCTTTACAACTGGGCAGATTTGGATACTTTTTGCAATAACATCTCTAGGGAGACAGAACAGGTAGAAATATCCTTGTTTTAAAACTGGGAAATCTTTAAGACCCAAAAGGATAAAAGCATGCCTAATAGAGGAAAAACCTAGGAAGAGGTAGGGCCCGATTTCTCAACTCAAATCTAATGACCCTACCCCCTTCTTCCATTCTTCCTCTTTTCCTTCTCTTTTTAATTTTAATGGTTTTATTCATTTTTCTTCCTTATGGAGGCAATATATGATCCTTGCTAAATGTTATTAAATATATTAAGATAGAATAAAATATAGATAAGAGTAGAAAAGAATAAAAAATTATAATTCTACCACTTAGAGATGATCACTGTGAACACTTTGATGTATGTCATCTTGCATTCTTTTCTGTGTGTACAATAGATGTTATTATCAATATGGCTTCATACTACTTGTCATTTCTACAACATGCTTTTTTCTTTTTTCTTCCCTTTTTTTGCCTTGACCCAAAGAGGGGGAATAAAAGAGCCTTTAGACTAAACTCTTTTTTTAAAAAAAATTTATTTTAGAGATCGATAGAGGGGGAGAAGGGGAAGGGCAAGCTGTCTCTGCACTGAGCACAGAGTCCTACTGGGGCTCCATCCCAGGAACCTGAGATCATGACCTGAACTGAAATCAAGATTTGATACTTAACTGACTGAGCCATCTAGGTGGTACCCCTAGACTAAACCCTTAAAATTATTTTTTTGCAGGGGGTGGGAGGCACCTGGGTGGCTCAGTTAGTTAAGTGTCTGCCTTCAGCTTAGGTCATGATCCTGGAGTCCTACGTTGGGTTCTGTGTTCAGCGGGGAGTCTGCTTCTCCCTCTCCCTCATGCACTCTCTCTTTTTCAAATAAAAAATAAAATCTGAAAAAAAAACTTTTTTAACCAAAGTAATATATGTGTACGTGATTGAAAAAGTCAAACTAGTACGACTCTTATGTTGAGAAATATTTACCATGTTCTTCCTACCCCACATTTGATTCCACTCCAGAGATGAGTACTTCTAAATCTTAGAGCTTTCTAAATAACAAGCTTATAATGCTATTTTTTTAGGTTTCAGGTTTAGATATTATGCACTGACTTCCTCTGTGTAAGATGATGGTTTGGTTTCTTACATTTGTGTCCCCCATGTCCCTCACTCTTTCCTTCCTCTCTTTCTCCAAATATGGTCATAACACTGTTTGGTAATGTGGATTAAATGAATATTCAGTAATCACATTTCTACAGGTATGTAAATATCACTAAGGCTGAGCCACATAGGGTACTAGGAGTGTGCTTTCTATTTTATCGAACTATTTGCCCCTGGAGTTAATACTTAACTTATTTTTGCTTTAATTTGCTTAGTTGCTTGGTTTTCTATACGGAGCTCTTTCACATAACTGCTAATCACATCTCGATCTATGTGCAAACTTTATTTATTTATTTATTTATTTATTTATTCCCCGGTAGAGCCCTCCTAAGAGGCTCCTGTCTCCCATCCCCTATCAGGACTGGTGGCTCTCCAGGACTGCTACGTGTTCTTCTCACCATCACCCTGGAACTTTCCTCCACCTCTCTCCCAAGTTGGATCCCCTAATTCTTGCTTCTATGGCTTCTTGTGTCTTAGTTTACTCTCTTAGTTTTATTATATATGCTATCTAGGAGCGACCTGAGACTGCCTATGTCTTTTTTACCCTGCTACATATAAACCTCATCCTTTTAATGCGTGAGGAAATAAATGTTGGTCTTTGTTTTCAGTTCAGCATAAACCAAGAAAAGGAATTCATCCCATGTGGAGTCCAACAATTTCCATTCCAGAATTAGTCAAATTTGTTTTCTTTCTAGATTCAGCAAGCTTGTTACAGTTAGAAACTTTGATTTTTTAAATTTTTATTTTTCTAAGGATTTTATTTATTTATTTATTTGTCGGGGAGAGAGAGAGAGAGAGAGAGCGCACGTGCACGTGCACAAACAGGCAGAGTGACAGGCAGAGGCAGAGAGAGAAGCATGCTCCCCACTGAGCAAGGAGCCCGATGTGGGACTCAAGCCACAGGACACTGCCACTGAGCCGAAGACAGTGGCTTAACCAACTGTGCCACCCAGGTGTCCCCTTTGATTTTTTAAAATTTAATTTTATTTTTTTCAGTGTTCCAAGATTCATTGTTTATGTACCACGCCCACTGCTCCATCATTGCCCTTAATCACAAGGCAATAGGGAAAAAAAAAGGAAGAAAACCCTTTATCTGAAAATCCAATCTGTGACTATCAGAGGAAAGAACAGTATAATGTTTGCTCCATTTAAAGAAAAAGGTGACTTGAATTGAACATCTTCAGCCCACCCACAATCTCCATGCTTGGAGACTCTGGCAGGCGATGTGCAAATTGTCACATGTGCCTGGCCTGGCCTGGCTCTCTCCCAGATTTCAGCCATGTACATGGCCTGTGGGCTCTCAGATGTGGTTCAGTGCTTCGTTTGCCACATTTTTTTTTTTTTTTTTCAGTACAAAATACAAGCCTTGGACAGGTGCTGGGGATGTAGTGGCTTTTGAAATTGTTTCCCAGAAGGCAGTGACTCATCACAGGAAACCCCTTTGTTTCTCTCTGACCTTCCCTCGGCTTCCTGCTCCACCCATCTGTGCATGAGTTTTCACATTCCTCACCAACAGACAACAACTTACCTCTCACTTGAGTCAAGAGTGGTAAGTGGAGATAGTTCTGGGAGTAAGTTGGAGCCACCTCTTCCAACAGCAGTGCCCATGAAGGCAGCAGGCATGTTCTTAGTGCCTTGGCCTCTCCCCATTGAGCTACGGGTCAATTTCCATTCCATGATTCCTGGAAAATCCCTTTTCGTGTGTCCCTAACCACATGGATTGTCACATTATCAAAGAAGTGGATTTGCTCTCTTAGCCCTTGCTCTAATCAGGGACTGCTTTTGTAGAACTCCTTTTCTGGAAAATACACGTCACTATACATTTAGTAACAGGTGTTCAATGGTTTTTAATTGATGTGTACTAAATCAAAGAGGACATTGGTGGTAGTTGACCCACAGGGCTTCTTCAGGTACAGCCAAGGTCTACCATGGATAAATGTTGAAGTGAACCATACAACTTGGATTCCTACATGTTTAGAGTTTAAAAGGAGCTTGGAGGTTTTCCAGACTTGCTTTTTCCTTTTATAAGCGAGGATCTTGAAGGCCCATCAAGTTACTTTCTCATGGTCACCCAGTCAGGTCCTGGTCTTGTTGGTCCTGGCCCTTCTGAGGCTGTCTGTATGCTCACGCCCACCTCTGCACTGCTCTCCAGATGCGCTGCTGTCCCACTTCGGCTGCACCCCTTCTTGGTTCTCTGCACCTGAGGGTGAAGACTCAGGCTGGCAAAAACCCTCCCACAAGGTCTCACCCCTCCTCTGTCACTGCTTTCCCCAGAGTTCCCTCCGTGGCTAGGCTTCTCTCCAGACTACATGCAGATTCAGAATGTTGACTTTGGTTTCCTTTGGCTGAGAACCCATGACTTTCCATGAAGAGTGTGTTTCAAAGTAGTTCTTAAAAAATGTAATAGCAAAATACTCACCAAAGAAAATTTCAAGAAGACACAAACAAGCGGTTTTTCAACTTTTTGGATGTTTTCCTTGGACATTTCCCCACTACACCCCTCCCTTCCAAGGAATAGGTTGGTTGTTTAACTGTAATCATCACCTTACTCATTCAGCTTTGTATCCTGCTGTATTCCATTTGTGTTCTTTTAGGATAACTCTATGACAGAAGGATTGGGAGCAAATACCCAGTCTGCTTTTTTGTGAAAGCTTCTGTTAGAACACTGTCACCTATTTAGAAAAATAGGTTCTCTATGTTTTGGTAGGAAAAGCAATAATGTGCTTATCTAAGACATATTTGGGGGTGGAGCCAGGAGACATGTTCCATATTCCCACTAAATCTTCCCATCTTCCTCACTACCCCATATGAGGCAGCGGGGGTTGCATTCTCTGTTACTGTCAATGGGACGCTATGCTTCCTGATAATCTATGAATCAGAACTCTTCCTTTGCTGCCATGTCCATATTCAGTCATGTCTCCATGGTGGTAACAGCTTGGCCCCAATCGCCATGTTGACCTATTTGTCATCTCTGATCTCTTGTTTATTGTGAAGGAATTTGTCATAAATAACCAGCTGTGAAGCTGCATACCCTACAACTCTGTGAAAGCAGGAACCAAGTCTTCTTGTAAGTCTTTGGCCTGTTTCTCTATCCCCAGTCTGATGTCCAGCAGAAGACACCTAAGAAATGTTCAGCGAGTGAATGAATGGCTAATGTTAATTGTGACTGTAGAATAGTCTTCCTTTTTGGTGACTCCAAAAGCAAAACCACAACTAATGGGAGCATCCTTGCCAGACTATTTCCTACCACAAGGGAAGAAATAAACTGAATCAGGAATTGAAAATCAGGAAGGCTGAGAAGTATCTTGGGTAGGAGTGATGATTCCTGGTTTCTCCAGTTCTTTCTTCTTAACTCCTCACAGCCCATAGACCTTGGGTATTACAAAATCCTTTTTATCATTTAAGAATCACAAATGCCTAATTTTTCTTTGTTATCCTCCTTAATTCTGAAGCAAAAAAGGTTTATTTCCCAAGATCAGTGTAGCAAACTCAACTCTAGGGGAAACCCCACATCTTCATAAATTTCCCTTAACACCTCAAAATCTTAGTCATGGGCTAACCTAGTTTGTGATATAAAATTGCTTCTCAGTGGAAGATTACTCAGCAATAAGAAAGAATGAACAATGTGATAGATATAACAACCTGAGTAAATCTCAAAATAATTTTGCTGAGTGAAAGAAATCAGAGCAAACAGTATATACCCTGTGATTCCACTTACACAAAATTCTAGAAAATGCAAACTATAGTGACAGAAAGTGGTTGCCTCGTAGGTGAGAAGGGAAGAAGTAGGAGGCAGGGGTTAGAAAACGGTACCAGAAAACTTTGGGTTGTGATGGGTATGCTCATTATTATTATGATTGTGGTAATGGTTTCACAAGTGTGTATGTATGTCAAAGCTGGTCGAGTTAGGCATTGTAAATATGCAAATTATAGTGGATGTCAGTTATACACCAATAAAGCTGTTTTAAAAATTTTTGCAAGGAAATGGAGTCCTATTCCCCACCCTGTATTTCCTACCTCACTTTCCAGCTTCCTCCTGCTAAAAGGTGATCACACCCAATTTTGTTCCTAATGTGCAATCAGTCCTTTTTTTATGGTAGGCACTGAGAGTTCTTTGCTTCTTCTGGAAGTAAAGAAAGTATTTAAACTGGGTCACTATTTCCTCCCACTTAATTCCCAGGCCCTCCTGAATGCTACAGAGAAGCTTGCCCTCTTCTGTCTGTAGTCATTTAGGGACTGCTCCCCGCCCAGCTCCAGCAACAGGTTTTTGAATAAACAGCAGCTGCTCTCGTGTGGCTGGCACTTGCATGACTGTGAGCCTTGGTGGGCCATGACTTACCAGCCCCAATGATAGCAATTCTCAGACCTTTCACATGTTCTGGGAGTGCTTTTCAAAATTCCCATCGGTTCTACACAGGATGGCCTGAGACAGTGACCTGCCCATTTGCCCATTTCTTCTCATACGGTTTCCTCATTGCTCTCTAAGGTGCTTTGGGGTTAGGTACCTCCAGATTGTAGTGAGAAGTGCAGACAGAGCCCCTCCTGAGGAAGTGAGTGCTATTCTAATGGTAGAGGTAGTGCTGGAACCTAAGGAAGGATTGGGAATAAATCCCTGGAATATACAGATGGGAGGCATGGTTGGCCTGCTGAGATGCTGCCTGTTTTCCCATCTTGCATAGACCAGAGGTTCAAGGGTTTAGGTGGTTAAGTAAGTAGCAAAGGCCTTCCATTTAGAGCAGGGCTACTCACACCTATGCTGGTCTGGGAATAAGTAAGAAGTTGAGTGTTTAGAAACCTTTATAGCAACATGCCAACCTAATTTTATAACTCTTGGATCTAAGAACAAAAACGTTGTTCTTATATTTCACATGTCTTTTACTTCAAACTCTTTTCAAGTAATTTATTTTTATGTTAAAAAGTTGGAGTTCATAATAGATTGGAAATTACAAGAAAAAAAAATGAACTTGCTCTTCACTACCGATCTTTCGAGACACACTGAGCTAATTCCGTGGCCTCTGTAGGACAGTTCTGGGTACCTGCCTTCCAAAGACATGGTAGATGAGCTATGGAAAGATGTGGACAGTGCCAGGGAGGAAGAGGACAAGGAGTCACCCTTTGTCTCTAGTTCCTTCTCCTTGACCAGACCGTGCACGCATCCCCAGGGAAGCACTGCACCTAGAATAACCACACTTGAGACAAAATTCGAGGGGACTGCCATCAGAAGAGGAGCAGGAAAAACTGTGGTTATCACCTGAAACTCTTGCCTTAGGTCAGCATCCTTCACAGTGCACCTTAGGGGCAGGTGGAGAAAGTAGCTGAGAAATAATGATTTGAGCGGAACCATAGCTCAAGCCTCACTAGTGTGGAGTGAGCTGAAATTGGGAGTCTGACTTAAGAGAATTTCCTACATTTAAGACCTGTACTTGAAGACTTTTCCATCATATTTTAGGTCTGTTTCTGCTGGTCCCAGCTCTGTTTCTGTAGTAAATCATGGTGTGAGGTGATATTCAGGTTCCCAGGGGATGTGGAACAGACCACTGCCCTGCTTGTCCTTGAAGCAGTCAGCTGACCACCCCCTCGTGCTCCCATATCCTGGAGAGGTGGTGGGGCAGAGACAACAGCTTCTTCTTGTTGCCTCTTCCGTGACTCAGTCTACCCTCATCCCTGTTGCTGACGATGATGTACTCCTTGACTGAGAGGAGACAATCAGGTTGGGTGGGTTCCTGCTCTTTAATATGAGGAAAGCTTCTGTCCTAGCTTTGGAGGAGAAAGGAAACACCCAGCCCGCTTGCTTTTTTGTTAAATTAGAGGGTGCTTTCTGCCTTGTAAATTCTCCTGAAATATATGTTGGCTTTGACTTGGTGATGACGCAGGCATGTCTGAGTGTGCCTGCTGTTTGGCAGTGCATTCTTTCTAGCCCCAAGTTTTGGGGTGCAGAGAAAGCTGCGAGTCAACCTTGGGTGTCTTGTTGGTTGGTGCCACACTGGGAGGAGGCTACTGGAAAGCAGAAGCAGGGTTGGAAACTTGGCGATCTTTCCTCTTGTGCCAAACCCAAGTTAGTGACAATGCAGTTGTAGTTACTTACTTTGGGGGATATTTTGCATTGTCTGGAACCATCTGCAAGGAGTTTTAAAGGGAATGACAAAGGAGGACAGGAGTAACAGGAAGGCTGTTACCAGATAATGCAATAGTAATTCGTAAAGCCAAGCTGGCACCTCTTGGGGATGGAGTGACTGACTCCCTTGGTCAGGGAAACCAGCCTGTGGTCCTAGGTCTTTACCTCTCCTGGTTTCCTGCCCTGAAACAGGGGCAACCTGAAAAAAATTCAACTCACAGCCACTGGCCCCCCAAATTTAGCAAGACTTGTCCAGTATGAAACAATGTTAGTAAGCATTGGACTGTAGCAAAGATTACAACTAATACAGGTGTTTCAAGTAAGAGGGATGGATGGGTCTGAGGACAAAGGAAAGGCTCCTGGAAAAGTGGGACTTGGACTGGCACTGAGTCCTTCCCTCCTTTGGAATGGGGTGTGAGTTCTAGACTTAACGTTGGATGAATATATAAGCTCTCTGGGCAACATGATGGGGAAGATAGCAACTACATCCTACACTTTCTGTGGGCATTAAATCCTAGCTGAGTACATGCTTATTAATGTTCCCTCCCTTCCTTCATTTTTGTGGCTGTTTGGTATTCCTTCTGGGACGAATTCCTGGGAATGGCTCGCCAATTTGGATGCAGAGCTTAGATTTGCAAGGTTGTGATTTCTCCTTGTGGGGAGGCAATACTATGAACAAAGCAGGGGTCAACAGAAGCTTTTCCTCACTATGTACCCGGGTCCCTCACTGGGCTAAGTATGTCTCTCTTAAGCTGGGAACTCCGAGGCAGAGCTTATACCAAGAGAGAGACTTTGCCCAAGTACTCACTTGGCTAAAAATACCAGAGTTCTCAATATTCGTATTATGATTCAAATTAATCAAGTTCTTGAGCAGTAGCTTCCTTCCTAGCCTCTCCTAATTTAGGAACATTTCCCCATTCTACTATACGCAAAATAGAAAGTTCTAAAATCCTAGCTCACCCTAGAGTGCAGTTCATCCTGGAAAAAGGGCCTTTAAAGTGCCTTTAAAATTTTTCCATCAGTAGGAAATTGATCATACATAGAGAGGAAGTAGAGATGATGGAGAAGAGCCCAGACTCGGGATCCAAAGTATCAGCACTTGCTTCCTGGCTCTACCACTTGATGAGCTACGTGAGTTTGGGTAAATTATTTAACCTCTTGGTGGCTGAGTTTACCCATCTGTTAAATGGGAAAATAACTGTGCACATCTCATAGGGTTGCCACCATAAGTAAAGGAATTGAGATTTATATAAAACACTTAGAGCACTAAGTGGTCAGTGTAAGTAATAAACATGGGTTGGCCATAATTAATATTATTATGTCCTAGTGAAATGGGGAGAAGAAAGGTTTCAGGCCTTGAGGGATGCTGTGCCCTAAAGAAGAGGGCACCAAGAGAGCCAACATTCACAGGGCCTGGTGACAGTGGGAGGGGGAGGAAAGACTAGGAGATAGGAACCCAAGTGCCAAATCCTAATGCAATGACTCAGGTTCAGTTGTGGGCATTGAAATTGCCATCAGAGAGCCCATTAGAATTTGACAATCTCTATTCTAGATTATGGAGTTCCTGGAGACCGCCTCTCTGCCAAGCTGGCCCAAGACTTGTTTTGGTGAGGATGACGTGCTAACATGGGACTGAGTCAATAATAGGTCCTTTGTTCTGCCTTCTGGACCTCTGGGTGCCACTGTGTGGACACGTGCAGTTTGGCTGGCAGCTGGCATCTTAAGGGTTTGGGTTGTTAACAGATGGACACTGACTAAACAGAGTCCCTCCCGACCCGGTGGTGTGTGCAGCAGAGCACGTAGGCCCACATACCTTGTATCTGTGCCTGGGCAATTACATCCCAGCCACCCTGCCCCATTCCAAGGCAGCCGGAGCCAGCTGGGACACAGTGCCTGGGGAGGGAGCCAGGTGTTTTTCCCCTTTCATCCTTTTTAATTCCATAGGCATTTTCTTCTAAGCTTGGGCTCTAACTGCAATGTCCAACATGGAAAAACAAATCCAAAAGGCAGGAACTGAGCTGGGTCTGCTCGTGGTGCTTCATTTTGCTGTTTGGAAATAAAGCCAAGAGGCACAGCCTTTGTCCTCCAGGACAGAAAACCTAGAGGCAGCTTGTCCTTTTTCCAGCTGCTGCCTGCCCAGGGAGGGTACTGCATATATCAACATGTGCGTGGTTCACTGCCTCGTCTGATCTGCAGGTCTCTCTTTAAGTACTAGTGCAGGTTTCAGAATCCAAGTGTATGAAGTGCATGTCTGGGCATGGTCTCTTGGCCAAGCCCCAGGCTTTGCAACCCACCCAGCTGGTCCCCAGAGCTGGCCTCTTACATCGTAAGTGATCCCACGCAGTTCCGATGACTTATGGTTTATGACAATTCATACTGGTTTGGGAAATCTCCCTGCTGATGTTCTCTTATCTTGGCAGAGAGAACCATGTTTGAATACTAACAATTGGTGCCATTTATTGAACACATTCTCTGCCCCAGGCAGCTTGCTAAGGGTGCTTTACGTAGTGATTTCCTGCAGTCTTCCTGCCAACACTCCAACGGAGAGAGTGTGATCAGCTCTGCCTTACACACGAGGACCCTGGGATATGGTGTTGTTAGGTAAATTGCTCAAGGCCACCCAGGTAGGAGGTGGTAACACCAGTATTTGAACCAGGCAGTCTGGTCCAGAGGGCATTCTTACCCACCATAGTGCCCACTGCCATTGTGTCTCTCTGCTTATACATCTCCAAGGATTAAATCAATGCCTGAGAGTGATCATCCTCATTGTTATCATTAGTTTGATTAGATTAGTGGGGCTCAGAAGCCTTTACCTGGTTGATACTTTGGATTAATTTGCTACATTTTTGATATTAGGGATAATAACAGAAAAATTAAATTATTTCCTTATTGATTGCTACTACTTTGATTCAACAGATATTTAGTGAGCATTCAGTTTGTGCCAGGCATTACACTAGACCTAGCAAAGGGGGTTATTACAGGGTATTTGCTCTCAAAGAACCACACTCTAGAAATGTAAATAATCTTAAATTTCCAAGATGGGCCCTGTCTTCCTCTTTAGTCTCATTGCTTTGCATCCCCTGCCTTTGTGTCCTTTGGTTTGTTGAGCTTCCTACCACCTCAGAGCCTTCACACCTTCTGTTCCATCAGCCTGAACCACTCCACACCTTTGCCACATTAACTCCTCCTCATCCTTCTGGTCTCGTCAAAAACCGCTCTTATTTAGGGGAGTCTCTTACAGTCCTATAGATTACGTTGGGATCCCCTGTTATATCTTATCGTAGCTCCCTCGGCAGTAAATTTTTGTAATTATTTGCTTTATTCACCAGCTCCTTAAGGGCTTTAATAACGTTTTTGTTGTTGACCGTCATACTCCCAGCACACAATAGGTGCTCACTAAATATTATGAAGGGAACAAAGATTATAAACAATTTATTAGAGCAAAAACTGGAATGTGTTAGTCTCCAGTCCTCCAAAAATTAGACATCAACGCAGGATTAAACGTGCCAGGATTTTATTCGAGGGGGAAAAAAAAAAAGTCGGGCGGGAGCGTGGAAAGCCGGGAGGGTCATCAAACTATGATGCAAGTCTGATCCTAGAGTGAAGAAGGGAAGACAGGAAGGTGGGGAGGACCATTATATACATTCCGGTGCAGCCTGGGCAGGTTCCCAGAGGCCAGCCAAAGTTGAAAGGCAGAGGAGTGCCCCCTCTCGCAGGAACTGCAGGCCCCGGAAACCCAGCCGCCTTCCCTGATTGGCTGGGAGTGCCATGGGAGGCGTAGTCCGGCAGCAGGGCGTGGCATTCAGAGGCAGCTGGGGGCACTGCTCAAGTAGCTTCCTGCTCCCTGAGGGGCAAGCCGGGGGCGGGGGGTGGGGTGAAGGTGTTGTTCTCCTGGTGTCCAGGTAGCAGTTCAGAGGCAAGAGGGGACGACATCTAGATAATAGGGAGGAGAGAGATAATCGAAGGTATGGCTTCCACAAAAGGTTGGGGGGATCATTGATTCTGAGGCTTAGCAAGTATTTATTGGACACACACTATTCTTTGACACTGAGGAAGATACAGTAGGATTGGCTGTACATGGGCTTTCTTCAAAAAGATTTAAGCTAGTTAAGAGACAAAGTAAACTCGCACGCATTCTTCTGAATCTTAGCTTTCTTGCGTCTAAAATGAGGATAACTCCATCTACCTGGTGTGACGTGGGACAGGTAGACTCAGTGGCTTCCTAGATAGGGTAGGTGTTCAACAACTAAGATTTGAATGAATTTAAATAATAACGATTCATTGCCTCACTTTTTCAGCTTTTCTAGTCACTTCAACAGGGCTGAGAGTTTTCTAAGTTTTCGAAGAAACTTTTGGCTTGAGATGTCTGCTTTCCATGTAATTACTCTCATCAACAGTTCCCTGAGGCTTTTTTTTTTTAAGAGAATATTTGAAGTAGAAGGACCACAGTTTAAATACGTGATCAAGGGACGCCTGGGTGGCTCAGTTGGTTGGACGACTGCCTTCGGCTCAGGTCATGATCCTGGAGTCCCGGGATCTAGTCCCACATCGGGCTCCCAGCTCCACGGGGAGTCTGCTTCTCCCTCTGACCTTCTCCTCACTCATGCTCTCTCTCACTGCCTCTCTCTCAAATAAATAAAATCTTTAAATAAATAAATAAATAAATACGTGATCAAAAGCAAGGAAAGATTTAGTGTCGAGTTACTACACTGAAGGAAGTCTCTGGGAAAAGGCTTCTTGGTGTGTGGTTGGCCCAGTGAGCTCACTGTGGGGGTTGGTTCCTTAATTCTTAACCCCAAGGCAGTGTTCAGTTTGTTCTCGGTTACAGTGCAGTCACTGGGACATTGCTTAATCAGGTTCTTTCCATAGGCAAAGGCTGTTGATCCCTGCGGGAACTGGAGATGTGGGGTGGGGTGGACCTTCTCCCTTCCCCTCACTGCCAAAGTAAAGGGGTGGTCTGCCTTTGCCTTTCCCCACCCCCAATATCCTTCTGCTTCTTTTTTTTTTTTTAAAGATTTTTATTTATGTACTTGAGAGAGAGAGAGAGAGAGAGAGAGAGTCAGAGGGAGAAGCAGACTCCTTGCTGAGTAGGGAGCCTGATGCGCAACTCGATCCCGGGACTCCAGGATCATGACCTGAAACAAAGGCAGTCACTTAACCAACTGAGCCACCCAGCCACCCCTTTTTAAGATTTTATTTATTTGTTTGAGAGACAGAGAGAGAGAGAGAGAGATAATACAAGCTGGAGGAGGCGCATAGGAAGAGGGAGAAGCAGGCTGCTCGCTGAGCAGAGAGCCTGATGTAGTACTCGATCCCAGGACGCTGAGATCATGACCTGAGCCAAGAGCAGATGCTTAACCAACTGAGCCACTCAGGTGCCCCAACACCTTTCTTATATATTCCTCTTTCAGTACATTTCCCTCCTTCAACCCTGCCCCGAAGTTAATCTTATCTTGCTTTCATTTGTTGTACTGGCCTGTTCTTTCTGGGACTTGGTGTTTGTTTTTGTTTTTGTTTTTAAAGATTTTATTTATTTATTTGACAGAGAGAGAGATCACAAGTAGGCAGAGAGGCAGGCAGAGAGAGAGGGGGAAGCAGGCTACTTGCTGAGCAGAGAGTCCGATGTGGGGCTCGATCCCAGGACCCTGAGATCATGACCTGAGCCAAAGGCAGCAGCTTAAACCACTGAGCAACCCAGGCGCCCCTAGGACTTGGTTTTAATTCACTAGGATTTCCAGAGCAACTAAGTAGTAGATGCAGATACTGTGCCTCAGTATTCTCATAGATAGAATGAGGGGAATAGACCGGCTACAGTATCAGATGTATACATGAAATGTGAACTAATCTAAAAAAAGTATCACGGGAATGAAGAAGAAAGAGGTTTTCTGGGTGAGGAGGCCGCATGTGATTCAGGACTCACTGTTAATCATTGAGAAAGAGGTGAAGGAGACTCCATTCTGAGGAAGTAGCATGAGCAACAGCCACGTGTGTTTGCCATGCTCCAGGGAGACAGGTAATTTTTAATGGCTGGAAGACAGGGAGGGATCCAAGGACAGATGAGAAGGAAAAAGTGGCGAGGTGGGTGAGCTATGGTGGTCCTTGAAAAGCTTGTTCAGAAACATCCTTGGTCAAGGAGAGCCACTGATATTTTAGAAGCAAGGGACAAAGTCTGAATTATTTGGGAGAAAAATCTCTAAGTGAAGGACAAAACCAAGGCAGAGTAATACAATTAATTTTGGTGAGAGAGAATCGTTTCCACAAAAATGGAAATAAGAGGGCAGATCTGAGAGATAGAATGATGTGGCAGTAGAGAAGAAGAGGGCTTTGAAAGTTTCAAGTCCAAGGTTTCAAGCCCATATATACTGGGGTCAGGGATGCGGCAGGATGCCGCTGAGAATGGGAACTGAGGAGGAGGTATCTGCTAGGTTGGGAATGGGGGTCTTCACAATAGATCATGTTGAATTGGAGGGGCTGGCAGAATGTGTGTCTGGATATGACACTGGAATTCAGATCTGGAGCTCAAGAATATAGTCAAGGCTGAAGATGAAGACTTGGGAGCTGTCATCACAGGGGTAGTAGTTGGAATGGCAAATTGTTTCACTTCCTCAATCACCTAAAGAAAGGCATGGGTTTCCAGTTGCATGGGCAAGGGCAGGTGGAGGGATGTTTTCTGGTGCCTGGCTGGCTAGTCCTGATCCCTCCAACACAGCCCTTGGATCTTTGAGATTCCAAGAAAGAAGTACATTAGTCTTACCCTCCTTCCCTTAGCACAGCTTTGCCTCTTTTCCCTCAGTTGTCCACTTCTAGTTCTGCAAACAACAGCTGGAGAGGGTGAGTGAGGGTCAACTTAGCAGCTGTGTGTTGGGAATCAAGAAGGCATCCAGGATGAAGATACTGTCTGGCTACAGCTGCTGCCAAGATGAGTGTGTGTGTGTGTGTGTGTGTGTGTGTGAGAGAGAGAGAGAGAGAGAGAGAGAGAGAGAGAGATGTAGGAGAGAGAGACAGAGATGGGGGGATTCATAGCAGGGAGTGGGTAAACATTGCTGGCCAACTTTCTTTTAAGGGTGGTAAATTATTCTTAAAAAGTTTTGATTCTGTATCAAGGACAAATTCATTTCATGTTTTATTCCAAATCCTGATGATGAGAACATTAGAAATCGACCTTTCTGGATCCTCCTGTTGCTGGTGACCAGGCTTTGCTCACATACCCCGGCCACTTTGGCAACAGAGTAAGCTCAACACTCTGGAAGTTGCTTCCAGGCTGGTGCCTCAAGGAGAAGCACAGGGATCTAGAAATATGTGAGAAGATGAAAAGTTCAAGAAAAGGCTGTTGTTCCTAATCCCAGCTGAAGAGAGGCCTCTTCCTGGAGAGTGATGAGGGATTTGGGTGTGTGGTTTTGTTCCTGGCCAAACATAAGTCTTGAGCTGTGTAATCTGTTTCTAATCATAATTTGGATTATCCCACACACTAACCAAATGTTTGTTTGTCTGAAGAGGCCCATCTTCAGGCCCCAGAGAGGCCTGATAAACCTCCACTCAATAGCCCATGTACTTCCGGCTGGTAGGCTCTTTCTGAAACTGGCAGGCAAAGACTGCTGCCTCTTTGTGCTGAGAAAGGGCTGGAAGTTCCTGTTCACAGTGTCCACGCTTCTTCAGCCTGAAGCTGTCCCCTTTGGTCACTGTTGATATAATCCTTTTAGGGACCAGTTGGAAATGGCCGGGCGTTGTCCCTGAGGCAAGGCCCAGCCACCGGGGCCATGTCAGGTGTGGAAGCAGGGCTCCTAGTAGGAAGCCACAGTGACTACTGAGACATCAGAAGTTTCTGGCTTTCTCCCAGGTCTTATTTTGACAGACAGGAGAGAAACCAAAGAGGCAGCCCAAGCTAACTAAAAGTTAGCTTAAAAATTAGCCTCTTAGGGGAAAAAATGAAACCAGAGAGGGAGACAAACCATAAGAGATTCTTAATCTCAGGAAACAAACTGAGGGTTGCTGGAGTGGAGGGAGTGGGAGGGTTGGGGTGGCTGGGTGATGGACACTGTGCTGTGGTGAGGGCTGTGAATTGTGCAAGACTGATAAATTACAGACCTGTAGTACTGAAACAAATAATACCTTATATGTTAATAAATATAAATTAATTTTAAAAAAGAATCCCCTAGTAAGGGCCAGGGAAAAATTAAAGCAACAACAACAACAACAAAAACCACTTAGCATCTTAATCGTCCATATTCCTTAAGATAGTATGAGTTGGCAGTTTACTCTTGAGGACCAAGTAAATTTCATTGATTTTGAAAGTAGCCAACTTTTAAGAACTGTTTCACCCAGTTTGGAAATACACAGTTCTTTATGAAGGAAGGGTTGCACTTCAAGACTACAACAATGGCCTAGGAGACGAGACAAGGGTGGTTTTGCTAAGTCAGGGTATGGGTGGCTTAGAGAAGATGAATGAATAAAAGGAGGCTGGCAATTTCACAGATGAAAATGGATTCCATTTCATTCATGATGTACAGGAAAACTTTACGTCATTACAACACTTATGGTGTACAGATGACATGGGTCCCACCCCTGCTGTGAGCACAGGACAGGATATGAAGAATTCCACCACTTTGTCACCATTAAAAAATCTCTCTCCCCATCTCTCCTCCTCTTTCCCTGCACATGCTTGCATGTGTGCATATGTGTGTGTGTGTGTGTGTGTGTGTGTGTGTGTGTGTGTGTTTTCAAAAGAAATGTTAGTAGTAGTTTAGAGGGCAAGACATATAATTGATGTATTTCTCTTTTCAGGTCTTAGGAGGAAATACCTAAGAAGAGGTGATTAATTACTGTCTGAAAAGTGCTTTGAGATCCTCTGAAGGAAGCTAATTAGAAGTGTGAGATGTGGTTCCTAGATGTTGATTACATGTGATTATATGTAAAGAGTAGCGCTAGACTACTTCTGATGCATTCCTCTCCTGCATCTCCAAACAGGCAAGTGTGTGTTGGGAAGGGAGGAGAGAAGGGCTGGGAGGAAGAAGAGCTATTGGAACAGAGACTTGTATTTCCTATGAAGTGGGAGGAAGATAGCCCTGGGGTCTCAGGGTCTTTGCAGAAGACACACATCTGAGTGGGACCTGGGCCTCCTGTGTTCCCCAGGAGAGTCTGCCTCCTCACCCCCTGAAACTCTGTTGACTTTTAGGGTGGTCTCTTTGTTCAAGTTTTACCGGAGGACTCCATGACTGCTATATCGTCACAGGGGAAACCACCTTCCGTTTTCCAAGAAAACTGGAGGCTTGTTTTCTGGGTCATTGTTATGTGGGTAATAATCACAGAGCACTAAAATCTTTATTATTCTCTGCTCTTATGGAGCTGCTTTTCTTAGAAAGCCCCATATTTTTCTTTCTAGCCAAGTCTTATTTTGAGAGGAAGGTACTCTAATATGATACCCGGTCTGTAGCTAGATTGATGACACCTCTCCGACAATCCATGGTGTCTGACCTCAGGGGCCCAGAAGCAGTCGTGTATGTTGGTTAGACCTCAGATCCGGAGCCCGCTTGAATTCTGGATCTGTTGCTCCTATTCACAGGACTTGAGGTGAGTTATCCAGCCCCTCAGAATCACAGTTTCTTCATTTGTGAAATTAGATAGGAACGGCATCTACCTTTTTGAGTTATTGCGAACATTCGAAGAGGAATTGTGTCTCACACTTGCAATAGGGTCTTGTATGTTGGAAGTGCCAAATACGTGTTTGCTGCTGCTGCTGCTACTACCTATGAAAACTATAGACTCATTGAGAGCAGAGGATTATGACTAGGATTGCCATCGTTATCAAAGTACTCCTAAAGAAACCAAGGTTGATTTAAAGCTAAATGCTCAAGTAGCTAAAATTATGCTTGGCACTCTTCTACTCCTGTTCTTCGTCTCTCCCTTTTTGTTCTGGCTTTTCCAAATTTCTGACCTCATGGCCATGGCTTGAGGTTTTCATAACGTGTTAAACATATCCGCCATGAGTGCAAGCGATTAAAGGTACAGATACTTGCAAGGATGGATTCACACTTTCAAGGACACTGAAATCTTGATGTTTTTATGGAAAAACAAAGTAATAAATCCTGTAGACCTCTAGCACTTTGAAGCTGGACTTCAGGGACCATCTAGTTCAAGTCCAGAGTAGGCAAATGATTTACCCTTGGAGAGCAGGCATAGCTGATTAATGGGAGAATGGGATTAGAGTCTTGGGTTGAGCTAGACAATTAAGAACTATGAACATGTGAAACATGGTATGACTCCTTGTAAAGCTGCTTCTACTGAGCTACACCACAGCAATACGCCATTAGTTTCCCAAAAAGGCTGCTATAAGATTGCCTACAAAATGGCATTTTGTGTCCTAAAGGAGATGAAGTTGAGGATGTCATCCTGATCCTGTTTACGCAAACACTCGAGTGGCCATAGCTTTCCGTTCTAAGCATTGAGAATAGCCGGCACTTCTGAGACAACTGTTTTCATCTGATGAATGTCATGAACTTTTTATGTGATCATTGATCACAGGATTAATGCCTTTTGAATTCGCTACTAGAAAGCTCAAGGCCAACTTTACATGCTACCTCTGTGACTAAAAGCCAATATCTACTACAAATTATAGATGTTCGCTGTGGCTGAAAACTTCAGAGCCACTTTTCCTGAGCTGTGTTCCACTGAACACTAGTCATGGCTATTTCTTGGTGTGGGAGAGGAGTTTTGGGGTCCTGGACACTGTATCTTTTATCTCCTTCTTTGATAGTCTTGATGTTTTTATTGTTGTCTTAAATGTTCTGAGGAGTCTGATCATTTAAAATCAAAACAAACAAACAAAAACCCATTTGAACTTTCTTTTTTTAAAATTTATTTGTTTATTTTCATTTTTAATAATTTTTTATATATTTTTATAAACATATAATGTATTATTAGCCCCAGGGGTACAGGTCTGTGAATCGCCAGGTTTACACACTTCACAGCACTCACCATAGCACATACCCTCCCCAACATCCATACTATTTGAACTTTCTTGAGCATTGTCCTTATAAAACTTGTTTGACCACAGAATCTTATTAAAATATTATCTCAAAAGTCTAGTTTTATATGAAATATGTTTTGGGAAATACTACCTTTCAATAACATGTAATCAAATCCTGTTTATTGGATTTATGTCAGTACAAAGGTTGTTCTTGACAATGTGACTCTTCCCGGTTCTGCACAGCAGGGAAAGAGTCCGGGTGGGGATATTAGACCAGTCAACTGAGGAAGTCCCTTTGAGTTTGAAAATTTGGTGATCCCTGATTTAATAAGTGAAGAAAAGTTTTTCAAGAGTGTCTGCTCATAGAATTACAAATTTAAGTTTACTAACATGAAGACTAAAGCTAGAAATCAAAACATTATATAATAGTTCTGGCTTTTTTTAATATCTAATCTAAAAGATGGCTTTAAAAATTATGTTTTTAAAAGCAATCCCCCTCCCCTACAAGGAGTGTAAAACAAAGATGAAAGTTTCCTTTGGAAAGCATCAAAGTTAAAAGTTATAAAATTTTCATCTGAACTCCTATTGGGTTATAGAATTTAACCCCTCCCCCTTCCTGCTTTGATGAAGGCTTACATAATGGGGGTGATACAAATTCATGGCGTATCTTGAGGGGTTGTGCAGCTGAGTTTCTTCCTCAAGCCCATGGTGCATGTAGAGCCCGAAATGTTCATTTCCCAAGCACCTTTGCCTTTAAGATCCCTTCCCCTCCACTCTCCATTAAAACTCAACAAACAAAAAGCAACAGCAAGGACTTCAAACCCCAGCCACAGGTGTATTACTTAGGTGGGAGCCTGGGACTTGCCTCAGACAACACACTCAGCCTCTGGAGTTGCTCCATTCCTTTGACCAGTGAGCCTAGGCCCAAGGAGAAATTTCCAAGGGCAAAGTCACCTTTAAAGAGAAGGGATAGGCTCTCCTGCTCAGGTCCTTGGTTGACATCCAGCTCCCTCAGTGGCCTACCTGACATGATACCATAACTCCAATGTCTTTCATTGCCTTTCCTCTTGTGTATGACTGTGGGAGGTGTGCAGTTTTGTTATTTCTCTGGCCCCCTTATCTCTCTGATTGTATTTCTGTGTTTTTGTCCGTGTGCAGCAATGCCTGCTACATGTCAGGTATTATGTCACAAAAATGCATATGCCCTGGTCCTTGCCCTTGAGGAGAGCACAGTGTAGACAAGCAGATGAGCACTGGAAACAATTTCCATTCGGTGTGACAAAGACTCCACAAGAACCATGCGTGATGACCAGGGAGGCAGTAATGGAGGTGGCATTTGGGTCTAGTCTTAGAGAATGTATTGAACACGGATTTTTCCATTAATAGAATTACTTTTTTCTGCTTTATGGCAACCAGCCTGCTAGATGGGGAGGTATTGTTTTGGATTAAATCAGGAGACTAACTGACAGAATCTATTAGCTAAAGCCTAGACTCTTATTCCAAGCAATTCAGTGAATGTTCAGGTCTTAATCATTTCAGTTATCAGAGGACAAGACCATCTAGAAAGTAGACTCTCTAGAACTTAGTCTTGAGTTTCCCTGATGTAAAATATTCTAGCGATAGTCTTCGGTTTAGGAAATTCCTAGAATTAGCTTTGCTTTATGTTCAATAATGCCTAGTTTCCCAATCTCATGGCAGACAGAAAATAAATGGCATGTTTTTAAATTGCTGTTTGGATGAAAATAAAGCTCATTACTGAAGAACAGGTTTTAATTTAAATTTCAGAAGAAATTTTATAAAGCGCAAGAACGTGTGGGGTAAGCTGGCTCCTTGAGTTTGCTATTTCTTAGCTGACACCGGAAGGTGTCAGACCTAGTACTGGGCAGAATTGTGTGGATTTTTTTCAAGTAACTTTTATGAGTCAAATCCATGGCTGTCAATCATGTGACATAATACCCATCACTTCTCTGGCTGTACGAATAGTTCTCTAATTTGATGTTAGTAAACAATTTCTTTAGCAAATACTCTTTTTCTTTAGACTTAGCATGTCAGGTCTTCCCTTTTCACCTTCCCAAAATTCAATTTAATAATGATTTTTGACTGCTTACGTTTATTATATCCAGATCTGATAGTATTTTCATCTTCTGTTCTCTTTGGGTTGAGAGGGTGTCCATCCCAGTGGTTTTCCAGACCACGAAATCTGAATAGGACCCTTCACCACCCAAACCATGGGGCTGGCTTAGCATTTGAAAGCAGCACGTATTTTCCACTTTCTGGTTTGAAACTTAGGATCTTCTATTTCCATATCTGAGAGTTTTGCTCCCCGTGATCTGTCATCCTACACACCCTCATGGTATTTTAATACATATATGTGACTCTGACCAGCCCACAAACTCATTAAGAACAAGGAATGTGTCTTATTTGTCTTTGTATTCCATAGTTCATTACATAAAGGAGGTACTTAAGAAATATTTGTTAAATATATTATATGTTTATCCTAAAAGATCATAAATTAGAAAATTGGATGCAAGTTGTTGCCCTGTGCAAGATGTAAAAAAGAGAAAATATCACATATGTAGTTCTCAGAAAATGACTTCTCATAGCAATTTTTTTTTTAAAGGGCAGATCGAGGATGTCCTCGTAAATGAAATGTGAATTCCTCCCCAGTGTGATCCAAGAGTCCTGATTTACTTTGTGCTCAAATGGGACATTCTACTTTAGGATCTTGCATTTGTGGATTAGATACTCAAGAAAGGTGATATCGGGTAGCACCTGGGTGGCTAAGTTGATTAAGCATCTACCTTTGGCTCAGGTCATGATCCCAGGGTCCTGGATTTGAGCCACACATTGGGCTCCCTGCTCAGTGGGGAGCCTGCTTCTCCTTCTTCTGCTCTCCCTGCTCATACGCTATCTCTGTCTAATGAATAAATAAAATCTTTAAAAAAAAAAAGGTGATATCTGGACTGAAAGTGAAGGATATTGCTGTCTGTGGAAGACTAAGACAAACTTGCTTCTCTATCTCTCGCCTAAAATCCCAGTAACATAGTTATCGGCTACTGGGCGTCTACTCTGTGTCAGGCATTCAGAGGCACATGATTTCATTTAATCCTCACAAGTGATTGACTTCCTCTAGGTCAAATAAGTAAAATGTACCTCAGACTAAACCCAGGGACAAGCCTCCCCCAACCTTGGCATTCTCCCAGGACTCTCTGTCCCAGTGGATGAAAGCTTCAGCATCCACTTCCTCCAGCGAGAAACCTTCCCTCTCTGTCCAGCTTCTGAGTCTTGCTGAGGTAACGTCCACCCATCCATAGACACCCTGCACGGCTTCCATTCAGGCTCCAGCCACCATCTGCCCTCCGTGGATGGCTCAGTAGCCACCTTGGTCGTCTTCCTTGCCCTCCTCAAATCTATCCCCTGCACCAAAGCTTGAGTGGTCTTCTCAGAACTCATGTATGCCCATGTAATTTTCTTGATTAAAAATCCTCCACTGATTTTCCTATCCTCTCTTAGGGCACAGACCAAAGTCCTTAACCAGGTCCACCATGCCCTGCTTGGTTTGGCTTCAGATGACCTCTCCAGTCTCTTCTCATCTTCTGGGCTTCCACTATTCCAGCTGTTTCCTGAGCCTACGTGGCTCTTCCCTTCCCTTTTAGAGTCTAGGCTGTTGCCCGCTCTGCTGACAGAGCTCAGCTCCATAGCGTCTTCCTCGAGGGACTTCCATGTACTTTATGCGTGTGTGCCTGTTTCATAGTTTTAAATTTATTCATACTTGCTTAATTTTTTTAATTACTCTCTGACTCTCCTATGAGCCTGTAGGTTGCATGAGGACGGGTAGGCCTGTTTTCATTCATTAGACCCTAGCCCAGAACCTGAAGGTAGTGAATAACCGGGGAGTATTCGTTGTATAAATTAGCACACAAACAGCAGCTGCCAGGTAGCAGAACAGATCTGAACCCAGAAATTAACACCCCATGTCTTTGGTGTGTGGCCAGGCCCCCAAATGGCCATTCTCATCAAAGGACCACAGGTGTGGAGACAGAGGAAGGTACACGTGGGGAGTCTGGCTCATGCCTCCCTCTGGGCCAGGGAAGGGCTGTCCCCATAGCTTGTGATCCTTCAACGCCACCCTGCTCTAGCATCACTCCAGGCACTTTGTGTAGTTTCTAGCAATTAATCTCCCTCCACAAGCCTTTCAGGAGGTTAAGTAACTTGCCTACAGTCACCCAGAAATTAGGTGTGGAGCCTGTGTTCAAGCCTGAGCCATTTGGCTCTCGATACACATTTGCAATCTTTTTGCTGTCTGTCCTTGGCTTACTTTGTCCCATGCCCCCCCCCCCCTCGCCCCACCACGAGACACTCTCTGATTTTGGTTGTCTGTTCTTTTTCTTTAAAATCTGCACCCATTTCTTCTTTAATTTATCCTTTCCCTTCTCTTCCCTTGCCTGTTTCTTCCCTCTGTCTTCCCTCCCTTTCTCCCTCATAATTCCATTAGTGAGGAGAACCATGACGTTATTTACCTGGAATTTATATTTCAGGAAGCTTTTTTTCTCAGCAGCCCAGAGCTTCCTGCCCACTTTGCAACTTTGTAGGACAAAATGCAGATAAGCATTATAAATCTCAAAGCGCGTGTGCTCTTACTTTTATGATTCCTTGAGATACAGTTTTAAAATCACCTCTGATTTTGGGTTTTGAATTTGGACTAGTAAAGGTAGCAAAGGCAATATAAAGAAAGGGAAATAAACTTCAAAAGTGCCTTTTTTTTTTTTTTCTCTCTCTCCCTATGAGAAGTCCACTATACATTTTGGAGATGCTTCTCAATAAAATTAGATTCTCCGGCTGCCTGCAACTTCCCTCCGCATTTCACTTCTTTTCTCGAAATTGCCAGAGCCTCTCTCAGGACATGAGGTCATCTGAAGCAAGAAGAGAGTGTTCAGGTGCCATAGGTCCTACAGAGGGCTCAGGCACACTGATTTGCATTTCTGGGTCAGCGTGATTTCACTTTCATTGAACCGTTGTATTGACCCTCGTTTTTCCACACTTTGACTCTTCCCACCCTCTGCGAGCAATCAGTGTGCTCCCCCTGCAGACAGTACTTGGCCCCCAACACCCCAAGCGTGCAGACTACCCACACTGACCTTTTCAAGGTGCCCAGCATCACTAAGGTGCTTTCAGTGAGATACTGGCCAACATTTGAGGTGTCTCTGATTGCAGGTTTTATTCACATCTAAAAAGGTAGTTTTGTGTGTTAATAACAAAAATGAAATGAACATTATAGGATACATTCTCAGATATGTCCATGGCAGTCATGGTTCTACACTTCCCGTGTGGGTGTTAATCCTTGATGTCTTGAGAGCAGCAATGGAGAAAGACAGATGTCCTATTCTTTCTCTCTTTTGTAGGAGTCATGCCGGGAATTTGGTGAAGACCCGCAGTGTGTCAGGGGGACATGACACATATCTAAGTCTTTAGAATAAGGCTCTTTCCAGGCACCTGGGTGGGTCTGTGGGTTAAGTGTCTGCTTTGGGTTCAGGTCATGATCCAAGGGTCCTGGGATTGAGCCCCACGTCAGGCTCCCTACTTGGCAGGGAGCCTGTTTCTCCCTCTCCCTCTGCTGCTCTGTTTGTGCTCTCTCTCTGTCAAATAAATAATCTTTAAAAAAAAAAAAAAAAGAAGGAATAAGGCTCTTTCTGCTCTCTTATTCACAGTGTAACTTCTGTTAAGAGGGAGCAGAGACCCCTGAAAAGATTTAGTTACTTGTGCTATGATAGGTATAGGTCATTAGTTGTTCGTCTGTGATAAGGTCCACCTGGCTAGAAGACCCTTGTGCAAAGGTGAATGTACATCATAAAATGCAAAATGCTGTACAGATGTTGGATATGAACCCGATGTTAGAATAATTGAGATCAAATATGAATGAAATGTCTGTTTCCCGAAGCATTGCCTCAATCACTAAGAATAACTTTATTGCCTTTTTCTTATTTATTGCCGTTTTCTTAGGAGTAATAATATAATTGTGTGATACGTGAATTATATCTTGACATTGTTTAGAAAAATGTAGTAACAACATTATTAAGAAGATAGGTAAACAATGAGAATCAAATAAAAATCACCAAAATTCCCAGTTCCCAGAGAGAACCGCTGGTAGCATGATTTATTTTCTCTTGGTTTTGGTCTGTGAATACCAACCTGAAATAGTGCAGTAAGTCGTGTTGAAATCTTTTTCACAATATGTTATGAACATTAAATATTCTTCTGCTTCTGCACAGTGTTCTGTAACATAAATGTTTTATAAAGAATTTAAACAATTCTCTGTTGTTGGACATCTAGGCTGTCTCCAAGTTTTTGACAATATGTGTAGCTCTCTAATGAGTATCCTTATGGCTATATTTTAAGCACATCTATGATGCTTTCTTAGATGAACTTCTAGATATCTAGTTGCTAAATCAAAGAGTACTCATTCTTTTAAGGTTTTAAGGCACACACACGCACATGCACTCCTTCAGAAAGGCTGAATCAATTTATACTAGCAGTGTATATCATTGTACTTATTTTTATATATATTCCCCAGCACTCCATATTATTTTCAATATTTTTCCAATTTGACAAGTGAAAAATGGTGTCTCATGCTTGCAATTTCCACTCCTTAGATTCTTAATGTCCTGCAGCATCCTTTCACATGATTATCGGCCATTTACAAAGTATTTATGTCCTTTGAACATTTTTCTTAGGCACTGTATATCTTTCTGTCAATTTTTCAGGTTTTTAAAAGCTAATAAGGCTATTAATTCTTTGTCATCCTTTTGATTTGAGTTAAAAAAAAAAAAACTTCTTAAATGAAAGTGATGCGGATTTTTCCTTAGAAAGAAAAGCAGCTGAAATTGGTGACACAAACAAAGTCTGCTCCTGACTGCTTTCACCTGGTGTGCGCATGGGTTTTTGAACTTGATGTATGCCTCAGTTGCTTCCTGGCAGAAACTCCCAAATCAAGAGTCAGAAAACATCATCTTTACAAATAGTTGTGGTTTCATTTTGAGATAAATAATTACTGAAGTTAAATAAGGGAAAATTACAAATACTTTTGAGCATTCGCCGATTTTGTATTTATATTATCCATTTCTAAAGACTTTCAATTCCAAATATTTTTAAAGGAAAATTTATGTTTTCTTCTGCTTCACCGACTTCATGTGTGGGGTTGTTGTTTTCTCTATTTTAGCAGTAATCGAAATCAGGACAAACACAGGCCAGAACTCTAAGGCAGATGACAGGGACTCCTAAGACTGGATGGTTTGCTGGGCTGGGTACTTAAACAGAAGTTGATGTTGGATGAGACCACATCCTTCCTCCCTGTCCCTTCCCTTGCCTTGCTGCCCTCTCCCTCTGTCTCTCTTTCTCTCTTTCCCCCTCCTTCTCTTTAATTGGCTACAGGACATTGGGTAACACTCCCCTTTGCTTCTAGGCAGAAGGAAATAATAGTCCTCTTCCTGCCTGAGGCAAGAGGTTGGGGGAGGTGGTTGAGCGGCCAGTGAGATCTCTTAAACATGCAAAGGATGATTTTTTTCCTGCTACTTAAAAATGTAACTGTGCTCAGGTGTGCACACACTCAGATGCACGTGTGTATTAGCTGGCACACTTGTGTTGCTCAATCAGTTGTAGATTTTCTTTTTCAGTTTGTCTTTCAGGATGATAAAATGTACATGTAGTATTTAAATCTCTAAGAAGACTGCTATTTTTTAATGACTGGCTGTAACTCCTTTTATTAACTAATGGAGATAGTGTTGACTACATCTTAACCAAGGAGGTGTGGTGTGAGGGTAATTAAATGGGTCCGTTAAGTTGCCCCTTGTCTGGAAAAGGACTGCCATCTTTAAACAGAGCGAGGGCATGGCTTATCTCCAGATTGTGGAGTAAGTGAGGATAATACTTTTAGTGATGAAGTTGGCATTTCCCATCTGTGGTACTTCAAACATAGTCCTCCTTCTCTGTACTAATCACAAATACAAACTCTTCTGATACTTTGACCATCTGGCTTTCCCATCACACCCTGTTTCCATACCTGGAGATTCAGGGCAGACCTTTGATTGATGTTTTTCAAAATTCTCTCATAAGATTCAAGGACAGACGGAAAACATTCTTCCAAAATTGTAAATGGTAGAATGAGCATTCATGACTTTTGTTACTGCTTTAGCATTGTTAATGATCTTAGCTTGTGGATTTTTCAAAAATGCATTTTTTTTTAAAGCAAAACATGGCATTCTTACTCGCTGCTTATGTTTGACAGTGTCCGAGCTAAGATTTAAGCAGTGGATAATAGTAGTCCCAAGTTCAATGTGAAGTTCAGTGAGTTCTATATTCTAGTTTAATTAAAATATTTACATGTTCATGGTCTACTTTTCTCTTCGGGAGCCAGATACCACTTTCATTTGGTCAGCTAGCTGGTTCTGCTAATTGAATAGTCATGTAAAATACCACTTTGAATCTGTTCCAGGGTATGGCATTATTCCGAATTATTACTAAATTTAGCCATTTCCACAGACCTATCCACCTCTATCTGCCTTGGTACCAAGCCTAGCTTGGGTTTCAAGGGCTGCTTTAGAAAAATGCAGTAGGCCCCAAATTTCATTTTCTCTCCTTTGTCACTCCCCAAGCAGCAATTTGCCTTATTTTTCCTGTTTCCTAAGTTTTCAGAAGAGTGACAGACAAGGTATTGAGCTTTAGTTTCTCTCTAGATTCTGTCAGTTTCCTCAAACACAGTCATCTCCTCTCTTAGCCGCTGGTGTGCTGCTGGGGATTACTGGGCCCCACTGGCCAGCTGCTGCTTCACCCCTGCAGAGCTATTTGCTTTTAGGGAGCTAGGAGCTAATTCCCCTAAGTGTTACATACTTGGAGACTCTTTAGCATGAACAACGGTGTAGAAGCAGGAACTCTCATCCCTTTCCTGGCATCAGAAAAAAGAACCCGGGTGTTTTAATATCCCATTTTTTCCTTCCCCTTTTAGTTCAGATGAGGGAACAGGTGTGGTCTTGTGGCAGAAGGAAGATGACCCTGGCTAGGATTGTTTTGTCTGTTAGCTCTGCCTCGGTGAGGGAAAGCCTTTTAAATAATTATTTGTTGTTTGAAAGGTCCAGGGCATGGGGAGACAATTAAATATAAGATTTGGACCATCCACTTTGAACTATGTAGCATTATTGATAAATGTGATAAAAGAAACTTTCATCAAGTTCAGAATGAACTTGAAACACACTGCTGCCTCACGGGTGGGTGTACTTCCTTCTTTCTTTGTAAAGCTTCACTGTAAGTAGCCCCGTGTGAAACTGGAACTCCATGTGGGGAAAGAGGACGGGTGGAGGAACCGTCATGTTATTAAGTTATTGCGAATGTAGTGACTGGTGATTTCACACGTACGCATTCCACATTTTACAGGAAGCTCACACATATAAGAAACCATGCCCTGCTGGCCCCTTACCACCGGATTTTCCATTGCCTGCCTCTAAAATCTAATGCTTGCTTATTTGATCATGCCTGTTGCTCTTCTATAGTGCAGAAGGAATGTGGTCATGTGAATTTCAAGGGTAAGAAAGCAATCTACGTGTATCAAGCAAATCTAAAGGACAAAAGAAATTCTTTCAGTCACTCACTGCATAATATGTTCTTCCTTCTCTTCACAATGCTTCCTTTGAGATGGCTTTTTTTGGTTGTTGTTGCTTTTTTTTAATGAAACCAAAATAATCTTGCCAGTAGGGTCATGGAAACTTTTACCAACTCCATTTGTTCATAGTTGCCCATCCCTTCTTGTTTCTTTTCCTTCTTTATAGACAAAAACCTTAAAAAAAAAAAAACCAACTTATTTGACTTCTTTTTCCATTATAAAAAGTAATTTCTAAATAAAAGCTTGTAAAAATTTGAAGAATATAAAGGCATACAAATTAAAAAGCACACTGTCCCCCAGTCCCTTTTCTTCCAGCCATATTTACATTTTTTCTTTTTAAGAGTTTATTTATTTATTTGATGCACAAGTAGGCAGAGAGGCAGGCAGAAGCAGGCTCCCCGCTGAGCAGAGAGCTCCATGTGGGGCTCAATCCCAGGACCCTGAGATCATGACCTGAGCTGAAGGTAGAGGCTTAACACACTGAGCCACCCAGGCACCCCCAGCTGCATTTACTTTTTATCTGTTGGTAGAACCAGAGTCAGTTAGAGTTTCTTTCATTTTTCTTTCCTTTCCTTTCCTTTATTTTCTTCTTCTTCTCTCACTCTCTTTTAAGATTTGTTTATTTATTTGAGAGAGAGAATCCTCAAGCAGACACCCTGCTGATGTAGAGCCCAGTGTAGGGCTCAAACCCTGGACCCTGAGATCATGACTTGAGCCAAAACCAAGAGTTGGACATTTAATGACTGAGCCAGCCAGGTGCCCCTCAGGTACATTTTCTATGAATTCTTGTCAAGTATAGTAAAGACACATGGAGAACTGAATACCAACTCCTCTTTCTCAATACACATGTTTCCAGAAGGGGAGAGAAGGTTGAACTAGACTGAAAAGAGATGGGAAGGAAGATGCAGCTCCTTTCTCCTCCCTTAGAGATCAGCTCCTTGAAGGTGGGATTTCTCTATTAACTGTCTTTATAAATTTATCAGGTTAGGAAAATGCCTATCACAGGGTCGGGAGATTGAGCCCTGCATCGGCTCCTTGCTGGGCATGCAACTGCTTAAGATTCTCTTTCTCCCTTTCCGTCTGCACCTCCTCAACCCCGGACTTGCACAAACTCTCTCTCGGAAAAAAAAAAAAAAAAAGTATTGAAAAGCAGGAACTAACTGGCTAAGTTTAGGCAGAGTTCACAGAAATAATTTAGACCTTTTTAGTCTATCAGAGGCTTCCTTGCTTGTATTTTTATGTCTACCTTGGGTTTTTAATCTGTAAGCAGCCAGCATGTGCTACTTTGAGGTTTAGTACCATGGGTAGTTGCTGCTAAATTAAACTAATATTAAAGATAAAAGCCTATTTGGAATAAATCCATACTTAGAAGAGGAAACTCTGAATCATTTCTACCATTTATTCACTGGGGGATTTGTACTTCAAATATCACTAAGATTCATAGGCTCACCACCTCCTTTTGGGGAAAAGAGACCAGGCAGAATTCTCTAGACTTAGTGCCATCTCTCCCACCACCATGGCCGCAATAGGAGTCAACATCTGACTAAAAGGATAGCCTGCTTGAGGTAGCCAAGAGTGGCCCTGGATTGTTATTGTCTGAACCAATCACAGGGAAGTCTGAACTTGAGGCAGAAAGATCCAGAAAGAGAGAAAATCAGACTCATTTACAAACAAGGTAGTCCAGTGCCAATGCCGAAAACAAGGGATGTGGAAAGAGAAGGCAGTAAGCCAAAACTATGAGGCAAGAGATGACTTCAGTAATGGAGGCGATGAAAGAAGGTATAAAAAACCATCAGTAGAACAAGCCTGTAGACAAAAGAATAGGGTGCTGGAGATGCTTCGGGAGCGGCAGGATGCTGGAGAAACTTGTTTTATTCCCAACAACATTCTAGTTCTCCATGAGGCCTGCCATGTAGCTCTGGAAACCATTCACTTTGGTTCCTCAGCCCTCCCAAGTATCCCTACAATGGAAACTCTTACCCTGAGGTGAATGAGTAGTCTTCATATTTTGCAACTTGAAAAATCCCCATTTGTAAGACGAGCAGGTTGTTTAGAGAGAATCACAAATGTTCCTTCCTTTGCAGTTTGAGAGAGATATCATAGGATGACACACAGATGGCCTGGGCAGAGCTTTACATGGTGGCAAATGCTTTGCCAGGGTCACCACAATTCAAGGTCTTATTTTCTCTGCTGTAGACTTTGAAATTTGATTTCATCCATGTAGACAGTGTGGACTTACACCAAGTAGGAGATTTCTAAATCATCCAATGTATGAATGGCAATGTGAGGTAGAGCTTTCCAGAGATAGGGATCCCCTTGTTACAGTTTTTGGCACTATTGAACATCTTTTCTTTATCAAGACTCTCTTTGGGCTCTTCACCCTTTTTTCCTGAGCATTACTTCTTTTCCTCCTTCAGTTTCATAAATACATATGTTCCTTATGGTTTGCCTTTCATCGCTTTTTGTCTCCTTGCCTTCCATGGAAATGCCCTCCCTGCCATGATTGTCCTCTATCCCCTGACCACTTTACCACCTTCCCAGATTTCCAAATCTCTTGGTCATTTGCACCTGCAACTCTCAATAGTATCTCATTTTCACTGAGTTCAAATGGAAATTATTTTCTTTTCCTCCAAAGTTCTTCCTCCTATGTTCTTTCCCCTTCTCTAACATAGGACCTCAGTGAACCGAACTCAAAGTTCAGAATCCTTTTGGCTTCCTTTTTTTCTCCTTGTGACCAACAGTGATCATTGCAAAGTCCTAGCAATTCTCCTGGGTAATGCCAGTGTCATCCAATCCCCTTTATATTCATTATCTGATGCTGCTTCATGAAGCAGGTTGAGGTATAGCTGCTTAAACAAGACATATTTATTGGTTCACACAGTTTCTGGGGGTTAAGAATCTGAGAGTAGCTTAGCTTAGTTGGTCTCATGAGGTTTTAGGCAAGCTCTTGCTGGGGCTATTGTCACCTCACAGCTTGATGAGGGCTGGAAAATCTGCTTAAGAGATCGTCCATGTGTTATTAGCAGGTCTCTGTTCCTTGCTGGCTGTTGGCCAGAGACTTGAGCTCCTTTCCAGGTGGGTCACTCCATAGCTCTGCTTACCACAGATGGCTGGCTTCTCCTCACATGTAGAGAGAGGAGGGAGTGAGAAAGGGAGAGGAATGAGGGAGGGAGGACTCAAGATGGAAGCCACAGCCTCTTTATAACCCAATCTTGAAAATCATACATCATCGGGTTTGCAATATTCTATCTGTTAGAAGCAAATCATTAAGTACAGCCCATACACAGCATGAGGAAATTAAGGGAGAAAAGTCAAAGAATTCATGGACATTTTTATTTTTCAAACCACGACCCCTCTTCTTTGTTTCTGCTTCCCTGGTCCTAGGTCAGGCTCTTATCACTACTCACCAGTATTTGTTCTTAAGATAAAGGCCAAGATACTTCATCTGGGCTACCGGATCCACATCCCTGTTCCTGTGCCTCCACTTGACTGCATTCTATTTATCAGTCGGTTGACTTTTTTCTCTTTCTGGTTCTTTCTCTCCCTCTTTCCCATATTCAAACTTCCCAAGAGAGAAGCTTTCATTGATTCTGGCAGTCAAGAGCTGGTGTCACTCCAGGTCACCTCATAGGGGACGGGAGAGCTTTAGGAAGTCTGCCCTTTGGTCAGGTGTTTGCTCCTGGCCCCATCAGCTGTGGCCAGGATGGTGGATGACTTAACCCTCCCTCATGTTCCCCTATCGCAAGCCACATCCCCCCTCCGGTTATGCTCCACTGGTCTTTTTCAAAGGTTACAAGGGCCATTTTCCCTCCTGCCACAAAGCCCGTGCTTGGCCTGCCCCTCTGCCTGGCCAGCTCTTCTTTCCAGTCCCTGCTTGGCATACTCCTGGCATCTTTACACTCCAGCACATGTTACCTCTTCAGGTAAGAGTTCTGAATCCCTTCATCTACATTAGGTTCCTCATGAGCTCTCCCAACACCCTGTACTTTTCCTTCACAACTCTTGCTTGTGTGGTTGTTTAACACTTGATTCCTCCATTAGACTGTAGCCTCCAGGTGGGCGGGGACTCTTTTGCTCACAATGTCTGACACTGGCAGTGAACACAGTATCTATTTATTATAATAAGTCTCCAGGATCCTCTGTCATATGCATGGTGACATAATTACTCTTTTTCCTGCATTCATGTTTCTCCCTTGCTCACACATTTTCAGTGGTTGTTGAGTGCCATCACTCTTTTTTCTGGCGTTCAAGGCCCTTCCTAATGGGTGCCAGCTCTCTTTTCTGGTTTTGTTTCTCAGCATTCCTTTGAACAGACCCAATAATTCCAACTGAATTGAATCACTTGCTGTTTCTGAAGCACACTTTATGCTTTACTTTTTGTATCTTTGCTCCTGTTGTTCTCTATATCCTGGAATGTACTCTTACTGAGATGACACAAGAATCTCTTTTATAGGAAACCTTTTAGTGTGTATCTTGCAGGTTGCTTGTTTATATATATACCTCCTGAAAATTTGGCTGAATTTAATTTTTATCATAGATATGACATTTCTCTCTTAAATACTATAAGAAAATAAGAACAGTTTCTTTCTCAAAGACAACACCTTTTTTATATTTACAAATGAACAGTAATCTCTTTATATCAATTAATATTTAATCCACATTATATTTCTTCAGTGTCCCTCAAATGTTTAATTATAGTTGACTTAGTCAAAATAAGAGTCAGACCAGGTCCACACGTTGCATTTGGGGTTTATGGTCTTGATTGACTGTTGATCGCTTGTAGCTTGGGCCCTGTGTCATTCAGCTTGGCCTCGGCCATGTAGGTCTGACAGTTCTAGCGCACAACCAGCTTGAAAACCCCAAGAAGGTCACAGGTTCAGAATTTTGACTGCTCTGGGAGCAAGCTAAGATGACCCGACTATTTCTTCCTAAACCCTTCCAGGAATAAAATCTGGCCTGATCTTCTGCTCCCTGCCCCCTGTTGGCCATGCTCCAGCCACACTGATCTGCTGTCCCTTGTCACTCACTGTGCCCAGGTCCATCATACACCAAGGCCCTCCTCTTTGCTTCTGTGGTTGCCTAGATTGATTCTCTAGCTCCCACTTCCCTGCCCTCCTTCCGTTCTCCTGCCAGCCCTCCTTTGCACACACATTATTTGCCTGATGAATTCCCATTCTTCCTTCAAGAATAAAACACAAATGTAACTTCCTCAGAGAAGCTCTTATTTATTTGTTTGTTTATTTTTTGTGCCTCCCCCAGCTCCATGCCCAGAGTAGGCCAGAAACCCCTGTTAAATTCTCTAATTGGACCATACTTTTCTTCTAGAGCACCTATCCAGTTGCAATTAAATAATTATTTATGGAATTACCTTTTGAATGTGTCTTTTCCCAGCTAAGACTTACAGCTCCATAAGGGAAAGAGCCATATTCGTTGTGCCCACAGTTTTATCGCAGAATTTTGCAGAGGGCCTCACAAATACAGATGATCAGTAGAATATTAATGAGTGGTTGGATGGATGGATGGGTAGAGGTAGATATGAAACCAGTCAAGTTTCTGGGGAGCTTTGAACAGTGGATTGACTGGGCAATTTGGATACTGTAGGGCCTCCTTTGAGTCTGGGAGGGCAGATTCAGAGAAGGGTCAGAGATAGACTGCTTTTGGCTAAGAGAAGGTGAAAGGAAAGACATTTGTTCCATAGCATCAACCTGACCAAAGGATGTCATTACTTTCTTTGCATTTCCTCCTGAGATATGAGAAATTTCTCAAACCCATTCATCCTTGAAGACAAATCACAAGGCAATTTGAAAGTCCCTGAAATTTCTTGGCTTCAAAAATTTTTTCTTTTTAGGTGAGCATGTCAGAAATTGATGTCAAAGAAAGACAGAGCCTCAGATACCACACAGTTCCCTGAGAATTACTAGACTCAACACAACAAAAAAGTCTGTTACAAAGCAATGTTCCTCTTCTGGAGAATTTCAGTAAATAATTTCCTACAGAGATCTCAGCAGTTCCTTCCATAATGTTCTGAGCAAATGTGTTGGAGCCACTTAAGCACAGTGCTTTCCTCCTGATGGCAGAGCCCACAGACACTATTTACATGCACCAGTGCCATTTAGATCTTAACTATAAATTACAGCATAAAGGTTAATAGAACTGAGCCAAGCTTTAAGAAGGGCCTTCTGCACAAAATTGCTTCATATATTGGTGGCTAATAATAGAAATAAACACTGAAAAGAACAAGAGGTGTGGTGGGGATGAAAGAGCAAAGTTCTTTGAATATTACTGGAAATCCCTATCAGGGGATCCACAGGGCAGAGATGTTAATTTCTAGGGAACTTTTTTATTCCAACAGCAGAAAATTCATTTTCTGGTCATTTGTTTTCTATGGCCCTTTTGGCCTTCAGTTGGTAAAACAGTCCATTTAAAATGCCTCCTGAATGAGCTCCAAGATTTTCCTTTGGGGCTGATAAGGTCTACCTCCTGAAAGAGCAACAGCTAGCAATGTTGGTTAGGGAGGCCTTCCACTTCCCCAACCTTATAAGTGGCCAGTGATGTCTTTAAGTGGGGGGAATAAAGGCCCACCTGCCTTCTGTGATGGGAATGTGGTGATCACATGGTGTTCCTTCAGCCCCCGTGCATGTTGGTTATATTTCTTATCTGCTTCTGAACAGTTGCCGGGAACCTAAAACATTTCTAAGTCCATCACTCTCTAAAATGAAGCATGACAGCTACATGCCTGGCTTTGAAATGAGTTACAACTGATTTCAGAGTCACTCTGACAATTTACACAGGAAAGCAAACGGATGAGGTTAGGAGCTTCAGCTCTTTTTTTTTTTTTTTTGAGTCTGTCAGAGTCCAGATGAGAAGGTATCCACCATGCCCAGTTCCCAGATCTTACCGGTCTAAAGACCTAAGTGAATGCACAGGTTCTTAGCAGATTACCGCCACGCCATGTCAACCCAGGACACGGAAAGAGTGAGGGATGCTCGGCATCTCATCCCCTAATTGCAGTTGCAGTGACACTTCCCTTGAGCCCTCCCTTCAGCGACCCAGGGTCAGGCCTCACGGCTGCACCAGGTTCAGACTGATCCCATGCACCCCATCCATGCAAATGGGGACCTCTGTTCTGGAGGACACAAGCAGCTGCAAGGCCTGGCGGAAGCTGACCTGTGTCCCTACATCCGCCATTGTCTTAGCTCCCTGTGGAGGGGGGCTGGTCTACTGTCAGCGGAAGGCACTCCAGTAGGAAGCAGAGAATAGAGCTTAGAGGGGGAGGAGAATTCCTGTGGGAGGGGAGTACTCAGGGATCTATGTGGCAAGAGAACAGTGGTGTGACTGATGCCACCACGCCCAGTGAGCACAGAGGCTCTCAGTGGCTCAAGATGGCAGGTTTCACTTTCCTCCCTCAAAGAGCACATAAGGACCTTTCCAGCTTGTTGTGTTTGTTTATTTATTTATTTTTATTTTTAAGATTTTATTTATTTATTTGACAGAGAGAGTGCACACAGGCAGCAGGGAGCAGCAGAGGGAGAGGGAGAAGCAGGCTCCCCTCTGAGTAAGGAGCCCAGCGGCAGGGCTCTGGACTCTAGGACTCTGGGATTATGACCTGAGCCGAAAGCAGACACTTAACCGTGTGAGCCGCCCAGGCGCTCCCCTGTTTGCTGTGTTTAGACCAGAAACACATACATATTATAGTGTGGAGAGAGAGGAACAGGTAAGTCAGCTTCCTAACTCTCCAAGGAAGGCCTGCACCAGGGAACAGAAACAGAAATTGCCATATTGTCTCGGTTCTAAGTCGCTGGAAGCTGGGTCTGTCTTGGAGAGAATTTTGTTAAGTCGGGCTGGGGAAAAGCAAGTTTTCTATACAACAGAATCTCTACTTGCACCCCATACATCTTGTTTTCCCTGACCTCATTTTGGATCTGGCATCCCTGAATTTATCCAGTAAATTTAAAGCTTTTTATATTTTCAGCCTCTAAGGATAAAAAGGTCTCACTCTGCATAAAACAATGGTTTCCTTTTCTCTTTCTCTGTCTTTCTGTCCTCCCAGCCAGCCCATCATCCCATCCTATCTATCTGTCCATCTGTTTGTCCATCCCTCTATCTATCCTAATGCTACTTTTTTCAATTTTCTGGGAGTTACTTCCTGGTTCTGGTAAGTTGGGATTTAGTAAACAAATCCACACTCGCTTTAGGATTTTGTAGTTTTAACATATATCCATTCTCAGCTTTTGTTTTTTATGTTCGTCCTATAATCTATGTAAAGAGCAATCTGAAATCCCACACACTCACAATCGCTCTTCCTGATAACTTCAGTCAGCGTTGTTGTCTCCCCCTCTTCCTAATTTATTTTCTGATAATACTTGGAGTATTTATTTATTTATTATATATTGTATTAGTTTTCTAGCTGCTATAACAAATTATCATAAACTTAGTGGTTGAAAACAACACACTTTTATTATGTTGCAGTTCTGTAGGCTAGAACTCCAACAGAGGTCTCACTGGAGCTAAAATCAAGATGTCGGTGGAATTTGTTCCTTCTGGAAGGTCTAGGGGAGAATCTGTTTCTTTACTTTTTCCAGCTTCTAGAGGCTGCCTGTATTCTTTGGCTCATGGCTTCATTCCTTCATTTCAAAGATGGCAACATAACATCTCTTGTGAGCCTACTTCTGTCATCCCAGCTCTTTCTCCAACACTCTCTGCCTCCCTTTTCCCTTTTGAGTACGCTTGTGTTTACAGCCAACCCACCTTAAGAATAATCTCCCTATTTCAAGGATGGCCGATTAGCAATTTAATTACATTTGCAACTTTAATTCCCCTTTGCCATGTAGCCTGACATAGTCACAGGTCCTGGAAATAGGATGTGGATATTTTTGGGGTCATTGCCCATTATTCTGCCTCCCATATCTTGGTACCCCTTTATAAAGTTTTTTCTCATTTTGATGTATGGAGATTTTCATCTAAGTAGACTGCAAACTTCTTGAAGGCAAATCTATGACAAAACATTTTGCTTTTCTCTATTTCTGGTCTTCCCCATTAACATTTTCAAAAATGCCAGAATTTGATAGGATCTTGGTAAAGACTTACCAGCAGCTCCAATGGCTTTGATGACTATAGTCATCCTTCCTCCATTTGATTCTGTCTTTCCTGGAAGTTTGTATGTACAGAATACTCAAGTGCTGATGCATGCCTTTATCAATGTGTTGGCTAGTTTTTACCAGAAGGCATTATTAGGAATAGTTAGTAGTTAGCCTCTTCACAAATCTATTTTGGAGTTACAGCAGATAAAAAAATATCAGATTAGAAATTGTAGGTATGCAAAATGAGAAGAGGTTAGGAGAAGTAGATGACTAGTACAGAGGTATCTTTATGATTCCCCCACCAGCCCCCCCCCCCCCACAGGAGACAGATTGTCTCTTTCATGTAACAGCAGATGGCATACTACCGACTCAGTGGCATTCTGACAGCCCTTCCTTGTTGGAAAGTCCCAGAACCTCCTATGGTAGGAAACAGCCACAATATATCTAGCAGATTCCGAAGAGAATCCTGCCTCTGGCTTGGACTTGACCAAGGGCGTCACATTCTACCTCTAAGACCAAAGAATTTTTTCCAACAAGGAACTCAGAGATGAAGAGCATCTTAGTCTTGCTAATCTATGTTCTCTTTAAGTTTTGGCCCAGTTAAAATATGTTTAACAACAGGCACCTCAATTATTAATCCACTCGGCTAAAACTAGCTATTTGTCAGGTACTGGGTTGGCCTAATAGTCAAAAATCATTTCTCTAATAAACATTTTTATAGGGTTTACTATGTGCTAAGTATTTTTCTAAGTGACTACACCATACTATTTGGTGAGTCCTTGTATTAATCATGCCTGGTGGGGAAACAGGGTCAGAGTGATGAAATGATTTAGTTAGGGTGCCTGGGTGGCTCAGTGGGTTAAGCCTCTGCTTTCGGCTCAGGCCATGATCCCAGGGTCCTGGGATCGAGCCCCACATCGGGCTCTCTCCTCAGCAGGGAGCCTGCTTCCTCCTCTCCCCCTGCCTGCCTCTATTGCCTACTTGTAATCTCTGTGTGTCAAATAAATAAAATCTTAAAAAAAAAATAAATGACTTGGTTAGGTGGTGGGTCCAGGGTTCAATCCTCCTTCTGGAGCTACTGCTCTTAAACTCTTCATCATGCTGCCTCCCTTTAGCCAGTCCCTGCTTAAAAAGAGATTATGTGATAGAGAAGGTTATATGATAGGTTACTCTAGAGAAGACAAAGAATATTTAAGAAACAACAAATACAAACTGAACTACTCCTTGTTTTGTACACTGCTGTATCCCCAGCACCTAAAACTAGGGACTGAATGAATATTCGTGGAATGTTGGTGAAAGGCTTTGTGATAAATACTATGAAGCAAACACATTGGATGCGATGACTGACTCTCGTGGGAACTGATTTGCTTTATATGGGGTGGCGAGGGAGGGCCTCTCTGAGGAGGTTAATGTTTGAGCGGAGACTTGAAAATGAACAAGAAAGGGAGCCATGGAAAGAACATGGGAGAGCTTGCAGGCGGAGGACCAGCATGGTCAGAGGCCTAAGGTGGGCGAGAGCCGGAGATTTGAGAAAGGCAGGAACCAGAATGTGGGGAGCCTGGTGTGGAAGGAAGTGTGGTGAGGGTGAGCAGGAGCTGGACAGTGTGTGTGCGGCCGGAGGTCCCTGTGATTCCTTGTGTCAGGATACTGTGTCAGTGCCACAGAGGGACTCAAAAGGAGGTAAGCAAGAAAAAAATAAGAAAAAAGAAAAGATTTATTTCAGCTACTACGCCCCATTCTTGGGTGAATATCTTCATTTGCGGTGTTTTGTTTCTTTCCCTCTTTCCTTTTTGGCAACTGAAACATCACTCTTGCATCCTTTTCTGATCTTTAGAAGACTTTGACTCAGATCAGGGACTGGCTTCTCACGTGTGCAGTTTGAAACATTGGAACATCTGCTTTGTTATCGGGTTAGACTGTGATCCACGCGATGAAGCTCTTTGCTCGACAGTGGTTTTAACTGGGTCCGGCTAGGTCCCAAGGTCCTAGAGACAATATTTTACATTTACAGTGTTTTCCACAAGGTCCAAATTTGGTTTGCTAGCTTGTTTTACCCCCGGCCTTTGTTTTAAAGTCTTGACTCTCCACAGAACATTGTATTGGAAGATCACACACCCTACTTCTGTAGCGGTGTCTTGGTTATGAAACTATATCCAGCAGGTCTCATATATATAACTCACATATATAACTACAGCAGGCCTCATATCAGCCAGAGAAATTTAGGAAGCTAAAAGGAACTTGGGGAAAAAAAATATATATATATATTTTTAATCCAAATTTTTAATTATGGAAATTTTGGAAAAAAATATATAAATATAAATGTAAATATACATACATACCTATTTATGGTATATGATGCAATGTTTTAATATATTCAGAGTCGTTGTCATCAGCACAATTAATTTAAGAACATTTTATAACCCCAAAAAGAAGCCCTGTGCCCCCTAGCAGTCACTGTTGTGTCCCCTCCCACAGCCTCCCATCAACTGATAAATAAACAAAAATGTAGTAGTCATTGAAAGGAATATCATTCAGCAACAAAGAGGAATGAAGTATTGACAGGTACCATAATATTAGAGGAACTTTGGAGAGATGACGTTAAGCGAAAGCAGTCCCAAAAGACCACACATTGCATGATTCCATTTATATGACATGTTCAGAATAGGCATAGAAACGGAAAGTAATGGTTGCCTAGGACTGGGAGTAACCCCCCTGCTACTCATTCTGTCCTTTAGAACCATGAAGAGTAAAAGTACTTAATAGATGTTCAGTAAACATTTGTTGAAGGATTGAAATTATTCTCTAATTCTTTACAGTAAATGTTCATGTATTGTTTTTATAATTAAAAATAAAAATGAAGAGAGAAAACCACTAATCTTTCTCCTGTACACACACACACATGCACGCACACTCACATCTCCCGCTCCATCTCACCATGCCCAATTTTTGTTTCCTCTTTCTCTCTCGTCTATATTTTTACTGGTTTTCATATGAATACAGATGTGATATTTTTATTTTAGAAAATTTGTAAACATCAAAGAAGAAACATTTTATTTTTAAGCAAACTTGTTTTATACTCTTCACTTTGTCACTTCCTTTGTTTTTTAAATGTGAGATCCTTAATGGCTGTATTGTGTCCCATCATACAGACATGCCATAACATATTTAAATATTTTCCTTTTGACACACATTTAAGTACTTTCAAATTTATAAAGAGAGTGACGTCCTCTCTTTCAGTCTTCTTCTTGCCAAATGAACCGTACCTGTTACCTTAAAACCTCCTTATATGCCCTTTTCCCCCTCTGGCTTGTTTTAGCGTTTGACATGCTCTAATTTGCCGATCTCTCTCTTCCAAAGTAGTTTGCAGAACTGAGCACCTGATCCGGACAGAGGACAATGAATGTAGAGTTTGGGTGAACTGCTACCATGTTTCTGAACATTGCCCCATTATCCATGCAGACTGAAATGGCAACTGTTTTTCTTCTTTCTTTTTATTGGGCTTCTAGGAACACAGATCTGCCCAGCCTCACACAGCTGAACTGCTGCTCTTTATTTCCATCATCTCGGGCTATTCCTCTGTGGCCATGTGAATTCTCAGGTCTCTCCATTTCTGCTGCATTGCGGGCCATGTGTCCCCCTGCGGTGGCTGGCCACTTTACTCGGTCCGGCAGATCCTCTTTAACACCAACAATTTGCATCACCTTAAAAATACTCTAGATTTAAGTCTAAGTGATTAAATGCAAACAGCTTTTCTTACTTGAAAAGACTTTACTTCCCAATGGATAAAAGTAGGGAAGCTAAGTGATATATGAGGTTTCATAACTCATTTGTCTTCCTCCCGTTTTGCAATGTGGGAGCTAATACTGGAGATTAAATAATGGACTTCCTTGACTTAAGTGCACCTGCTGCCGAATGTGTAAATTCATCCCTGCTCATACAGTCAGACATGACTCACTAAGCAGCTTCCAAAGTAAAAGTAGTGACATGAATAATTCTGCCTGGAAATAAGGTCAACCCTGTTCTCCTGAGATCTGCACTGTGAGCAAGGAGCAAAGAGCTACATAAACCTTGTACCTCGAAGAACTCAGAAGATCTGTCCTCCTCCCTTCCCCCAGTGCCTAAACACCAAGAAATGAAATACGGGACAAGAGATTTTTAAAATCTCGGTTTTGTGGAAAGAAAGAGCATAATATATTAAGTAAGAGACGGTTGCCATGTAAAACTATTCTTGAAAAAACTAGGAAGTCTATAAATGCATAAAATAGGGATACATACAAAAGAAAGAGTTAGTAGTGATTTTTTTAAAATTAATGATTGGAGAAGAGTTTTTTAAAATCTAGACTTAAAACAATTTTCTATAATGACCATATATTACATTATAATTTGAACAAAATTAATTAGTGGATTTATGCCTTGTACTTTGATTAAATTAAAAGGCACAGATTTTTTTTTTTTTCTTCCTTGTGATAAATTATTTGAATACAAGGAAATCTGAGTGGGAGGCTGGACAAAATTACTTCAAAGTTTGTTCCAGCCCCTAAGGCTTTATGAAGTCACTGTCAAATTCAGTTAGCAAAATAGATGGCAAGCCATGACACAGCACAAATCATTATTTTGTAGATTTCCAGCTGTGAATAACAGAAACCACTCAAACTAACTGAAGTGGAAAAAAAAGCAACATTTTTTTTTATAAGGACACAGACAGGGCTGATAGATGGTTGCACTTATATGATGATGCTGGTTATTTATATTTTAAAATGCTCTGTTCATGGGATGCCTGGGTAGCTCGGTTGCTTAAGCATCTGCCTTCAGTTCAGGTCATGATCCTAAGGTCCTGGGATCAGTTTTCCCGGTCAGCAGGGAGTCCACTTCTACCTCTCCCTCTGCACCTCTCCTCCTCCCTCCATGCCCTGCTTGTGCGTTCTCTCTCTCTCTCTCTCTCAAATAAATAAATAAAATCTATTTTTTTTTTTTTTTTTTTTTTACGGGGGAGGTTCTTCCTTCCTTAAAAAAAAAATGCTCTGTTCCTGTTGTTCTGAGACCCACAAAGGCCTCCTCATTCCTCAGTCAGCCCAACTTATCTTCTGGGGATTTCTTGGGATTCTGTGTGTCACAGAAGGGGTAATGCCTAGAAGGGCAGCAGAATTCCAGGACCGTGTAGCAGCCATCTGACCCTGACCTGTTTTTTGTTTTTTTTTCTTGTGCCACTGTTAAGTATTTTGAAAGTCTCCGCCTAGGATACATGGAGCTCAAGGACAGAGATTTAACTGGACCTCAGGAAGGCACTAAAACCAGGCTCCTAGAAGCTGTCCAGCCTCTCCTACTGTTCTTTTCTCTGTGCATCTGTTCCATCCTCTCTTCCTGCCTTCTCTGCCTTTGTGTTCATGGGATAGATATTATGACCTTTACCAGTTCTCAGAATTTTCATTTGATACATCTGTCCGCTTAGAGACTGATCTTTCTCCCTTTCTCCCTCCTTTCCTTCTGATTTCAAACATCCAGAGAAGAAAATGAATGGCCAGTCTTCAATCATGTGCCCACTCCTGTGCCAAACACTTATGACCCTATGGGGAGAGGGGAAAATATTGGCCACCATGGCTTTTCCCATTATAACCACCTAGATGGGGCTTACTTCCAGATAAAATGGGGAGAATTTTCTAGAAGTCAAAGAGTGAGGCATAAAACACAAGGTCCCTGGCACATGGCTTTTTCTCAACCTGCCCTTAATTGGGACTTCTTTTTCCAACAATCTCATCTCTCCATAAAAGGGCCTCTAAATAACTCTATATCAATGCTTATACTGTTACATATATAAAAGTATCTTAATCAAACTTTTAAACTTTTGTTCTACACACATTTTTAACAAACTTGCTTACTAGTTTTTATGTCCAAGGCAAACTGGAAGTAGAAATTAAGAAGAGGCAGTAAGGGGGTACCTCGGTGGCTTAGTCTCTGAGTGATTGGGCATCAGTCTCTTGATTTCAGCTCCGGTCATTATTTTAGGGTCGTGGGATCGCCCTTCATGGGCTCTGGTTGGGCCCTGGCATCAGGCTCTGCTCTCAGTGGAGAGTGTGCTTGTCTCTCTCCCTCTGCTCCTCCCCCTGCTTGCTCACTCGCTCGCTATCTCTCAAATACATAAATAAATAAAACCTTAAAAAAAAAAGAAGGGGCAGTAGGAAAGTAGGCAGGGTTGCCAGGATGGAATCTATGTGTGTGTGTGTGTGCGCGCGTGCACACGCATGCCTGTGCATGTGTCTATGTGTGTATACACATAGATTTATTCAGGAATAATTATTTGAGAATGCAAAAGGTAAAAATATATCTGGGGCCATTTTCCCATAAAAATTATTATAAATTTAAATAACCTAAGAAATCATCACTGCAAAGAAGTTAGTATATAATTGTTGATAATTCATTTTAATAATTAGAACCCTCCATTTTGAAAGGCTAAATTATGTTTGATATACATTTAAGAAGGTAGAGAAAATTTTGATGCATTGATGAAGAGAATAATTCTCAATGTAGGAGTGGGGGTCCTTGATATCTAAAGACATGAGTTTCATGTAGCTGGAAAATTACTATTCAGCAATTCTCCATGAGTACAGAATGCTGGGCAGTTGTTGCTATCATTCAAGCAGTCAAAAGGCTAACTATATTTTTCACTTGAATATTTGGGCAGTGGGATATCTTGGATAGGTCTTTACCAATTCTTTTACCAGAAAATGGGACTGATCATTACTACTCAGTTGTTAGGGTAGAAAATCTTATATATATATGTGAAAATCTTTTGAGATCTTTGAAGATGTCAAGAATGTTATTAAGTAAAAATTACATAAAAATCTATTTTGGATTTTTTCAAAAGATTTTATTTGACACAGAAAGAGAGAAAGCACAAGCAGGGGGAGTGGCAGGCAAAGGGAGAGGGAGAAGCAGGCTCCCTGCTGAGCGGGGAGCCCAGTGTGGGACTCGATCTCAGGATCCTGGGATCATGACCTGAGTCAAAGGCAGATGCTTAACGACTGAGCCACCCAGGGGCCTCAGCCCCCACCTTCTTTTTTTTTTTTTTTTTTAAAGATTTTATTTATTTATTTGACAGAGATCACAAGTAGGAGAGATACAGGCAGAGAGAGAGAGAGGAGGAAGCAGGCTCCCTGCCGAAGCAGAGAGCCCGATGCGGGACTCGATCCCAGAACCCCGGGATCATGACCTGAGCTGAAAGCAGAGACTTTAACCCACTGAGCCACCTAGGTGTCCCCCGCCCCCCCGCCACCTTCTTTAAAGCCAACAATGGCGTGTCCTTCTCACATCCCTTTGCTCTGACTCTCACTCTCCTGGTCTCTCTCTTTCACTCAGGACACTGGGCCCATCCAGACAGTCTGGGATAATCTCATCTCAGAATCTTTAATCACATCTGCAGAGTCACTTTTCCATAAACATGTTCACAGGTTCTGAGAATTAGGATGCAGACTTCTTTGCGTGGGACAGGACTTTGCCTACCACGGTGTGCCAACTGAATTCATCCTGATCAAGTCTGCTCCTCCTCCCATCTTTTCTTCCTTGGTGATTTAAACCACAGTTCATCAATTACCCATACCAGAAGCCTGGATGTCATCCTAGGATCCTCCCTCTTACTCATGCCCCACATCCAATCAATTCTTCTTCCTGAAAAGCGGTATAAGTCTACTGAGTTCTATCTGCACTGTCACTACCCTAGGCCAGACCCTCATCATCATCCCTTACCTGTCCCCCACCCAGTCTCCCTGTCACCGGCAGTGATAGATCTCAAAACATACCAGACTCAGGTTTATGAGCAGAAGCTCTACATCTTCTTTAGCACCATCTATGCACCTGGGGAGAAGATGGGCGCATAGTAAAATGCTGAAGGCTCACATTTGGATAGCACTTCACAGACTACTTTCACATTCTTAGCACAGTCAATCAGTTCTGCAGCCATGAGAATCAGGTACTCCTTTCCTTGTTAGTGCTGTTAAATGACTTAGACTTGGGTTTCGAGACAAAGTTTCATTACTTTCTCAAATCAGCCTCCTACAGGGTCATTTCAAATTCCACACGTTCGAAGACACTTCCTCCTCTGGCTTCCCTCCTTCTGTCATTGAAACCACCACCCCAGCCTTCACCCACCCTCAAATGTACCCTTGACTGACTCCATCCTTATCCCATATCTAGCCAGACGCTGAGACTGGTTGGAATTTCTTTTGAATTATCTCTTGCCTCTGCTCCCACGGTCTCCACTACAGTCAGAATGCTCTGTTTTCCCTTACCTCTAAGCCGATTCAGCTGCCTTGTTCCTAGTCTTCCTTCATCCTCTGTCTCACTGCCAGAAATAGAATCTGAAAACACCATTTTATAATGTCACTCCCTAGGTCAAAATCCTTCCTCGGCGCCTTGTTTTCTATTACACAAACCACAAGCCTCTCAGTGTAGCTTTCAAGCCCCACGGTACTTGGACCCCTACCCCTACCCATCACATTTATGTAGTTGCCCCAGTATTCCAAACCCTTCCTGGAGACAGGCTGACCACCTCATCGACCCTAGTGGTTTTTCTCTCCATGCATTTGCCCTCGTCAGCGCCTCACTCAGAATGCCTGCTCTTCTCCCTCTGCCTTTCCAAACCTTGTTCTCCTTTTATACTGGACTCAATTTACCTCATCTCTGAAGCCTTTATTCATTAACCCGTCCTCTGGGATCATGCCCCCTATAACTTAGTGCCCTTACGGCTCAGTAATCAAATGCCTCATGTTGTACTTGTTGTCTCGTTGCAACCAACTTCAGAGCCAGGCCTGTTTTCTGTTTTCTTTTTACCATAAGTAATTTTTTTTTTAACAGATTCCCTTAATTACCCCCGAATTGGAGATTTATGACTGGTTTATTAGTTCAATTCCTCTTAGTATTTCAAACCATTAAGATATTGAAGTCTACTTGACAGTTCAAGGATTTACGTTGATTGACGAATAACTAATAATAGTTGAAAACCCCAACTGAACCATCTCCAGTTTTATCCCACATCTAGTTTCTGAAGCAGGATAGAATATAACTGACAAATAAAAACTAAACACAACCATCATGACAGTGAATTCATAGACATTCACAGTGAGGTCTTCCTTGTATGTCAAGTGCTACATGAGACTGTAAGTTTGGAGAAGACTGAAGCAATTGGAAACTGGAAATAGGAAGAGAATCTGGCCCACTCCCCCAGTCACAAGGAATTTAGCAAGTTTAGGAAGGGTAGCGTACAGAACTTAGTCTAATGATCAGATCGACATAGGCATACAACAGAGGCATACGAGAACAGTGTTAGAGTAAGATCTTTCGATCAAGAAAGTGAGTGGTTAATTTACAAACTGACTGAATTATTGCTCGGAAGGCTGTCATAACCCCGATTTACAATCAGTAACAGCACCAAAGCCAACACGAAAGCAGGCAGTTCTGTAACCAGAGGATCCAAGTACAGGAGCAACTACTCTGAGAAGACCTATCTTAAAAAGATTTCTCTCTACACATGATCGATTTACTAGTTTTGAAACTCAGTTTCACAGTCTGATCAAATAGGGTTGTTCAGGTCTTTACAGGGGGAAGAGGAAACTTTCTTTTCTTTTTTTTTCCCATAAGAAACAACTTTATTATCATACAGTGATTTTTAAGACACTGTTCCAAAAGCAGCACAACCCCTTCCTCCACAAAGTGCGCGCGCGCGCACACACACACACACACACACACACACACACTACGAAATGTCAAAGTCATTAGCTGTTTGTATCTTAGATGTGGAAGAAGGAATTCCCCAGGTGATTTTTAAATTCTGGGGCAATTACTACATACAGTTTCGAGAGCCAGAAGTAAGAATCAATCTGCCAAGCAACTATTAGGAATGGAATTGCTTCTCCTTCAAGGTATATGCTGGATTAAGTTCTAAAGTAGTTAATTACCGTTCAGATCATGCTGTAGTGACACACAGCTTACATGGAAAACTATGGCCACCTGGGGTTTAAGGAGGTGGGAGAGAAGGAAGGTCACAATTTCTGTTATCTTTTAGACTGTGTCTAATGAGACTAGCTTAAAAGCCAAAGAATCAAAAAGCAGGGTTTTTTGTTTACTTGTTTGTTCATTTTAGCCAAACCAAAATAACAAGGTTTTTTTTTCTTTAAGTAAATTAATTGTTTAAATGAGTCAACTACTGGTTATTTGATCATTATATAGATTTTACCCAAATTGGAGCTGCTTGTCAAAGACTCAGGAAGTAGCCAAATGCTTTGGTTGAATAACCTTCACATCCATTTCGACTTTGATAATGGACTAAATTTTCCTAGCAGAAGATGGTAGAATACAGGTCCCGCAATTCATTTCCCTTCAGAAGTACCTCATGGCAGGTGAAGAAAACACTGGTCTCAATGGAAAGATCAGGAACACAGATGGCACATGGCAGGCCTGGATTGCTGTTTCCCTCTCTTTGGACCCAAGACGATCCCCATTTCTCATGGCACTCTTCAGTCCCACCAAGTATGTATCTGGCTTCAGAAACCTTCTCAACTTGGTGCTGTGGGAGCCTGCTACTGCTGCAGGACTGCTCTGCCTTCAGTGCCCACAGTTCTTGGTCAGCGCTGTTTCAAAGAATGAAGAGGTAGACCAGATGAAGAGTGGTGGGCAGTAAAGCAAAACTTATTAAGTGATAGTACAAAGCTCCTGAAGAAGGAGTGACCCCAAGAGGGTTGCCCTTGGAGTTTCTAAGTTTGGGGGTTTTTATGAGCTCTTTTGTGAAACTACCTTAAGCAATCAGGGTGTGCTGAGTCGTGGCAATCAGGGCTGTGATCAAGCATTTGTCTACCTATTAGGCTAATATTTATGTGCTAATAGTCCTTTTGGGGCTGACATTCTGGGGGCTGACATCTTAACTGTCCCTTGCTTGTGATAGGGACAAATGCTTTGTGGTTGGGGTGCCTGGGTAGCTCAGTCGGTTAAGTGTGTGCCTTTGGCTTGGGTCATGATCTTAGGGTTCAGGTCATGATCTCAGGGTCCTGGGATGGAGCCCTGCATCCATCTCCCTGCTCAGCGGGGAGTCTGCTTCTCCATCTGCCTTCTCCCCCTGCACATGTTCTCTCCCCTGCTCCCCTCTCGCTCTCTCTAATAAATAAATAAAGTCTGTAAAAAAACAACAACAACAACAAATGCTTTGTGGTTAATTGTTTTATTTTAGGGTGTTTTGCAGAAGTCATTTCTGCAAAGGCTGCAGAGCAGAACGTTAGTGCGGTTCTGTTTAAGCTAAAAACAGGATGTTAGGGCTGTTTTGTCTTAGCTGTCCCAACTCCATATTTTCTTGTTGGCGACCCTGGCCCTATATAACTGTCCAACTAACTCCTAACACTACTAGCGAAATGGACTGGACCTGGAGATAAGACTTATTTACGATGTCTGACTTAGAAAGAATATAAACTCAGGGGGAGGAAAGAAACTGCTAGAAATAGACACTCATTCTCAGAATTTGTCGATATCTGCCAAACCTAGGGGAAAGAACCTGTTTGGTTCTTTGAACCTGTAGGGTGCATTGACACCTCTGATGGATTTCAGTCTCAGGATACCTTATCAAAATATTAAAGTTGAAAAGGCCAAAGTCACCTGGCTATGCCCTCATTTCTATGACTCAGGAAACTGTATCAGGCTTGAACAGTGTTCAGCTGGGCCCCCGGGTCCCCTGCTCCTCTGTTCTTCTTCCATCTCATGTTGCGCGTCCACTGACCATGTTCTGGGCCCAACAGATCTTTTGTGTCCTGCTTATATCGTTTGTGTATTTATATATAGACTTGTATGGATTATTGTATGAAATAGTACCACATGAAAATGATTTATTAGTAAACTAGCTATTTGATCAATTTGTAAAATTCTTTTGTTCTTTTTACAGATGTATTTATTTATTTGAGAGAGAGAGAGGGACAGAACCAGGGAGAGGCAGAGAGATCCACTGCTCAGTGCAGAGTCTGACCTCGGCTTGATCCTAGGACCCTGAGGTAATGGCCTGAGCCGAAGTCAGAGGCTCAACGGACTGAACTACCCAGGCGCCCCAATTTGTAAAATTCTAATCACAACTTACTTCAGAGGTTAACTTAATGGTCAAAAACTGCACAACCTAGTTGTCTGCTGATTTTTGAGTAGCAGTAAATTCAGCATCTGCTTTTAACATGGACAGAAAGAAATGAGAATACCAGTTTTCAGAAATTCAAAACATAACAGGGATGATTAAATGATCTATAACAACTCCCTAGGATTTCAGCATTTCCTATGCTTCCTAAAATTTCTAATTAAAAAGGAAGTCTCACTAGTGTTTTCTTAAGGATTCAGAAAAGTAATATTTAAGGTCTTTCTAGGACCCACAGAGGAGTCAGAGCACAGACCTCTTCTCTTCAGGCTTCCCTTTCACTAAGAAACAGTCCTGGCCTTGCCATTGACTTCTTCCGTTTTTGCCAGGCTATGTAAGGTTGACTTTTCCCCTTGAGGCCAAAAGCAGAGATAATAATACCAACCCTCTGCCACAAAAATAAGAGGTGTGCTACTTTACTTATTTTTAAAGATTTATTTGATAGAGGGAGAGCCAGTGCGGGGAGGAACAGAGGGAGAGAGAGGATCCTCAAGCAGACTCCCCAGTGAGCACGGAGCCTGATGCAGGGCTTGATCCCAGGACCATGAGATCATGACCTGAGCCAAAATCAAGACTTGACCGGTTGGTTGCTTAACCGACTGAGCCACCCAGGCACCCCAGAAGTCTACTACTTTAAACCAGCAGTTCTCAACCTTGGCTGCAATTAAAATCATCTGCCTTTTTAACATTTCCCGCCCTAAGCAATTGAACCAGAATCTCTGCGGCCGGACCCCAGGCATTGCTAGTTTTTTAAAACTCCCCGGTGAAGGGGCACCTGGGTGGCTCAGCTGTTGAGCCTCTGCTTTCGGCTCAGGTCATGATCCCAGGGTCTTGGGATCCAGCCCTGCATGGGGTTCCCTGCTTAGATGGAAGCTTGTTTCTCCTGCTCCCACTCCCCCTGCTTGTGTTCCCTCTCTCGGTGTGTCCAAAATCTTAAAACAAAACCAGAAAAACTCCCCAGGGTTTCTGGTGTGCAGTCAAGTCAACCAACCCCTGACTTGAACCAAAAGGATGAAATGTTACTGTGGGAGCATCATAAATCAGATGAAGTTCAGGCCCCAGATGCACTTCCGAGAGCATGAGAGCCACAGCCCACGCTGTCTTTACTCTTCCTGGCGCACATCACTGGACATTTAGCATCCTCCTCCAGAGTGTAAGGAAACGGGGAAGCAATCCCAGGCCAAGGCAACAGTTAGAGAGATCCCAGCATTCTAGAGTCAGCTGGTATTACTTTGCAAAGTGCGGATGTGAACCTTTCTTCTTATACTCCTGGCTTGAAATTGACCATGGTGGGAATATTTACATCATGGAAATTGGCAAATTCTACCCACTGGGGCTTTTTTTGCCCTGGGGGGACAGTGGTTGAACATTTATCCACACTGAGCTGAATAGTTCTCTAGCTTCTGACCCTAGTCAAACGTGAGAAGGGGAAAATTAAAGTCACCCTTGATTCATTAGCAAGTCTGAACTTACATTATATATATTACTGCTCTTTTTGTTATTGACTAAAAAGAGTCGGGGAGTAGGTGAGCCTGGGTGGCTTGGTCGGTTGAGTTTCCAACTCTTGATTTCTGCTAAGGTCATATTTTGGACGTCGTACAGCCCTGTGTCAGACTCCCTGGGAGTCTGCTTGAGATCCTTTCCTTCTGTCCCTCCCTACTCCCTACCGACTCAAGCTAAATTGTGTGCACTCTCTCTCCCCTTAAAATAAATAATTATAAATAAATATTTTTTTTAAAATAAGGGGAATAAAGTCAAATAGAAAGAAAAATTAGGAGTTTGCTACTACCATTATGATCCTGGTAGCTTCCCTGGTAAGTAGGAGAGGACAGCAAGAATTTAACATGGCCTCATACATCCCTTTTCCTTATCACTTTTGTCTAGGTGTCTGTTATTTATTTAAAAACCTCTTTTTCCTATTATTTCTTTAGGTAGAGACCAAGGTAAAGGAAAGGTGGATAGTTATTGTAGTAGTTAAGTTATAGTATAAACTCTTTAATATGGACACTCCAAACCACAGTGACGTAGGCTTAAAAGAAATTTTAACTGTAATGGAAATTTCCATTCCAAGGCTGTGATGGGACCTTTCACCTATGGCTACTCCCAGTTCTTGTCATCACATCTGCATACCAACCAGTCAGAAGGGAAGAAGGAGTAAGAGGAACACATACCTTTCCCATTAAGGACACAGCAGGAAGGAGTTACATCACCTCCACTCATAGCCCATTGGTCAGGACTTTGTCTTAACGGACACACTTAACTGTAAGAGAGGCTAGGAAATGTAGTCTTGACTGGGCAATGTGCCCAGCTAAGCCTCAGAAAATTCATTATTAAAAGAAGAAGGCGAGGGTGAATATTGATGGATAAGCAGAAGACTTAGCCACACCATCCTACTCATTTAAATGCAAGTTTGTGTGTTCTCATGGCTGGAGGTGGAGGCTTAGGAGGACAGTACTTTAAAACATCTTACAGGGGCACCTGGGTGGCTCAGTGGGTTAAGCTGCTGCCTTCAGCTCAGGTCATGATCTCAGGGTCCTGGGATCGAGTCCCACATCGGGCTCTCAGCTCAGCAGGGAGCCTGCTTCCCTCTCCCTCTCTCTCTGCCTGCCTCTCTGCCTACTTGTGATCTCTGTCAAATAAATAAATAAATAAATAAATAACCTTTAAAAAAAAATAAAACATCTTACAGACAACAGTATCTTCTCAGGGTTTTCAAGTTCTGACTTTCCCAGGAGCTTGTTGTGTTAATAGAAGACACCATTTCTGGAAATTCACTGGAGCTCATTTTTAGAGTAAATTTCAATGTGCACATGCGAAAATATCATGTATTATAAAACTTGGTCATAGACTTTCCAATGTAGCATTTTACTTGATATATTTTTGGCCCAAATAATTCTTTTAAAGACCATTTTATTAAGACTTATGAAAACACATGGGTTGTTTTTACAGTCACAAACTACAAAACTGTAGAGCATAAATTTGCTAAGTGTAAATAAATTGGAACTAATGTAATTTCCAGTGTTTCCCTCTCCAATTCACTTTACAGTCATCACACTAATCTTTCTTTAAAAATCACTTCTGTCATAGCACTCTTCTGTTTAGAAGGCTTGAAGCCTGTGTTTTAAAATTGAAATGTGTTTGCTTGGCACTGTGGGGCTCCATGTACCTGTAGTGGTGTCCTAACCAAACACATATGAGAGAAAACAGAGGACTGATCAGGAACTTCCGAGTCTTGGGTTCTAGGTCTCATTCTCCCACTATGAGGTGAGTGATGTTGGACACACCCACATGGTGGGTGTGACTCTGCGTAGAGCTGATCCTGAAGCTAAGATTCAAGATTGGCTAGACCAGCAGGGAAAAGAGCCTTCTTTAAAGTAGTTGTGGAGATCAGCTTCTCACATTATTCTTGATGATCCCTGCCTTCTGGGGTGCACCCCCTTGCACCCCCTTGTCTAATCCCTTCACTTGGAGTGCGAGATGTGCATAATGACTTGCTCTAACAAGATAGAGCAAAAGTGATGGGATGTTGCTTCTGAGATTAGATTATAAAAGAGCAGGCCCTTTGCTCCCATGCTGTCTTTGGTTTTTCTTGCCTTCTCTCTGATGACGCAGGATGCCATGTTGTGATCTGTTCTGTGTAGAGGCCCATGTGGCAAGGAACAGAGAGCAGCCACTAGCCAGAGGCCATGTTGTGAATAGCACTCTTCAGAGGCCTGCATGGCAAAGAATTGATGCCTCCATTCAGCAGTCAGCCAGGATCTGAGGCCTCTCAACAGCCCTAGGAAGGAGCTTGGAAGTATATCTTACCCCGGTCAAGCTTCGAGATGACTACAGTTTCTGCTGACATCTTGACTTCAGCCTCTTGCGAAACTGTGAGCAGAGGAATCCAGCTAAGCTGTGTCCCGGTTCCAGACCCCCAGATACTGGTGACAGTGAAGATGTTGGTGTTCTAAGTCACAAAGTTTTGGGATGATTTTTATGCAGTGATAGGTAGTAGATATAGGAGCACTAGAGACCAACTATCATCTGAAAATGGAGGGAAATTAGGAAAACGTTACTGAGATGTTAAAGCTCTTAAAACTGAATTTAAAATTTTGAAAATCACATGCACAGTAAAAGACAATAAAAAACTAAATAACACCAGTAAATCTTGGTCTAGTGATTAAGAGTTATGCTCAGCCTTTGGCCTTCAAAGGAACATGTTTGATCTTCTGTGGAATGATTGCTGTTCTGGCACAATATAAAATACTTCACGCACTGGGAGATAAAGGATCTGAGTAAGACATTGGTATGTAGGACAGAAATTACTGGTTTCAACCAATTTCCCGATCATTGTGATGAAAAAGAAGAGGAACCTCATTTTATGAATATTCTAGATCTCCACTGTCCAGTATAGTCACCGCATGTGATTATGTATATGTAAGTTACAATTAATTAAAACTGAGTAAAATCTCAAATTCAGTTTCTCAGTCCTACTAGCCACACTTCTAGTGCTCAAAAGCCTCAACAGCCAGTGGCCATAATATTGGACAGTGCCAGTACAGAGCATCTCCAAAGTCGCGGAGGTTCGGCTGGGCAGCCCTACTGTAAAGGGCTTCCATGATGCCTCATACCAGTGCTTACGAAGTTTGTTTCGCTATTGTTCTCCTCATGTACCATTAAACCAGTAGACGATGTCAAGTGTTTTTGGGCTACTCTGGAGGAGTCGGCAGCTCAGCCAACCTGGAGGTATTGTGAACACACTGCAGAGCCTCCAAATGGAGTGGGGAGAATTTATGTTCTAAAAAGCATTAGAGGGGGGCACCTGGGTGGCTCAGTGGGTTAAAGCCTCTGCCTTCAGTTCAAGTCATGATCCCAGGGTCCTGGGATCAAGCCCCTTTTCGGGCTCTCTGCTTGGTGGTGAGCCTGCTTCCCCCCTCTCTCTGCCTACTTGTGATCTCTGTCTGTCAAATAAATAAATAAAATCTTTAAAAATAAATAAATAAAAAGCATTAGAGGGCAGGTGCCATAAAGGACTACCAAAGACTCAGTCTTAAGGTGAGCCAGTGGACGTCACCACTGCTGATACCAGCTCTCAAACATAGGCCAACCCACGAGCTCGCTGTGGGCTTTAGTTTCCATCTTTGTCAAATGAGAGCAAAGGGCTGACGTTCTCTTAAGTTCCTTCAAGCTCTAAAACTCAGTGACTATACAGCAATCAACAAGAAGGAAATCTTGCCATTTGCCACTATGTGGATGGATTATGTGGGGTGTATTATGTGGAGTGGGTTATACTAAGGGAATTAAGTCAGTCAGAGAAAGACAAATACCATATGATTTCACTCCTACGGGGAATTTAAGAACAAAAACAGATGAACACTGGGCAAGGGAAGGAAAAATAAGATAAGAACAGAGAAAGAGGCAAACAGTGAGAGAGGAGACTCTTAACTACAGAGAACAAACTGAGGGTTGCTAGAAGGGAGGTGAGTAGGGGGATGGACTAAATGGGTGATGGGCATTAAAGAGAACGCTTGCTGGGATGAACACTGGGTGTTCTAGGTAAGTGATGAATCATTCAATTCTACTCCTGAAATCAAAACTACACTATATGTTAACTAACTTGAATTTAGATAAAAATTAGAGGAAAAAAGTACAGAATAGAGAAAAAAACCAACAGCATAAAACTCAATGACTGTATATATGACACTAATGAAAATTTACCTGTGTAAATTATTTGATGACTCACAGATGCAGGGTAGGAGTCCAACAACTGGTTTAACACTGCCGCCTCCAGATTTCTTCCTACAACCAGCCTCCTTTCTTCTTCCTGGATGATATCAGGGAACAGAAGGGAGAAGAAGGGAGGGAGTAGGATTGCACCTGGGGAGTTCTGCTGCCTTCCTCCAAAGATCCGGCCATTCTGAACTCCTGGTCACCTTGCTTATCCCTCAGTGGGTCTTGTAGGGCCTTGGGAATTTCTTTCACGTCACATGACTGCCATAGGCAGCCAGGTCTGATAGTCTCTAAGTCTTTCCTCTACCTAAGGATACTTTACCGCTGTGCTCACTGCCCTAGGGTTACTTCATATGGTGGGTTAAGATGCTTAAGGTTTTCCTCAGCTACCAAGTCTCAGAGGGCAAAAAACAAGTCCTTGTGCTCTGGATTCTCTCAAATTTATCTGTTCATTCCATGTGCTCACAACTTCCCACCCGCTCTTGGATTTTTAGGTTTGTCCCGGGGTGGCGGCTCCCACACGCACACAGGACCTCTTGCCCTTCACCTCACTTCCCCTTCATGTCTAACCAAAAGTGGGTTTCTACCTTACCCTGCCTCTCAACACTGTTTGTTTTTTTAAAGATTTTATTTATTTATTTGAGACTAAATGAGCACAAGCGGAGGGAGGAACAGAGGGAGAGAGCGAAGCAGACTCCCCGCTGAGCAGGGAGCCTGCTGTGGGGCTTGATCCCGGGACTGCAGGATCATGACCTGAGCTGATGGCAGATGCTTAACCCATTGAGCCACCCAGGTGCCTCTCTACACGGTTTTCTAGCAAACTTTCCTCTCATGCCCTCTACAAGAATTCTGAAAGCTTCCACATTTTTAGGTTGACATCTGAAAATTTTTATCTCACGTTTAATAGTTGCAAAAGATGTTATCTCTGGTGTATTTTATATCATATATATGCTCTAAATAGATTTTTGTCAAAACCTTAGAACATTTGATTTTGCTCATTCAACGTATGGAAAATAACCATGCAGAACCTAACTGGCGAAGTCAGTTTTTGTTTTCTAGCCGGTCAGCCAGAGCAACCATACTTTCTGTCCAGACAAGTCTGGATTTTATTTCTCAGTTTAAGTCAATGTTTCAATGTAAGTCCTCATGACAACCGTATCACTTCTGAATTCTAATACAAGGAAACAAAGATAAATAGATGAGGCCCTTCGCCATGGAAGATGCTGAAGCCCGGATGAGATGAGGCCCCATGACCCTCAGTATTTTCCTGGGAGCTCACCTGGGGCTACTCTCAAAGAACCTTCCCTCGGGGGCACGCATTTTCCAACTGTCCAGTCATTTGGCGACCCAGAGGTTTTTGTCCCCTTGGGCAATGTACTATTTTAGGATTCTGGACAATGAAGCGTATGTTTTTCTTTTGTAAAAGAGGAGAACACTTTGAAAAAAAGCAGGGTCATCTGCAAATTCTAAAAGTAGGTTAATTTTAGGAAAGAATACACATGGAAGTTGATTATTTTGAAAACCGTTCCCTTAAAGTCCCCAGTGACCACGTATCCTTTAGCAAATCTTCATGCATTCCCAGGGGGACACACACGGCAGTGTGAAAACCAAAGCATTCTAGTGAAGTTCTAGGCTCAGACCCCTGAGCTTTGCTCTTTAAGGGTTGAAAAGAAAACTTCTTGAAACTAGGCAAAACATTTTTTTTCTCTTAACAAAGTCTGGAATTATCTTGCTGTGAACTGAAGAAATTTAGTTTGGCACTCCAAGCTGAGTAATGACTTTGTTCTACTGAAGTATGCAGCCTTTCCCTGAAGTAGTCAAACCCATTGATTCAATGAGTGAGGGGTCATAGGACAACACCACTTACAGGGAATGAAAATTACTTTGGTTTAATATTTCAAGAGCATCATCATGCCTTTATCTTTCATTCAGAACCAGGATGAAACGGCCTGAGTTGTTACAGAGCAGAACTGAAGGCACGGAGGCAGACGCAGATTGGGAGCTGCTCTGAGCAGAGCTCTGGGAGGGGCTGCGCCGAGTAACCCATACCTGCAGGCCGCTGGGGCCTGGGCCTGTGGAATCCCAGCAAGACGGACCCTCCTCCCTCAGGCACCACCAGGTAAGGGTCCCAAGCCGTGACTGAGAGTTTGGTAAGTTCCGGCCTTACGGGTGATGTTGACTCTGGGTGCTGTTTCATAGCATGTCTGTTGAGGCTTAAAAGTTACCCACGCTTTGATTTTCACTAAAAAAAAAAAAAAAAAAAAAAAAATTAGAGTGGGAGGAAGCAAAGCAGAAGAGACAAGGAGCTGTTAACATCACAGGGAACAAAAGAAAAACCCAAACAAACCAAGTAACAGTCTCATGGTGCCCTGGGTGGAAAGAGCTCCCACCAACCCCTCTCAGAGATGGCTTTAGTGGTCCCAGCTTCTCTCCAGCTTGTGAAATGCCCTCTTTCCTCATCTTTCTCTGCAAAGCTCTCTCCCATTTCCTTCAGGAAGAACACTTGTTCTTCCCCTTGTCTTGTACAGAACACTTGATCACGGGTATACCCTGGGTCTTGGAGACTCCCTGCACCTTAGTGCCCCCTAGTATTTTGTATTTCCCCAAACTCTATTCCCATCCCAAATGGAATTCCACCATCATCAGAGTTATCTTGTTATACGTGGAAAGTAGTGAGTTTCCCATTCATTCATTAAGTCTGGGTGAAGGTCTGTCAGAATCTTCCAGAAGGGGTTCCAGCACTGGCAGTAAGAGCTTGGGAGTGATGGAGTTGGATGAGGGAAGCTTTTTACTGTTCCTTCTACACCCAAACTCTTGGACTCTACCCTTCAAGTTGAGTTTTAAAAAATGAAAATGATATTACTGTTGGTTCTAATGATGAAGGTAATATGTGTACATTGTTTTAAAAAGGCACATCATTAAAAAAATAAAAATTCAAATAATTCACCCATATTTCCATCACCCTGAGAAAAGCACTGCCGTTTACATTTTGGCATACATCATTTGAAACTCCAGATTCAGGGCGACTGGGTGGCTCAGTGGGTTAAAGCCTCTGCCTTCAGCTCAGGTCATGATCCCAGGGTCCTGGGATCAAACACCACATCAGGCTCTCTGCTACGCGGGGAGCCTGCTTCCTCCTCTCTCTGCCTGCCTCTCTGCCTACTTGTGATCTCTGTCTGTCAAATAAATAAATAAAATATTTAAAAAAGAGATTCTTCTTAAAAAAAACAACAACACAAAACTCCAGATTCATACAATATTATTTTTTTTTTACAAAAATGGGATCGAAACCTGCCACTTTATAACCTGTTTTTTTCCCAGTGAATATACTTCCACATCAACAATTCTAAGTCTACATCATTTTTAATAGCTACAGAGATTTCTGTGGCTTACTTAACTAACATCCTATTGTTGGACAGTTAGGTTGTTTCCAGTTCTTAGATCATGCTGCAATAAGGATTCTAGCACATAGCTGGTAAGAAGAGACTTTCTGAAGTTTCTGTTTCCTGAAAACTTTTGACATTAGCCACTCCACCACACATTTTACCCATATGGGAATCTAGTTTTCTTTACTTTCTTAAGTTCTTTAAGATGCAGTTGTAAAGTCATTTTAGAAAATGATAGTTATTAAATAAATACTATGTTGTTGTATCATTAGGTAAAGGGAGCTCTTTAAAAATTTAAATACAGGCTTTATTTGCATATACTCCAATGTAATATGCCATGTTAGGAAATATTTCCTGTAATTATTATTGGTAAACCTCATAAGGATAATTTTTATCAATTTGCAGCTCATTCTATCACTCCACGAAAAGTTGGAATAATCTCAATCTCCTACAGGGAAATCCAATTTACATAAAGTTATATATCCATAAAGAAACAGCTGGACTGTGATCCAAATGACTGTAATGAAGCTGATGATATTTAACAATAAGGTTTTCTGTAATTAAATTGAAGTGAGCTCCAAAAATTCTACCTAGAAAAAAGTTTTCAGATGCCCTCAAATCTAATGGCAGGATTTCCTCTGGAAAGAGAATTTTCTCTGTTAATGCTTTGGGGTTGATTAATTTGTATATGACCTGCTGGCTCTATTAGTTAGATGTATCTTTTTGGATCCAAGTATCAGAAATCAGCTCATGCTAACTTAAGTTAAAATGAGAAATGCGTTATGGGAATGCAGAGGTGTCCTGTCAACAGGGTCTTGGGGAGGTTCTGAAACAGGGACCTGGAAAGCTGGGTAGCCACTCTGGCTAGGAGTCAGGAGTCAGCCTCGCTTCTCCGCACACACGCACTCCTTCTGTTCGCTTGTGCACCAGACTCTCCTGAGTCTCTGCTGTGGAAAGGATTTGCCCCACAGCTCAGCCTCACTTACCTTTAACAGGTCTACTCTCTGGAGAAGGAAAGTCAGTTGATCTTTTGCCCTCTCTCTCCGGATTCCAAATGTATAGAAAAAGGAACTCTGGCCTGGATCACATGACTGCCCCTTCCTCAACCAACTGTGGCCTGGGGGCCAGAGTGCAACACACAAGATGGCCGCCTAGGAGGCGGCTGCCGGAGTGGTCACTGTGAGCTGGGAAAATGCTCGGAAGCATTCCTCTGAGTATGAAACTTGAGAGAGAGAGAGAGGTGAGTCGTACAGAAAGTCAAACGCCATTAGGTTATAAGCATTGATTATTAACTTGGGAATAGATGAGATGGTGTAGTTACTTTTTCACTGTGCAGAGTAAAGAGGAAAGGACAAGCACAGAATCCTGAGGAATCTGACTAGAGGGCTGAGCAAAGGAAAGGAAACCATTTCTCCCAAAATAAACCTGACTTGTCAGTGAAGAGAACTCCAAGAATGTGTCAAGAGCTGCCAAAGGCATTTGCTTTTCATTTCTGGAATTTATCAAGTTCACTGCCTGTTTCTCTCAAGGGATTTTCTAGATCCTTTGTCTGCTTCCCTTTCTACCTGGTGTGGGTTTTAAAATTTTCCACCTTGATCAATAAGGATTCAATTGTGCTTTCTATTCTGGCATTTCTTCACATAAGAAGGAATCCAGGTTTGAAAGGACCAGGAAGCTCACACAATAGCGGAGGCCATTTTAAGAAAAAGACTACAAAATTATAAATACAAAATAAGGTCCAAAAATATTTATTTAGAATGAAAAGAGATATGACAATAATCACACATATTTAGAAGTTGGCAAATGCCACAACATCACAAAATCTAGAAAGTTACATAATTTAAAAAAAATTAACTCCTTTAAGTACCTCTAAAATACTTTTCCCCTAAATTTTTGACATGGTAGTTTTAATCACTGATTCATATGATAATGGTTTTGCAATATCACTTTTCGTAGAGTAAATAGGTAATTTTCTCTTTCCTCTAGCATGGTTGTTCAAGCTTTAAAAAATTGATAGTTTTGAAAGTTTTCTTTGAGCATCACAATAATTATTGATGATGTCGTGTAAATATTTAAGATCGTTGTCAAATCTGAGAAAACTATCAGGCTTCTTTCCTATAAAATTTGGAAGAGTTTTCCGTACACTAGCTCCGGGGTCCATACATTTCATTCCTGCTTCTCCTCCATTAAACACAGGCATCCAGGGCGGGGCTCTGTGGGACACATTCCTATTGGGATACAGCCACAGGCTCTGTACTTTCTTGTGTAGGACACCTCACACAGGAGTGGTCGACAGCTCATTGTGGAGGCTGGTTTTGAACAGGCTAGTGGCTGGGGTGGGAGACAGACAGGTAAACGTGCATCTCAAGGTAGGGGAATTTGAAGGAGAGATGGCAGGAAATTGAGGGAGTTCTGCTAATGACTTCAGATTTTACCAGGAGACAAAGGTGGCTGCGAGAGAAAGAGACATTAGAGGCAGGCTTGCCAGATTTCAGCAAATAAAAATATAGGACATATGAAATGTGGCACGGGACAGACTTCCACTAAAAATTATTCATTGCTTATCTGAAATTCAAATTTAACTGGGCATTCTGTATTTTGTCTTGCAGTAGATGGTGGGCCCTTCAAGAGAAAAGTGAAGCTTTGGCATAGTCACGGAGAGAATGAGAGAGCTAACCAGAGGTTAGTGCAAGGAGGGCCCGATAAAGATTAGATACCAGCAAATTCATGGTGGGGGTGGGGGTGTTTTTCTAATGGAGCTCAGCTACTCAGGTGCATCGGCATTCATGCAGCCTGTGATTCCAGAAACAAGGTTTAAAATATATGATAAAAGATGGGATTCAACTAGGTTTCTCATCTCTTTGTGCTTACTGTTTGTGCTTTCCATAAAACCAAGGCAGCAGAAATTTCAAAAGAAAGATGTACTGATTATGGATTGGAATCCTAATCGCAGAATATGTTAACATAAGAATATTTTATTCTACACTTCCCAAACATGCCATAATATATTCACCCAAAGCAATAAATCCCAAGCTGCACAAGCAAGTTATAAACAAATGATAGAAGCTGAAGTTTCCTCTCAAAAGAGGCTAAGGAACAGATAATTTAGAAAGAACAGATTTTATTGGAACGTCAATAGTTTTCATGACACAGATACTTAAACTACTCGTTTTCAACATTCCCATATAAAGAAAATTATAAAAGGTTTTTTGTGGGTTTTTTTTTAAGAAAAGATAATTTGACAGATGGAGTCTTTTTATGGGATCCGTAGAAGTGATAAAATTGAATAAATTACCAAGATTTTATCTCCATTTCTGTAATTCTCCCTAAAGATTTAGAGGTGGCAGATTGAATCAACTGGGAAATAAATTTGCATGTTTATAACATGTCTAAAACAGGAATTAAAGACAAAAACTTCTCACTTGTTTTCAAGAGTGATTTGTCGGGAGGAAACTTGCTCTCATGAGATCGCACATTTCCTAACCAAGTATCAAGGTTCACCAAATGGAAATGTATTGCAAAATGTACACGAGGTTTGGTGAACAGTGTACTGTCTATTATTATCATCAGTGTTAAAGAACAAGCAAAAATAATTATGGATTATAAAGTTGGGGCAACTTAACTAAATTCTAGATAATTTTTTTACATAGGAGAGGATTTGGTTATAAACAGGCTGGACTTGATTTTGAGTAAAGTTGAGCCACAGTACTTTGGTTCGCAAGATAGCTCACTTTTGTGATCCCCGAGTCACGTATCACATTACAGAGCCTGCAGGCCTGCCTGCCCCTTAAGGAGCAGAAGGACCCCTGCCTGGATGGTGGTGGGATGTTTTATGTACAGTGTATGTGTCTTACTTCAAGAAAAGCACCCAAAGACCAGATGCTCCTCCTTCTCCTACAGAATCCTTAGTGATGATACTCACACAGCCAGTGGGCTCTGGCTTAGACCAGAGTTTGAGTGGGAAAAGGCAGTGAGATGTACAGTTTCCATTGAACCATGGGAGATGGTATCTGGAGAATCTGTTAGTCCTATACCCCTCACCTGGTAGGTGAGGATCCTGAGACTCAGAGGGCAGAACTGACTTCTCTAAGCCTCATGCACTCACTGAGTGAGTGGCGGAACTGAGGGCAGCATTGGCCAATAGTGAGCGAGACAAAGGCTGAAATGGGAAGCCTTAGAAAGTGGAAGCAACTTTGAGGGTCTTGTCCTAAGTCCCAAGTCAGCTGACACTGTCATTTTCCATTGGTTTTTTCTCGAATTCAGGATTTACATAAGGAATATTCTCTGTGTTCTGTCATTTTTGTCTTTTTTGTTTGGGCTTGTTCCATAATAACAGCTAACAGCTTTATTTATGTACCCATTGATAAGAAAAATCAGTGGTAGGCAAGGAGTCATGGGGAATGGATTCATCAATTTTTTTTAAAAAGCAGAAAAGCAGCTCTTGTTTCCTGATATATTTTTGGCTGTTCACCCCTCTCTTCCATTTGCAGCTATTTGCCTTTGTTCTTGTATTCAATTAATTTTGTAATGTAAACAGTGAGCAAATCAGAATATTTAAGGATTCTTTCTGTTTATGTATTTAATTGTACTGCAGTGTATTTGAAGCAGGACCCCTCTCATCTCCAACTAAATCTATGGTGGGTAAAAAAAAAAAATTAGGATTTATTTTCTGCTGGGTGTTTTCCCTCTCTGTGTAGGATTCCAATTCCAAATTAGTGAGGTTGCTATGTGTGGAGGAGAGATGTGTCAAGAGAATGTGGCCCCAGGGAAATAAGAAATTGGAAAGAAGTCAGTGCGTCCAAACCAAGCACACTGATATCTTCTTTGAGGAAACACTGAGATATTATTTGGATAAAAGATGGCCCTAGAACAAATATGATGTTGACTTGGCTGGGAGGAGAAGCTGAGAAAACTTATAACTACAGTTCTCTTTTCCTTCTGCCAAGAGCAGAGCCTATATGCTGGCCCAGCTCACCTGGCTGAAGGCACAGCCGGCACTCACCTGGGAGACCTCCCTGAATGTTTTCAATAACAGGAACTTTCCTTTTGCTCTGATTGAGTTGAGTGATAGAGGTGAGGCCTTGTATGTAAATGGGGTAGAAATCCCACCACCATGGCCGACTCTGGGGAAGTCACTCGACTTTTCTTTGCCTCAGTTTCCAAAGCTGTGGTAAAACTAGGATCATAATTTGTAATTTGGAAAACTGCCATGAAATGAAATGAGGCAAAAAAATGGAAAGCACTTCCGCAGTGTCCAACCTGCTCTCTGTTCCTTCTTGCCCACTCCCCTCCTGATCTGCTGCACTTCCAGCAGGGTTCTGAGAGAAGCGTGCTCTGTCCTCTTTTCCTTATTTTCCTCCCACCTCAGTTTCGGGCCCTATCTAGGCCTTTCTCCAGATCTAGGATCATGTGATACTGTCTGCCTCAAGTTTTGAAGGTGTTCCTTTGCCAACCATCCTATGGATGTAGGCTTTGTTTTCTTGTCCCTCTGCACCTTCTCGACTGCCTTCTGATGTACTGATCCCATCTTTAATTATGGCTTTGCCTCTTCTATAGGGAAGACTCTCAAATCTGTTTCCTGGAATGACCCCTCAGACCAGTCTTTGCCCTCAACTGTTCCTAGACCTGAATTGTTAAGAGGAAACCATACTGTCTGCAGTTAGCCATTTTGGAGACACAGCCCATGAATGCATAATAACATCACCTGCTTTTTGTAGACATAGTAGATTCCTGTCTCTTGCACCATAATACAACACAAGAGGGAAATGGTGTGGTTCCTGTCCTTGGGGACTCCTGGGGCAAAGAATGTTCCCGTGCCAGTTACAGGCACGGCGTTGCTATAAACACATGTCACTGAAAATAGAGAGTTTTTCCCACATAAATGCTGTCTTACCTTGTCCCTTAATGCTGTCAGTGGGGTCAGGAATAAAGCATTGGCTGTACTATCAAGTGAGAGAGGAGAAAGGAAAGGAAGGAAAGAAGGAAGGATGGAGGATAAAAAATTTATGAACAGAAAAGGGGAGAGCCCATGAAGGAAGAGAAAAGTTGAGGGGGGGAGGAGAGTATAGATGATATACCACAGAAAATCTCAGAATCCCGGTATTCTTGGTAAAGAAAGAAATGTCACTGAGTCGAACTCCCATCAAATGCTTCAGTTTCCTCTAGTGTTTCCACCCAACTGTGTTATCCTTCTGCCTGAAACTCACTGCAAATACTCCTGGAGCCCAATCTATGCTGCACTGTGAGAATTATTAGAATAGTCATCTAATAATATGTAGAATCTAAAATGGCTTCCTATCGTTTTTTTCCCCCATTGATTTTGGTTCCCCTATGGGGCCTTAAAGCTAACCTATAATCCTTTCCCTGACCTTCAGAACGTTTATGATTTGGGCCCTGTCTATCTCTGGTACTTCTTGTTGGCTGTGTTTGCTAACACGCTGTGTACAGGCCTTCCTGAGAGCCTTCTGACGAGAGCACCTGATTCCTGCTCTTTGCATGAGACCCCCGAACAAATAGATGTGCATGCAATCTTTGAGGTTTTGTGTCAAGGGCCACCCTTCTGGAGGAGCCTTCCCACAGGGCCAGAGCTAAAATAGCCCATGCCTGGGGTGCCTGCGGGGCTCAGTTGTTAAGCGTCTGCCTTTGGCTCAGGTCATGATCCCAGCGTCCTGGTCCTGGGATGGGTCCTGCATCAGGCTCTGTGATCAGCAGGGAGTCTGCTTCTCCCTCTCCCTCTGCTACTCCCCCTGCTTGTGCACTCTCTCCTGATCTCTCTCTCTCAAATAAATAAATAAAAATCTTTAAAAAAAAAAAAATAGTTCACTCTTGGAAGTCTAAATTGGGTAACTTTTTTTTTTTTTTTTTTTTTTTTTTTTTTAATGTGATGGCAAAGCCCCTAGAAGCCAAGTCAAAAGACCAACAAAAAACTGGGAAAAATACTTGCATTTTATATATGAATGTGATAGTTTTCCTAAAATATAAAGTGTTTCTGCAGTTCGGTGAGAAAAAGACCAATTAGGTTATTGGTCTACTGTAAACAAAACAAAACAAAACCAGGCAAAGGATACAAACAATTCAAGTAAACAACCCACATATGCTTACCAAATATATGAAAAAGTACTGAAAAAGAGAGAGAGAGAGAGAGAGAGAGAGATACAGTTTTTCATCTATCACACTGGCAAAGATAAATCAATACTATTCTTATGCCAGCAAGGATGTGAGAAACAGGTACTCTTGTATCCTACTGGTAACAGTATAAACTGGAACGATTTTTATAAAGGTGATTCCATAATATTTATCAAAATTAGAAATGTGCAAATGCACTTTCCGCCCTGGGATTTTTAGTTCTAGAAATTTGCCCTACAGATATGTTCCTGAATGTGGGAATTGATGTATGTACACAGGTGCTCATAGCAGTGTTTTATATAAGAGCAAGAGGCTGGAAACCACATATGGATCTATCAGTAGAGGAATGGATAAATAAATTGTGGTGCATTCATACAATAAAATAGTATGCAGTTATTAAGAAGAAGGAGGCAGATCTGTCTGTGGCACTGGAGTGCTTTGAGTGCATTTTATATTAGCTTACACGCACTTTATATCTGCTATTTTGTATTTTGTTTAAAGAGAGCCCCTAAAACTGTATCAGCTTCAGATCCCCCCAAATCTGGATACACTCTTGGCCCCAACCCACTTGGGAGACAGACTCATCCTGTGAGTTAACAGAGGTTCATTCTATAGTGGTAAGGGGGAAAAGGAGGATACGGAGGTATCGATATGGGGCTTGGTGGACAGGGTTGGATCAAAATGATGAGTTTGAAAAAGTTTCACAGGTGATTCTGATATGCTTCCCCCTTTTGAGATGCACTCTTACTCCGTGTTCAACCCACAAACCCCCAATCCTGCACAGCCACGCCATCTCCCTCTGCTCCTTTAAGGCTCTAAAACCACTTTCACTCTCAGATGAGGATTAACCTCGCAGTGAAAGTCCAAATGGCCTTTGTCCATTTCACTGTACCTCCCTGCCTTTGTCAGCCTCATTCTGTGGGTCCTGGAGGTGCCCGAGGAAGGCGGACCAGCCATGCAAACTCCAGAATGGTTTCCTCTCTCTGGCTTTTCTGACCTCTGCCTTGCAACACAGCTACTATTGGCCTCATCTTTCTCGAAAACGTGGCAATGTACTGAAGTTCCCAGATCCTTCTGTAAGCCACTCACCTTTTTAGAAGCAGGCAGCCTCAAAATAGTTCTTATCTCTTTAAAATCACCTGGGTATTCACTTTCTGTTTGTCTCCGTTTTGCCTGTTGTCAGACAAACACCTGCTGCTGGGGAGGTTTGGAGAGATTTTGAGGAGGGTGGGGAGTAAACCAGGCTCGCAGGAAAAATTATAGTCTCATAAAGCAAGAAAAGAAGTTATGTGGGTTTTTTTTTTTTTTTAAAGATTTTATTTATTTGACACAGAGAACACAAGTACACAGAGAGGCAGGCAGAGAGAGAGGGGGAAGCAGACTCCCTACTGAGCAGAGAGCCTGACGTGGGGCTTGATCCCAGGACCCTGAGACCATGACCCGAGCCGAAGGCAGAGGCTTAACTCACTGAGCCACCTAGGCGCCCCTGGGTTTTTTTTTTTTAACCACGATTTCTAAACTTTTTAAAAGATTTTATTTATTTTTCAGAGAGAGAGCGAGCACAAGCAGGGGGAGCAGCAGGCAGACAGAGAAGCAGGCTCCTCACTGAGCAAGGAGCCCTATGTGGGTCTCCATCCCAGGACCCTGGGATCATGACCTGAGCTGAAGGCAGACACTTAAACAACTGAGTCATTCAGGCATCCCTTAACTATAATTTTTTAAAAAAGATTTTATTTATTTATTTGACAGAGAGAGAGATCACAAGTAGGCAGAGAGGCAGGCAGAGAGAGAGGAGGAAGCAGGCTCCCTGCTGAGCAGAGAGCCCAATGCGGGGCTCGATCCCTGGACCCTGAGATCATGACCTGAGCTGAAGGCAGAAGCTTAACCTGCTGAGCCATCGAGGCGCCCCACAGTTTTTTTTTTTTTAGTAAATGAGGCATAGAACTTTGAAAAATGAAGGGGCACTCAGGAGTAACATGATTCCATGTACTTCCCTAAATTTTTCCCTTTCCTCCTTCCCTCCCTTTCTGTCTTTTTAATGAACAAAATGAGCTAAGAACACTCTTTAAAGGTTTGTTTTTCGTTGTTGATATTATTTTGTGGTACCTCCAGGCTGTGGGTTCATCTGATTTGCATTTGGACTTGATTTTGAAGATTCTAACTCAAATCTATAATAGTTTGAGAAAAACAATTTAGTTTTTAAAAATTGAATTGGGGCGCCTGGGTGGCTCAGTTAGTTAGGTGTCCGACTCTTGATTTCAACTTAGTTCATAATCTCAGGGTCTTGGATTGAGCCCCGCATGAGGCCGTGCACTCAGTGGGGAGCCTGCTTGAGATTCTCTCCCTCTCACTCTGCCCCTCCCCCCTCAAAATTAATAAATAAATAAAAATCTTTAAAAACTGAATTGAACCTGAATGCAGCTGAGAGTGAACAAATGAGATATGGCAGAAACCAGCCTCTCAATCAGTCCAGGAAGTTTTGTCAAAAACTTTAGCTTCCATCACCTTCCACAGCCCACTTGCCTCCCCTTGCCAGGAAGAGCCAACACTCAGAAGAAAGCAGATCCAGAGAGCACCCAGACAGCCACCAGACAGGCAGCAGATGCAGAGTTCTCAAGTTAGAGAAAAGAGGACACATTGCTCTTTGTTTTTTTAGAGAAGAAGAGACGCGGGCCTGCTTTGTCTAAAGTGTCAGCTCTTCAGAAGAGAAGCCCAGGCAGGTGGGCACATCAGCAGAGCCCCAGAGAACACTGTGCCCTGTGAGAATGACCAGAGAGGAGGACACAGCATCAGGACTCTGCCAATAGCCTGCCTCGGTTCTCAGCAGCTTGTCCCCAGGAGAAGCTGAAGAGTGACACCAACGTCCGCACTGTTTCTGATGGCACAGGCAGCTGGCAGAGGCCCTGGGGGACTTCCAAGGCATCTGGGAACAAAATGGGAGGCCAGAGTCCAGAGGTTCCTGTGAAGGCCAGAAATGGGCAGAAGTACATCAGAGGCCTCTCAAAGAGGGTGAATCAAATGGGACAACTGGAAAGGCAACTTTTCCGACTGCTAAGCGCTACACTGGGAAGGATACATTGAGCCCTTTCCAGAGAAAAATAAGCCCATTTGCAGATACAGAAGGATTGGCGCTCCCGGAGACTTGATGCCTACAGTTCCCATCCAAGTTCCAGCCCCAGGGGACTTGACCCTTACCGTGAGCCCCCATCCCTGGGGACTCACCCCAGCTGCTGCCAAAGCTTCTACCCGGTTCTGCCATGCCAGCCTCCCACCCACATGCTCTGCAGAGTGGCCATCGTCGCCTTTTAAAAAAGGGAAAAGGAGGGGCACCTGGGTGGCTCAGTGGATTAAGCCGCTGCCTTTGGCTCAGGTCATGATCTCAGGGTCCTGGGATCGAGCTCCACATCGGGCTCTGCTCAGCAGGGAGCCTGCTTCCCCCTCTCTCTCTCTGCCTGCTGCTCTGCCTGCTTGTGATCTCTGTCTGTCAAATAAATAAATAAAATCTTTAAAAAAAAAAAAAAAAAGGGAAAAGGAAATCATGCTCCCGCTGCAACTGAAAATTCCCCACCAGCTCTTGATCTATTTCATAAATTAAAAAAAGAAGAAGAAAGAAAAAGAAAATCCATGGATCAGCAAACTTTTTCGGTAGCGGGCCCCTCAGTACTTCAGGTTTTATCTGACATGGTAGCTGTTGTATGCTGTCGTCCTGGGGTGGTGGGCCACACTAGGGGGAGCCAGACAAGTGGCCTAAGGGAAGGAACAAAGTTAAAGGAGATGGTCCCTCTTGGTGGCAGTAGACTCAGACAATGTACAAAGAATGTGCCAGTAAAACTGTATTCAGCCCGCAGGCTGGATACACCAAGTTCTCAATCAGAGGCTTTGCAGTCGCTCTCCCTTCAACCTGGAATACTTTCTCTTCAGGTTTTTGCATAGATGGCCCCTGGTACTAGGTCACTTAGTAAACAGATTAAAAGTATACTTTGGAGACCCAGCCAAAAAAGAGCCTCCACAATGAGAAAATATTGTGGAATGAATTTGATTTTAGATATTTTCCCCCAAAGTCTTCAAGTGGTTGTCATTGTTGGAGGGCAGAGGGTGGAGGGTGATCAGAACTTTGTTGACCTTCTCTGCACTTACTTTAAGCCTTGGTTGGCTTTTTAAATTTTTAATTACCTGGGAGGGGGAAGGAGAGAAGACACCATCATTTTGGTATGTTCAAGTCTCAGGGTAGCCTTGTGAGTGGGGCCTTCCTACGGAAGAGTTCTCGGACCAGAGACTCAATGATGCCCCTCTACCATGTTTCACATTCTCCTGTTGTATTTTCCCATAGCACTTCATCACTACCTGAAATTATTTTGCTTTAGTTATGTGTTTTCTTGTTGACTGGCTGTCTCCCTTTTGCATGTAGGCCTCCAAAGCCCAGGAATCCCATCTGTCTTGTTTACTCTGTATCCTGCACCTACGAGAGTGTGTGGCACAGGAAAAGCAGTCAAGAATGTATTTGTTGACTGACTGACTGACTGACTGATTCAATGAATAAAAGCCTGACTGAAGGATGTAAGAATGCAAGAGCTAAAAGCGTTTTAAAAATGAGATCTGGGGGCATCTGGGTGGCTCTGTCGTTAAGCATCTGCCTTCGGCTCAGCTCATGATCCCAGGGTCTTGGCATCGAGCCCCACATTGGGCTCCTTGCTTGGTGCTTGGTGGGGAGCCTGCTTCTCCCTCTCCCTCTGCTGCTCCCTCTGGTTGTGTTCCCTTTCTTGCTATCTCTCTGTCAAATAAATAAATAAAGTCTTTAAAAAAAAAAAGAATGAGCTCTGATCCTGTGTGAAATTCTTTGCTCGACCTTCACATAGGCTTAAAAGAGACTCAGAACCCAGGCTGAATAACTGAATAAGCTTTAGCTAATGGGCTTAAGTCAACTCAGGCAAAACCAAATTTGCCCACAGAAGAGTTTGGACCAAATCAGATTTGGTAGAACGTTTTGCAACTGCATCATGGGAAGATTTTTCAGCTCTATTTATCTTTTGTCAATTTGTTCTGTTTTTCCAAAAATTTGTCAATTTGGCCTGTTTTTCCATTTTTTTCTTTCTACTTTTTAGATTTTCATTAACTTTTGGCTTATTCTCTATAGAAACATAAGGTAAACATCCAACAGTGGAAAAAATTTTTGAGAAAATCAGATTTCCTTGAGTGCTACGTGTGAATTTAGGAACACATTTAAAAATGCAGCACAGTCATTCAGTGGATAGCAGACATCTGATTTGTTTCAGGCACGGTGCTGGGCACTGGAAAATAGTGTGGTGAACATGTCTCTACCTCCAGACTTCTTGGAGAAGTAGGCAGATGTAAAACAGACCAAAAAAAAAAAAAAAAAAAGAGTCAAGTTTTGACAGGCACTATTGAAGGAAATGAACAAGGAGATGAGATGGGCACAGTCTATTTTCATTAGGGTGATAAAGAAGGCCTTTCTGAAGAAAGAAAATGTAGGATCATCAGAAGGAGCTACCTTTCATAGGGTAGGGAGAAATGTATTTCAGAGTGAAGATACCACATATGCAGTATCAAGAGGTAGGAAAGAGTTTGGCTTGTTTTAGGAACTGAAAGAAAAGTGTGATTGGATCACAGTGAGTGAAGAAGACAAGGCACGATGACGACCTGGTCACCGGGACCTCCTAGACCATGGTAATGAGTTTGGACTTGATTGTAAAGGCAAGGGCTTCACAAAGGGGAACGATGCCAACTTACTTATGCCTAAGAAAGATTTCTCTAGCTTCTGTGTAGAGTATGGATCTTTGGAGGGCAAGTGTAAAAGAAGGGAGAGCTGAGAGAAGGCTGTCGTAATGTGTATGGGAGACGCTGGTGGTCCAGACTGGTCTTGGCAATGGAGATAAGGAGCAGACGAGAGGTTGGAGTTACAGTTTGGCAGTAGAGGAGTTATCAAGTGAATTTGAGGCAGGAACTGGGAGTCTGTAGGCATATCAGTCAGTGTCCAACTGTGAGAACAGACATCATTCTAGGTATTTCAAACAGGGAGTTCAGCTTAAGGAATCGGTTATGTTGGCAATATTAGTAAATGTTGGCAAGATTAGAGGAAGAAAAAGCGGAAGGTGTGGTAACCTGGAGGTAAGCATCTGCAGGAAGTCAGGACCAGTCCTAACACTGGAGGAGAGAAAGGGAGGTGGCGAGGGCCTCTGACATTGTGAAACTGCTGATATTGTTGGAACTGGCCACTGCCCTGGCCATTGATGCTGTTGCTGGAGCCCCTAGCTGCTGGTCATGGCCACAGCCACTGCCAGAAGCTTTTAACAAAGGGGAGGATGTCTCTCCATCATTTCATTCAGTTTCCCACCAATGCTACCCACTGGCAGGATCTAACTCAGCCAGTTGGCAAGGGAGTCTGGGAAATGCAATTCAGAGGATTCTAGCCACCTCCGACAGAGCACTGCACACAGAATGGCGGGAATGGTCCTTGGCACCAACAAGCCAACGACCAGCACGTGGAAGAATTAAGGATTTGTTTTCTGTAGGAAAAACAATTCCTTATCCCTTACAAATATGTATTATGTTGTTTTTACAAAAACAATATATGCCCATTACAAAAAAATTAGAACCACAGACAAATAATACAACATAACAAAACTTTCATATAATTATTAATAACATCTTGGTCTCAGTCTCTCTCTTTTTCTCTCTCAAAAAGTGACTCTTCCTCTACTTTTCAGTTTTGTAACCTACTGCACTAAATCTATGCAGTAAACATTTGCTGGACACTTACTTTGGTCTAACTAGCTCCCAGTGTTGAATATTTATGTTTTACTCATATTTTCCTATTATAAATATAAAAAAGGAATTATTGCCTGAAAACATATTTGCAGTTTAAGAAAACAGCTCATGAAGCATACAGTTAAAACTTCCAGTTTGACTGTTATGAGATAATTTGCTTTGGTAGGTAGAGAAAACTAATTATTTTTAACAAAAGGTGAAATGCGAGGTCTTTCCTGATCCTGTTCATTTCCTCTGTTGGGGATAGGACAACAGAGTTACAGAGATGGAAACATGCAGTCTGGAGAGGGAGAGGCGCTTAGCCACAGACTATCCCAGAACTGTCCTCTACCCCATCTGTCTAGTCTCCTTGAGTCAGATTTCTGACAAGGAAACTAGTCCCCTGGAGTGTACAGAGGGGTGACACTGAGCCAGAGTATCGTTAAGAGTAGATGCCATTTGTGATGGCCATGGCATGACCATTTCTCTGGGGTCACCTGTTAGAATGCTTCTCGGTACTAGTTGCTGAAAACTGTGACTTGAATTGGTTTTTAAAATGAGGAAATGTGTTATCTCACATTTTCCCATAACTAGAAGTCCAGAGGTAGGACAGATTCCCGGAACGGTGAGATAAGCCTCTCACTGATGTCACCAAGGTCCCAAGTTCTTTCAACACTCGGTTCTGCCTTCCTCGGTGTTGGCTTCATCCAGACCCTGGCTCCCTTGGTGGTAACTAGAGGGCTGCCAGGGGCCATAGAGCTGTCTGTTGCATTTCTCCACATTCAGCATAAAGAAAAACAGAGAGACATCTCCCTCCAATATAAATTCTTTTCAGTTCAAGCCAACCAGTGGTTCTCAATACTACTACACATTACAATCCTCATGAGTGCTTTATTATTTATTATTGCTATTATTTCATTTTAACGGATTAATTTTTAAATCAATTTATTGTTTAGTAATTGGTGTTGGGATGGTGATGATGATGTATTATTTATTTACTTGCTATTTTAATTTTTTTTTAAAGATTTTATTTATTTGACAGAGATCACAAGTAGGCAGAGAAGCATGCAGAGAGTGGAAGCAGGCTCCCTGCTGAGCAGAGGGCCCGCCTTGGGGCTTGATCCCAGGACCCTGAGATCATGACGGGAGCTGAAGGCAGAGGCTTAACCCACTGAGCCACTCAGGTGCCCCGCTATTTTAATTTTTAAACTGCTCCATACCTATGCCTTATTGCTGGAAATATTAATTTATTAGTCTGGGATGGGCCCTGGCTGGAAGTAGTTTTTTAGGAGCTCCCAAGTCAGTCTGATGTACAGTCAGTGGGGAGAACCCCTGGATTAGGCTGGTTAAGGTCACCTGCCCACCCCTTGGACTAACAATTGCCAGGGTGACATCAGGAACGGAGTGGTTTAGAAAAGTGGATCTCAGAGTGTGACCCAGACCAGTAGAAGCAGCTTCATCTGCATATTGCATATGCATATGCATCCATAATGCAAATTATTGGGTCCCACCCAGACCTGCTGAATCAGAAGCTCTGCCTGTGGATCTGTGCTTTAGTACAGATCTGTGCTTTAGCAAGCTTGACAGGTGATTGGGATGGATGCTAATGTTGGAGACACACTGCCTTAGACCAATCAGACTTTTTCTTTGGAGCTAGGGAGGAGGTGTAAATATGTGAACAAAATAAAGTTCTTTTAAACAGTGATCCCCAGGTCATTGGAGCCTTTAGTATTCCCCCTTTCATAGTCGGGCTGGAAAAGGAAGGAAAGGGGAGGGATTAGTGACCTGAACCCCAGAGATCCCTGGTTGTACAGAACCATCTCTCAACGGTTCGACCAAGGCTCAGCCACCACAATGGGCTATTAGGATGGGAAGAAGACATGTTCAATTGGTATCTGTTCCTTCCTACCTTGGGGAACCCCTGGAAGTTTCTGCAGGAGCCCAAGGGCTGAAAAGACTCTCTTGGTCTAGACTTTCCTGAAAACACTGTGAACTCATTTCAACCACTGTACAGTTTCAACAGGATCCTGGAAAAGAAAAAAGACCTGTAGATAACAAAGGAAATCTGAATACAATAAGGACTTTTGTTAAAAATAATGTATCAATATTGGTTCATAAGTTGTGACAATATACCATATCTGTACTAAATCAGATATTAATCGGGAAACTGGGCATGGGGCATATGGGAATTCTGTATAAATATTCACAATTCTCCTGTAAATCTAAAACTAAAATACAAAGGTTTTCAAAAATACAGTGCATTAAGGGACACTTGAGTGGCTTAGTCAGTTAAGTGTCTGCTTCCTGCTTGGGTCATGGTCTCAGGGTCCTGGGATGGAGTCCTGTTTCAGGTTTCTAGCTCAGCAGGGAGCCTGCTTCTCTCTCTGCCCACTACTCCTGGGCTTGTGCTCTCTCTCTCTCTTTGACAAATACAATCTTAAAAAAACAAACAAACAAACAAAAAATGATACATTAAGATGTGAAATTCTAATGGATAAAAACATTTTGGAAAAGGCTTTATGAAATAAAGCATAAATCATTCTTTAAAATACTCCATGTTAATATAAGCTTGACCCTGATATATTTTTATGATCAGTGTCACGTTTTTAGTCAGAGCAAATGCTTTTAAAACATTTTCGGCTTTAAGCAGGAGTTGACTTGGAAAATATTAATGAAGATTCCTGATAGTTCACACTTCCCAGAATCTGCACATGGCCTGAATTACCAAAGAGCAAATGAGAGAGGCTTAAGTTTGTCCATATGTTAGAACAGTTATGAACCCATATAGGGGTGCCTGGGTGGCTCAGTCAGTTAAGCCTCCAACTTGATTTCCGCTCGGGTCATGATCTCAGGGTTGTGAGATGGAGCCCCTGTTGGGTTCTGCGTTGGGAGTGGAGCCTGCTTTCGATTCTTTCTTCCTGAGCCCTATCTCCCTTAAAAACAAACAAACATACAAACAAGACACATACTGAAAGTTGCTTTCTTTGCCATCCCGCTAGACCTGGAAAGGAGTAGGTTGGCTTGACTCACAGGGAATGGCACATAATCATATGCATCTTTCTTTAAACCCAATTCATAGCAGTGAGCTAGAGCATAGATTCCCTTCAGGCACTCTCCTCTTGTTTCGTCAGCTCAATTTAAATTAGATGCACTTCCTGTGTCCTGGAGGGTAGGAACAGGACCCAGTGAACTGAGGTGTGGGCTTATTACCAGGGACTACTTGACTATTGTCAACAGACTTTTTATCCCTGGATTTATGTGGGATTCCTGGAAACACTGGGCCATCACTGGTGGAAGGGAGCAAGGAACAAATCCTAATTTGTAGTTTGGAGGTTTGGAGGATTACTCTTAATGCAGCTGGCTAAATAATTTATGGTAAGTTTTGTTTATTTCCCTTCTGCACCAAATATCAGTAAGGGAACCAATAATTAAAATTGTCATTGAGGAGTATTATAACTAAGAGTTATAACAAAAAAACAGTATTTAAGGGTGAAAACATTGCTATGCCAAGCAAGTGGCTCAAAATGACTTTCCCCCTGATCTTACTACATTGGAATCTCTCTGATTTTGTCCGTTGTGGTTATACTCTCTTACTTTGTGACTTGGACAAGTTCCTTATGTCCCATTTTCATCATCTTTATCATGTGGAATAATAACAGTACCTTTTTCTTGGTAGTGTCATCAGAATTAATGGAAGTAACATTTGAAACACTTTAGCACAGTGCCTAGAATGTGGTAAATGTTGCAAACAAGATAACCCTTGCCCATTTTCAGGTCATTCAATGTAATGATCAACCTCTTGATGTGTCATGGCAAAAACATAAGGAAGAATGGTAGCAGATAGGAGAGAGGAAACCTCAGGCACACCAGGATACTGAAAGGGCAGGAGAAATGTAGACAGTGTTCATCAAAAATGAAAAAGGAGGGCACCTGGGTGGCTCATTCAGTTAAGTGTCTGACTCTTGATCAGGTCATGATCTCAGGGTTGTGAGATTCAGTCCTCCTTCCTCTCTCTCCCTCTCCCTCTGCCTCTTCCCACCCACCTCTCACTCCGTCTCTAAAAAAAAAGAAATAGAAGAAATAAAAAAAGATGTGTTGGAACTCTCCCACTCTTCCATGTTTTTGGTGGGAACGTAAAATGGGGCAGCTGCTGTGGAAAATAGTGTGGCGGTTCCTCAGAAAGTTAAACAGGATTACCATATGACCCAGCAATTCCGCTCCCGCATATATACCCCAAAGAACTGAAAGCAGGTTCTCAAATATTTACATATGTATGCTTATAACAGCATTACTCAAAATAACCCCAAAGTGGAAACAAACCAAATGTCCACTAGCTTATGAATGGATAAACACAAGTGGTATATCCATACAATGGAATATCATTCAGCCTCAAAAAGGCATAAAGTCCTGACACATGATATCACATGGATGAACCTGGAAAACATGCCAAGTGAAAGAAGTGAGTTATGAAAGATCTCATATCCTGTGGTTCCACTTATGGGGACTATTCAGATTGAAAGCAGACTGGTGGTGGCCAGGGGCTGGGGGGAGGTAGGAACTGGGGAGTAACTGCTTAGCGGGTACAGGGTTTTCATTTGGAGTGGTGAAAATGTTTTGGCACTAGACAGAGGCCATTGTTGCACAACATATGAGTGTACTAAGTGCCACTGAATTTTTCCCTTTAAACAAGTTTATTTTATGTTTTGTCACTTTCACCTCATTAAAAAGACAAACACAGAAGAGGATGAGAGTGAGCGCTCTCTCTGTTCTAGTTGAGAAGACAGAGGCATTCCAGGTTCCTTCTCCCACCTACCAGAGACTCCTTCATGAAGAGCTGATGTCCAGCCCCTCGGGCCTTGATTTTCTCATCTGTAGGAAAATGAAGTTGGACCAAGTGACCACTAAGATCCCTTTCAGCTCACATTCGAAGGCAAAGAAATTCACCACACTTCTATCTCCCTGACTCAACCACGTGCTTGAAAATGACAGCATCTGTCCTGCAGATGGACCCTGGAAGACAATATTATTGTAACTAAATGACATGGACATTAATTTGTTTTAGTTATGAATATGAAAAGTATTTTAATATTATTATAATGCCACACATTAATGGGCAAATAACTAAAGCAAATGTACTTTAATGCTTAGCTTGGGGTTTGCCACTCTGAGGCTCAGCCTCCGAGCCTGCCTGTGGCTCCAGCCTGTCTGCCCCCGTCTGTGTAATCACACCGAGTGCTTTTTGCCAGGCACAGTATCTCGGGCTTCTTTGCCAAGTGTGGAGCTGGCAGCCCCAAGTGGATCGGGGGACCTTGATTGATTAATAGGCACCCTAGCTGAGCAGGAAGGGTGGGAAGGGATTGAATCCCCTTCCATACTGCCCATATTGTGCAACCAAATCATCTAGAGCAGTTGAAGGCTGCCAGTCGCTAGAACTTGTTTATAGACTATTATTCTAGTTACAACTAGACTAGTTACAACCATCGAAACATTAGCTTCCTAGTAAGCCAAGGTAACCCAGTTCTGGGATTTAAAGTCCTGGGTCAATATGTGCATTCTGGGAGATGGGTACGAATGCAGTCTTCTGTGTTTTGCTGACTGCTACTTCCCCTGTCTGCTACTACAGATTTTCAGCCCTCTGTAAGTTCCCTTCTAATTACTCCTCTGAGTGTCAGGTGTATCTGCAGAGAAGTTTTAACCAGCAAAATTTCAGCCAGCTACCAAGGATTATCTGTCATTTCCTCCTTTTTTCATTCAGGTATCAACTTCTAAGGTCTACAGCAGATCCCAAAGCTGCAAATGCTACAAGCCACATCCTACCAGGGCCCATATTCAGGCCACCTCAGACCACATCTCTCCTGGGTATCCCGTTCTCCATAATGTCCCTGGAGATCACTGAATGGACCAGAGCAATTCCTGGCTATGTGGGGGATCCTGCTGAAGTGGGAGAAGTGCTTTCCTCCCTTCCAGTATGGCATCTCCATTTCCCTCCTTGCACAGATGAACAGTCAGTCCTTCAGCTTTCGCTTTGGGTCTCCTGCTCCCAGGGCTGGACCATTTACCATGGCTGGATGGGGAAAACACAGCCAAGAGACAAATACCTTGCAGATTGCCTCCTTCACTGGCCTCTTCAATTTGGTTCTGGACCAAGCTGATCTGCCAGATCCTCTTCCAGTGGCTTCTCTTTGAGCAGGTTCCCCAGGTCCTCGAGCAAATGGACCTTTCTTGTAGGCTTTCAGACAAGTCCAGACATGACCCAAACCCTTGTGGAAGTTGCACACCAGATTCCCAGTAACTATTTATTAGGCACCCTGGGGGAGTCCCAGGAGGATGGGCTCCTGTCATCAAGAAGCTGCCGTGGACATTTGGACAACAGCTCGTCGAGGCTGGCGGAGTCAAGAGTCAAGACTTTACCCCAGTCGGTGCAGCTCCTATAGAAGGGTCATGCGGACAGTGCCAACTAATCATCGTCTTGGCAGAGAACTTCCTCTCAGGATAACAGAAGTTCCACCAAAGGTTTTTTATTGACTGTTCCTCAGGAACATTCCTCAGGTTCTTATTCCACCAAATGCCCCTCTCTGCTTCTTTCCATCATGTAGCAGCAGCCCCTTTCCTATTCTACTCTTTGTTCTTGGCTTGGATTTCACCACTTCTTCCTTTCATATCTCTCCCCTAGCCTGCTGAGCAGAGAGGGCTATCGGAAGGAGAATGAAAGTGAAAAAGCTGTAGAGGATTGTGTACAAAATACACAATACCTGTAAAACTTGTACATTCTTTTGTTCCACTTAAATGAAGAACCTGAATGTAATCTAATGTAAAATTTAAAATATGGAAATAACTTTGCATGCTATTTACGAACCTTTTCCCCCTGATTCTAATCTCTGGTGTTTGGTAGGAAAGGGAATGAAAAAAATTCATAAAGCAGTCAGCTTACCTTTGGATAACTAAAAAGTTTTTCAGGTGGTGTCCATCCCTCCTGCGTAAGTGTAGTTTCTTGTAAAAAGAAAAAGTGAGCTTGGAGACCTAGAATTTAGTCTGTCTTTTGGGGGATATACTTAGATGGTTGTTACAAGAGCATGTGATTAATTCTGAAGGCAGACTTTCAGAACACCCTATTTGAGTAAGCAGCTTGCAAAAGAAGTCGACGAAAACATACCACAAATCAAAATACAGCATTTTCAGGGTTCAATCAGATAAGATCCAGCATTTCTTCATTGTGCATCTCCCCCCCCCCCCCATTGAGAGGACACAGGGCTTTGGGGACACAGGGGTTAGGGAAATGTTTGAGTTCAAACTGGATTTCTCCCAGTCCTCAATGGCTTGAGTCTCCTGACCTGGGTCAAACAGCAGAATCAAGGGTAATAAGGAAAGGAACCAGGTGAAGCTAGAACCAGATCACGGTTTAATACACATACTTGTTCCTGAGTTTGTTATTCTGTTCAAGAGGTGACCGGCCCAAAACGCGGCCGTAATCTGTGCTGATTTCATTTACATTTCCAGAGTTGGGATCCAGGTTTTCAAGTTTGCGATGGGACTTTAGGCAAAACATATGCAAATCGACCACAGTCTAAAAATTCCGTCTGTTCTCCAGCCCCTCCTCTAGTCACAAACAAGCGCGGCTGGCACAGGGCAGCGGTAGTCGGGGAGCGGGTCGGGGACGGGCCCGGGGAGGGCTGTCCCGGAGGCGGGCCCGGGGCGGGGCCTGGGCGGGGCCCGTGACGCGCAGAGTCGGCCGGCTTGGGGGCTGGACCTCAGCCTCTCCCCGCCTGGGGCCGCCGCCGCACCAGTGGTGGCTCCGCATCTCCAAAAGGGGCCCTCCGACTCCTCGCTAGGGCAGTCCGGCGCCGGGTTGTGGAGCCCCGCGCGACTCTCACTGGCCTATCAAGGGATCCCTCCTCCAGAGTTTAGAGCAACTTTCCCCTCTTCCCCTGCGCGGCGGCGGCGGCTCGGGGACAGTGGCCACCTCAGGTAGCTGAACCCCGGGCCACGCTCCCCGCGCCTCGGCTGCGCGCGCGCGTCGGTCGCCCCGGGTCTCCGTGCACGCTGGGGATCCCCGAGCTCGGCTCTGAGGGCGAGATGCCCCTGGGACACATCATGAGGCTGGATCTGGAGAAAATCGCCCTGGAGTACATCGTGCCCTGTCTGCACGAGGTCGGCTTCTGCTACCTGGACAACTTCCTCGGCGAGGTTGTGGGCGACTGCGTCCTGGAACGCGTCAAGCAGCTGCACTGCAACGGGGCCCTGCGGGACGGCCAGTTGGCGGGGCCGCGCGCCGGCGTCTCCAAGCGGCACCTGCGGGGCGACCAGATCACGTGGATCGGGGGCAACGAGGAGGGCTGCGAGGCCATCAGCTTCCTCCTGTCCCTCATCGACAGGCTGGTCCTGTACTGCGGGAGCCGGCTGGGCAAATACTACGTCAAGGAAAGATCCAAGGTAGGACGCGCGCGGGTTCCCCGCCGCCGCTGTAGCCCGCGGGGACTGGGGACTTGCGGAGCCCGCGGTCTGTTGGCTTCTCGGGGCTGCGGTAGTTTTTCACCTGCGAAGCGAGCAGTCGGTCTGCTTCCCCCTTCCCCCACCCCTCCTCCGAGCGAAAATCCAGACTAAGGGACTCAGGTGTGTCGTTACGGTGACCTTCTGTTAACTGAAATAATGGGTCCGGTGGGTGGTGCGAACCGGACAAGCTCTGGTTTTTTTGGTCTGGTTGTAACACGTCAATGTTCTCAAAGGTCCAGACGAGGGACAGGTTATTGGAAACATTGCGTATGATCTGAGACACGTGCGAATTCATGCTGCTAAATGGCCACTTTAAAGTCACCTACTGTTGTACTTCATGGTGTTCAGAGGGCATTTTGAAAAAAGAGCGCGCTTCAAGTCTTCTGGAGACGGTTGTGATTTTTTAGTGTGGCAATTGGTGTGTGGAGTTTGGCAGGTGGGAAGAAAGTTTGTCCCGTGAAAGAGTAAAGCTGCTCTTCCCTTTTGAGAGGTGTCCTTGGCTTGTTGCGCCCAGGACGCTCCTAGATCAACTGCTTGATTAGAACATTCATTCTCTCCTGGTGCTGAGCCGTACACCACCACCACCTTCCCTTTCCTAACTCTCAGATCCACTCAAAACAGCTTGTTAAGTGATGGGGAGTACACCTTGGGAAAGAAATCCATATTTTTGTTCACAGGGCCAGAAGTGACTGCCTGGGTGGTAATTTATCTTGGAAACATTAACAGGTAGATTGGCAGAACTACGGGCCGTGTGGTACCCTGATGTTGGTCCGTGTACCTTACTCTCGGATAGTTCAGCTACTTAGTCTTTTCTACAGATGGTAATTCTGCCATTTTCCAGTGGCAGTTCTGAGTGATTTGCCCTTTTATTGTGGACTGGTCAGGGGGCACGTGAAGCTGTGGAAAACTTTTACGTTAACACTAGTGAGGCAAGTGTGTGCTAGCACAAGAAGAAAGGCGCACCATTCTTCAACAATACATGTAGTTATTTCTCAGTTCAAGACTGACTCTTTGATAAAACATACCCTTATCGTCTCATCTCTCTCATAGACTCAGGACAGTTTAAATAAAGGGCAAGTGGTGAAGACTGGAAATGTGTGGAAAGGAAGAGGTTGGAGTGGGGGAACCCAGTTGTTGAGAAAACACATTGCTGTATGCCTTTCAAGCCGGGAGGACATGAATAGAATGTCTGAGAGCACTTACTAATCAGACACAAATAAAGTAAATCTTGGGAGAAAATGCTGCTTTCTAAATTTTATTTTGATTTGGGGAAAATTCAGTTACCTGGACTCTGGAAGGTTGACGTTGAGGTGTTTCTTTGCTCCTTTATCGTTTGGGTGATTAGAAAGCCATTTGTCTAGGTTGGTTTTGGTTTTGCACAGAGTGACCTTGCCTCCCTGGGGCGGGAATGGGGAGGGGGGAAGGGCCGGCCTCAGTGTTGCAGAAGTGGGTGTTGCTTCAGTCTGGAAGAGCAGATGGCTGCCTTATCAGTTTTTCAAGTTTCATTTCAGCTCAGGTGCTAAGATTTTACCCCCAGCATTCTGGGAACGTAATTTGCTCAGAGGGAGGGCAGAATTAGCTGGTAGAAAGATGTCAGGAACAGATTTGAGAAAGTTAGGTGTTTGTATTTACCTGTGACTTAAAGGACCGTCCGTGCTGGGGTTGTAGGCTAGAATTTGACTGACAAATTGAATGAGAAACACTGTGTACGCCTGGGTAAGGGAAAAGAAAGATCTCTAGGATAAGATTCTTCAGTTATAGATTCTCTTCTGGGGAGAACAAATAACTTCTCAGTTAACCCTTTCAGAAGGTGACTGAATTGAAAAGAGAAATACATGTTTTGTCCCTAGCTAGATCTCTAGCTTTTCTTTGGTTGTTTTTGCACAAAGCTCTTCATTCCGGTCTTTTAGAAAAATCACCTCTAGGCTGGGCTATTCCGTGGCCAACTGGATTATTAGAGTCAAAAATAAAAAGGCTTGATTGGCTTGTTATACCGTTGTCCTTAGCTTTGTGGCCTTGGGTCTTACTAAAGCATGATTTACAGTAGTTTTACATTAACTTTCTTCTCTTCCTCATCTGAGTGCCTTACTCCATGCTGCTTCCCAGAGTAGTGATGTAAACCCAGTTTCCAGCTGCATCCTCCAAGCAGGTTTTGAGTAGAAACTAAATTTTTGAAAGGTAGGATGTATACATTTATCTTCAGAAGTTATTTCTAAAGTCTTATTATGGAAAATTTCAAACATGTATATGAGGTACAGAGGTCAGTGTAGTGAATTTTGCTCCGATGACCCATTTTCAGCATTCGCAACAGTTTTTTTGTTGTTGTTGTTTTGTTTTTTTGGGATATTTCTTGGAGTTTTATCTATTAACCCACTCATCCTAATTAAATACTTTTTTTCCCTTGGACTTTTAAAGGTCATTGAATAATGCAAGAACGCCCTTTATCTCAATGAAGCAAAAGCAAAAACAAAGGCATTGGGAATAAAATAGAAATATATATATATGTTGGACCTAAAGTTGAAATAGTGGAAGAGACTGGAAAGAAATGTTAAAGGCTTCCTCCTTACTGCCAAAAAAGGTGTTACCAGTCAGAATTTATCTTCCTCCACTTTGTTGGAGAAAAATCCAAGGGTGCTGGAGACCCTCTGGGGAAGGAGTTTCCTAAAATGCACAGCGGCATGGCGCCCCCTAACTTCAAGCATGGTCATTGCGTCCAGGCTATCAAGAGATTTCTTATCTATTACTCCCTTTTGGAGAATTCAGACCCCATCCAAGATAAATAGTGGTCATAATTTGCTCCTTTTGCTTTGGCTGCCTAGATCTTGGAAATGGAAATGGCTGTTTTCCAGAGAACGTGTAATTTATGGAACCAAATGTTCTCCTGCTTGAAGCATCTCACTGTAGGCTCACTATTTAGTCACTTTAAGAATAATAACTACTTTTTATTGAGCTGTTTGCCCTGTCTGGCACGGTGCTAAGCACTTTATAAACACTGTCTATCTGATTTAGCCTTCAGAATCACAGTCTTCAGCAAACTGAGTGATTAAATCATTTCCCCAAGGTCGCAAATTGAATGGTAAACCGCAGTTTATCCTATAGGTGTTAGGGACTTAGGCGTGGGCTTGGGAACTTTGTGGCCTCAGGTAAGTTGTTTACTTTTCATAAAGTGTAAAACAAGGGGTAATAATACCTTAAAGCTTTTTGGGGGAAGGAGTATTAAATAAGATAACGTACATAAAATTCTTAGCGGAATTCTGTACCCCGGTGAATGTGGTTGTAAGTTGAGGATTTAGAACTCTAACCCAGATCTGACTCCGGGGTTTATGTTCTTGACTGTTCTCCTTTTCGTCCTTTGATTTGTTCAGTGGTGTTTGCTCTGTGTGGGGTGCTCTGCAGGGCCCGAGGACACCAAGGTAAACAGGCATCATCTCTGCCTCATAGAGCTTCCATTCCCATGTACTGTGGAATCGTAGGATCCCGTAGTTCCACTCAATTCTCAAGCTTAAAACAGCGAATAGACAAAAACATTGAAGCATTGAAGAAGAAAGTGGAACGCGGGGCTAATGTTTTCCTTCTGTTATTTGCAGGGAAAGTGTTCGCTAACAGGTTGGTTGGTAGGATCCCCTGCCTGGTGTAGTTCTGGACAGTGGGGTCACAGGAGTTGTATTGTGAACAGATAGATCAGCCCTCCTGATGCAGCACAGACAAAAGATGACTCAGCGATAAGTTGTGAATAAAAGAAAATGTGTTGCAAGGTAGTAGACCTGTTCCTCTCCAGCTGAGCACTGACAGTTGTGGCCCACCGTTCTCCGGTGATATCGGGAATATCTTTGCCTCAGGGGCGCTTCTTATGGTTGCAAAAATGGCATAATATACGTCAAAGATTAGGATATGTCTCAGGACCCAAGTGCAGGAAATGCGATCAGGGTTCACAGAAGACTGGGGCCATGAACTAGGAACCTGAAAGTCCAAAGGACAGCTGGTGTGTTAGTTGTTTTCTCTGAAGGTTTATGGCCCTCATCTTTGCTTCTCTGAGTGTGCTCTTGAATTCTGCCCCAATCTACTTACCATCTAGCTTTGGCTCCTTCTCCATGCATCTGGCTCAAGATGGCTGCCTCACAATGGCCACCTCAGCCTCAGTCTGAAATCAACAGAAACTTGACGAACATTCTAGAATCCTTGTTTTCATTCTCTGGAGGAAAGTCTGAGGGTTTCACCTTGGTCCTGGGGACCTGTCAGTCTGGGTTGGGGTGGTAGTGGGAATGTATAATCATATGAAACCACAGTTGCCAGGGCCGAAGAAAGGTCCAGTTCTTAGCATGGTGTTTGAGGACTAGATACCATGCACAGTGTCTCTGTAATTAAGACTTTATTTATTTATTTATTTTTTTAAGATTTTATTTATTTGACAGACAGAGATCACAAGCAGGCAGAGAGGCAGGCAGAGAGACAGGAGGAAGCAGGCTCCCTGCTGAGCAGAGAGCCCGATGCGGGACTCGATCCCAGGACTCCGAGATCATGACCTGAGCCGAAGGCAGCGGCCCAACCCACTGAGCCACCCAGGTGCCCCTGTAATTAAGACTTTAAAAGTCTGTCTGTGAATAAGATATTTTAGGGGGAGAGTCACTGAGTTTGAAGCACTGGAATATCTTCTAGTAGGGATGTGAAGAATGTCTAGAAAAGGTTTTTATTTCAAAATAATTGAGCTCCTGGAGGAAGGATATTAATTCAAGGAAATAATTTGTAGGATACAACCTCAGTGACGGGAAAGCAAGTTTCCCCATTGGGTGGGTTTTCATAATATTCTTGGTGAATTTTGTTGAATGACACTTAGGAGCAAGGAAAAGACTTGGGGTGTGTGTGTGTGAGCGCGCATGCGTTTACCTTATAATTTCTTTTGCTCAATTTTGGGCCTCTGGCCATTCCACCACAACTTACCTGCTTGCATTGAAGTTGCAAATCAGTGGGTATCAGCTTAATTTATTTATTCACAAAACATTAAATGCCTTGCACTGTGGTGGACCTGTACATAGATATGCAAAGGGATGTGGAAAGTGGTTATAGAACTACCTAAAAAGAGGGGCACCTGGGTGGCTCAGTCGTTAAGCATCTGCATTCAGCTCAGGTCAGGATTCCAGGGTTCTGGGATTGAGGCCCGCATCAGGCTCTCTGCTGGGAGGGAAGCCTGCTTCTCCCTCTCTCTCAGCTTGTGCTCCCTCTCTTGCTGCGTCTCTCGCTGTCAAATAAATAAATAAAATGTAAAACAAAAAACCCTACCTAAAAAGAAGTACACTGAAAACGGAGTAGGGTGAGATCGTTGTCACCAACTTTGCTTTTTCTTTTTCTGGTTAAACAGTCCCCTCGTTCACTTATTCATCATGTTTGTTTTTCTTCTTCGGGCCCTCAACAGTTTCTCTGTTTACTTAAAATGAGAAGTGACCAAAATGTACTTAAAATTTAAGTGACCAAAAATACACAGACCTTTAATAAGAGGTCTTTAGAGCTAGAGAGGTATGAGAAATCACACCTATCCAGTCCGCCAGTCAGTCAGCAGGTAAGGTGTTTTTATATTTGGAGAGATGAGCTCTTTCGCAAGCCATGGGGAAGGGATTAGGGTGTGCCTTGGGCTGGAGCAAGGAAAGGTGTTTTAGAGAGGGGCTGGCCTCGTGAGTCAGGTAGACTAGAAGACAGGGTCCTTAGGTTAATTCAGCCACCTCAGCATGCAACTTGGGAATTTAAAATACAGTGAAGACTTAAAATTGATAGACACCCTTAGGTGGAATTATGTGCGCTCGACCTTGGGTATCATGAATTATTTCCCTTTCTGACCTTGTTCAGCTCGGGCAAAATTTGTAAATTCCTTCCTGTATCCTGACTCTGGCTAGAAAAATTTCAAATTTGTAAATAACAAGCAGCCTTGCATGTTACAACACCATTCCGAAGACACACCATGTATAGACGATTTCTCTGCCGAAACTCTAAGGTGGGGTGGTTTAACCCAGCAGGAGCGGAGGGTGTCTGCGAAGTATCTCCAGGCGCCCCAGCGCCATGCTCTTCAGGATGAAATGTGGAGGACCTCGCCTGTGAGCCAGGTTTGCTCCGTTTGGCAAGACCTCTGCCTCTGACACACCCTTGTGGCCTTGGGTACATTAAGTGACATTTTGACCCAAGTCTATTGAGCACCCAGGAAGCAGTTTGCTGGCTAGCCTTCTAGGCTTTGCAGGTAACCTTCCAGAGAGAAGGTTCTTCGTTCCTTTTTCATTATTACAGCAACAGATTTGACCATTCCTTTGTAGTATCACTTCATAGTTGTTAAGTAATATTCCTCTAAGAAATGGGTGTCATTTTCCTCTAGTGTTTGTCAAATGCTGGCGTTCTGACGGTCGGTAATGATAGTTCAGATGTATTCTGCTGGGCCCCTGCCAGGGGTGCCCAGCGGGTAGTGGAATCCAGAGGCACTGGAATTGTAAATGCGACAGACAAATCATTTTATGATGCCAGACTAAGGAATTCGGTTTTGGCAGGTGGCCAAGAGCCGTTGATTTGGCTCATATTCAGAGCCCTGTGTCTGTTTGCCAAGCGAGATTAGTTAGCTTGGTTCATTGTACATAGAATTTATACCCTGTTTCCCTTGATTATCTCAATCTTAAACCAGGGTGGCACTTAACCTGAATTTCGTATCTTCTTTCGATCTTGATCTGTGGGTTACATTCCCATTCTCCGTTTGGTGAGTCGGGAGCGACTGAGGGTTGTATTTTTCACCCCCTCCCCCAACTTGATCCCAGCCTTCCGGACCTGTGGGTGTTCGGTCGTATAATGCAGGCTTTCAGATCCGGGACTGGATTCAGTCTGTACTTCCTTGCTGGGCAGCCCTCATGTTCTGTGCTACAGGAATCCCTCCTTATCAGGCCATGCCAGGTTTTCATCCTTCAGGAGATAGAGTGATCAGTGTTTCTCAAGTTCTGGAATAAGTGTGCCTCTTTCATACTAAATGTTATTTTTCCTTCCAAAATGAGGCCAAAATGCTATTACCATGTTTAAAAAGTTCCAAGCTACAAAGGATCAGAGAGTATGATGGTAGTCTTGATTATTTTTTTCACCGGGAAGGAAACAAAATGACAGACTCAATTCCAGGTGTCAGTGACATCTATTTTTGGTTCGGTTGGGGGAATGTGAAGTTGTTTTGAAGTGTTCGGGATAATATTCTTTTGAGCATTACTTGGAAGTGGTAAGGACCTACGGTTTTAAACAGTCTGAATTTCTCTGGGAGCTTTGCTCTGTGTTCTCCCGACACAACACAGCACATAGAACAAAGATTCTGCCTGTGCCCCTCATTCCACGCCCCCTCCTATGTCTCCCCGTCTTTCTAGTTAAACCTGAGAGAGAGCTCAGTGCTCCACACAGAACTGACAGGGAGTCTTTGTATGTGTGTGTGCGCTTTTGGGTTTTTCTGGATGGCTCCTTTTGTTTTGTTTTGTTTTGTTTTGTTTTTTTAAAGATTTTATTTATTTACTTGACAGACAGAGATCACAAGCAGGCAGAGAGGCAGGCAGAGAGAGAGAGAGAGAGAGAGGAGGAAGCAGGCTCCCTGCGGAGCAGAGAGCCCAGTGTGGGCCTCCATCCCAGAACCCTGGGATCATGACCTGAGCCCAAGGCAGAGGCTTTAACCCACTGAGCCACCCAGGCGCCCCTGGATGGCTCCTTTTGGATTCATACTGTTTTGCAGGTTAATTTGAATTACTGGAGTGGGTGGAAGAACAAAACCTTTTCATTTTTAATTTTAATTATTTAATAATTTCTTTTAAGATTTTATCTTCTAAGGAATCTCTGCACCCAGCGTGGGGCTCAAACTCACAACCCCAAAATCAAGAGTCCCATGCTCTAGTGACTGATCCAGCCAGGCGCCGCCTATATAGGACCTTTTTAAAACACAAAATATTGGGGCACCTGGGTGGCTTGGTCAATAAGCGGCTGCCTTCAGCTCAGTTCATGATCCCAGGGTCATGAGATTGAGCCCCACATGGGCTCCCTGCTCGGCTGGAAGCCTGCTTCTCCCTCTTCCAGTCGCCCTGCTTGTGTTCCCTCTCTTGCTATGTCTCTCTCTCTGTCAAATAAATAAAATCTTTTAAAAACAAACAAAATATCAAACACTCAGGCAGGAACATGCAATATTATTGGTTCAGACTTGGCCTGTTTTGGATTTTTGTTTTTGTGTTGTGTTTGGTTCATTGTGGAACCTCAGGTTTTGTCTTTTTTTCCTCAAACCTTTTAACTAAATTTTGTTTTGCTCTCCTACTAGGAATCCCTGGGGAGGGAATTATTTTAAAGAGCCTTATTTTAACCATAAATCACCTGCCTTTGTTTCTTGTGAACGATCACTCCTGTGATCCATTTTAATGTGATTTTAATGTGGTTTTGCCAGAATGTAAGTAGTCCAAAACCCAACACTAATCATGTCATCTCCATGCTTTCAGCAGACTAAACCACACTCTCACCCCAGTTTCTATTGTATGTGCTGCAAACTTCTTACTGTGTCATTTAAGGCCCTCCATGTCTGACCCCATTTGACCCCATCTGACCCTACTGTGCTTAATCTCCTGATGACCGACTTCTCCCTCCCACTCCCTGAAATGCTAGAAGCTGATTTGCCAGGCACACTGAGCATCCCTGTCTTCTACTGTTCAGAATCCATCTTAGTGACTTCTCCATGAAGCTGTCCCTCCTGCTTCCCAGAACTCTGTGGGTAGCTCAGTCCAAGCCTCCCTGCTACATACAGACATACCTGTATTTACTTACTTAGTTACCCTACCCTCCATTTACTTACAAACTCCGGCAGAGACTGTTAAGCTTGATAGAAACTTCTAGTGCCTCGGAATAGTCTCTTAAAATTCATAGGTGCTTGCCTTAATTTCATTATCTTCAAAAGGAACTTTGATTTCAAAGGATGTCAGGGTGTCAGAAAAGCTATAAATATTTTGTTAGGTGAAAAAAAGATTTTGCAGTGTGGCCCCTAATTTGATGTCAAAGTCTTTAAATATTTTATTATATTAACATGCTCTGAAGGAGCATCTCAAAGACAAGACTTTGGCTTTATGAGGTTTTTTTTTTTTTCCCTCAGTTGTGAAATTTTATTCTTGGCCCCAGCAAGTACCGGGGTCACGCCCAGATCTTGGCAGCTCACACATTTGGACGGGTCTGGCGCCGGGAAGCAAGAAAACCCTGGACCGTGAGCTTAGAGCCGTGGCTTCTGGCAAGTGGGGTCTCAGGACCTCCATCGCCACTTATTAATGAATGAGATGGATTTTTGTTTCTATGTAAAGTTCTTTATTTAGTTGGTACCTACCACTAGACCCTAGGATGGGCTTGTTACATTTTCATTCATCTCGCCTTGACTCTGGGCGAGCCTGTTTTCTGAGCCCTGCTTTCCTTATCTACACCGTGGCTACGATGCTCTTTCTCTGCCTCCGGGATTATAGGGAATTAAATGACAATTGAGACCGAATTTCCATCTGAGAGGGCAGATGGGTGCTCTCAGCACTTCTTATTTGATTCCAGAAGCGACTCCTACCAGCGGTCACACTCCAGCGCTGACGTGACAGTAATCCACAGCCATGCCACCGAGTTAAAATTGGAATGTTTCCTGCCAGCTTCAGGAATCACACTGCCAAGCCTGGGCCAGAAACTGCCTGAGGAATTCCTCTCCCTTCCTGCTGTTACCCACCTCCTCCAGGTACCCACCACCCTCCCCAGATTAACAAGCACCGGTGGTTGGTGACTCTCCACCGTCTAGGAGGAGGCGTTGCTCAAAAACTCTTGGTTTGGCCACAGAATCGCCATGGTTTGCAGAGTGGGGTGGTTGGGTCAGCTGCATCAGCCTCATCTAGAAACTTGCCGAAAATGCAAGTTCTTGGGCCTCTCCCCAGACCTCATCAGTCAGAAGCTTGTGAGCCCGCCAGGTGATTCTCATACTTGCTCAAGTTGGAGAAACCGTGAAATGAATCAGAGGAGGCTGAAGAGGGGTGGGGCTGTATCTTCTACACTTTCCCTATTTGTGAGAAAATTAGAGTTCAGTCGTTTGCTCAGATCTGAGTGTTTTTATTGCTAAGACGAAAACATACAAGCTCGTGAGGCTCATCTGGGAGATTTCTGAGAAAAACCCACCACCTGTGAACATGTTAGGATCTTTTTTTTCTGTTGTTTGTATCAGTAAACAAGTTTTCTAGAGCCAGAATTGGAGCGCAGCTTGGAACTGATGGCCTCCTCTTTCTGTGAAATGGCGGGGGAGGGGGGGCGCGGCGGTGAGAATCTTGGTTAAGGACTGCAGGGTGTGGCCACCCTCCATGTGCCCAACAGTGTCGCAAGAAGTGGGAGCTGAAGGCTCCACGAGGAAGGGGGACAGGCCCCTCGTGATTTTGGATGAGCGCAGACCACACGCATAAACCGCCTGGCTTAGATGCTAACTGCCTGTGCTCCCTGTGAATCCCACACAGAAGCCTAGAATGGTTTCTGGCCCTCCAGGGTTGGGGATGGCTGCCCCATGGGAGACCTGAGAAGGCAGACGGGGGTGGGTTGAAAAGCGGACAACCAAATCCAGCTTGGTGGGAATCGATGATAGGACCTGGAGAAGGGCCGGCAGGAGCAGCTGCTTGTCCTTTTCTTCCTTCTGCGTGGAGGTCTTTGAATCCTCAGTTAAAGGTTTGACTCTGCATCTGGTAAGTCAGGAGAGTCATCTGAGAATCAACCTCCTTGCTTTATCTTGGAGTTGAAGCGGTTGCCCTGGAAATAAGAGCACCTGTTTTCAGTTAACAAATGCTTCCTGATATTTTAGAAGTGGTGTTTAGTGGTGGAAGGACCATGCTTAGTTCTACAACGTTCCATGAGTTACTTTGGGTTTCTCCTCCGCTATAAACTGGGGCTTTGTATAGGTCTTAGAAGAACATGGGGACACATAAATGAATGATCCCTGTCCCCCAGATTCAGAGCCAGCCACCCCTTTATTTCTAGTCTCCTCGCTGCACCCCCAAATAGTTTATACTTCGCTCTCAGAGGAGCTTTTTACTTTCTTCTCCTCTAAGTTACCCCTGTGGGACTCACCCCTCCTCTGGGCTTCAGTGGGCCTGTAGCCAGCGTATTCTAGTTAACGTGCTTTTTAGAAAGTTCTGTGTACAGTGATTTCCGGTTGACACCGTACTGCTGGAGTTGTCTCCTGAGCAAGCTCGGCGTATGAGTAAGGACAGCTTAATCTCATCTCTGGCATTCCTTTGTGTTTACCAGGTGCCTCTCCTTTGACAAAACACTTTTGTATTTCCTTGAAGATTTTTTCTTCCTTGGTCATTTATCTTCTGACTTTGAAACAAGTGTGAAAACCTTGGCGGGTGTTGACCTGAGCTAACAAGAAAAGGTCCCGAGACGCCGACCTCCTCCCATGGAACCCCAGGCCTGGGGTTTAGAGTGGGCGTGAGTTTGCCCTTCAGTGGGAGGATCTGAAGCAAAGACCCTGTGGACAGCTGGTGCTTTCCACCAGGAGTGAATCAGTCTCCTTTACCCCGTGCTTCTGTTAACCGCTCTCCTGCCTTGAAGCGTTTGTTCACAGACTCAATACGAGCGCCCTTCTTTTTCATATTTTTGTCTTTTTTTTTTTTCCTTTACAGTTTTCTACGATTATGGAATGGGTGCTAGGCAAGGGTGAGAGGGATTTAAATACTTCAAGTAGAACTGAAGATCTCTGTTCCCCCCAAACGGGTGACTTGGCTAGTGTTGGGCATTAGGTAAGCGGTACTGATGAGGCATAGCTTGGTGATGGAGGCTTCACACTCCGCAGCCAGAGTGACTGGGTTCGAAAAGGCAAGGGACTGAAACTCCTGGTGCCTCAGTTTCCCCATCTGTAAAATGGACCTGAAGAGGGCTCCTGCCTCATGAGGTTATTTATGAATATTGAGTGAGGGAATATTCATGAAGCACACGGAACAGTGTCAGGCACGTAGTAAGCACTATACAGAATGTTCAGTAAATCATTGTGTCTCCTCAATGTCCTAAGTTCTGATTCCAGCTGATTTGCTGTGTGTCATTTCTTTAATTGAGCTGATACATTTTGCCAGGTGTTGAAGGGCACATGTAAATATAAGATCTGGCTTCCTAGAAAATAATCTGACTTTATTTACTCCAGCATAGCTGCAGTGTCCCTAGAGAATTGTAGGTAGTGTTTTGGCTGGTTTCTCTTAGCTTAAGAAGATTGTTTCAAGGCATTTTTCATGATGTGTTTTGACTGGTAACTTTTATTTTTATTACCCATTTATAAAATCTTGTCTTCCCAATTATATTTGAGTTATGATTTCCTTAACATGTTTGAGGATTCATGGCTGAAGAGAACTTAAGGACAGACACACCTAGTTTCTGAGAGTCCTGCAACCACAAACATTCTTGTTTTCTCTTATTTTCAGAGCCTTTCTGAGAGCTGCAGGTAAAATTTTGTTCTTCTGATAAGCCTATTTCTAACATCAAAAGAAGTCAAATATTGTGAGACCCTACCCCCATATTGCCTTAAGGATTAGTCATGAATTTGTTTTTCTATACAAAGAAGATAACTTGGAGAGGGGGGTGTGGTGGTTAATGACTTCTACTGAGAACTTGGGGGCAGGGAGACTCCTGGCCAAGGCTGCTGCTCACCGTCCCCATAATCAGGAAATGAAACAGGATGGTGCGTGGAAAGTGCCACCCCAGAGGGCCACCTGGCTACACAGGTCCTCAGGAAGTGGCAGCTGTTAAAGTGTGGAGAAAGGCATTGGAAAGGATATGGTTAAACGCCTCTCTTAATGTCCTTCACCCTGAGTCTGGCTGACTTTTGCTGATTTCATAAGTGCAAGGAAGCCCTTATTCAAAACATTTCTCTGGTGACTCGGGGAGCGCCGGGGGAGGGCTGTCCTCTGCCGGTTCCCTCCGCAGTCTGCCCTGCGGTGTGCTCGGGCGTGGGCTAGCTGCCACCCTCACGCAGCGCACGTAGCCCTGTCACTCAGCCGTCACCCTGCTGGCCGGGAGCCCAGGCCTCGGGGGGGGGGGGGGGGGGGGGGGGGGAAGGGCTGCCTTTCCAAACCCAAACAGCCTGTATTGATATGTCGATGTTCCCCAGCCTGTTTACTGTGTTTAATTGCAGAGCTCTGGCTGAATCCTCTCCAAGGAGAGGAATTAACCACAATTCAGAAAGGAATGACAATAGTTTCTGAAATTCTTGGCCTCACAGAGTTTCCACGGCCTCTCCAGGGAGGGTGATTCACTCAAGTTCATGCACGAAGTGCAGGATTCCCTGGAATAGAATCTTGATACAGTGCAGTCAGACTTTATAGGCCTGTGAATCCCCTGTGATTTTATGCAGATGGGTGTGTGTGTGTGTGTGTGCACATGCATTTCTAGGGTGAGGGTGGGAACCTAACTCTTTAATGAAGAATTTCAAGGAGCTTTGGCATCTGGTAAAACTGCCGTCATTGAGCTAGGAGAACTAAATCGAAGGTTCTAGAGTCTGGGTAGTTGTTGGTGGTTTGGATGATTCCAGAGCTAGGACCAAATTCTTAGTAGAGTTGAACAAGGGCACGGATGGAAAAGTCAACCTGGGGACAGGTTTTCAAGTGAAGATGGTAAATTCCCTGCCTTCACATGAACGATGCTCTCACCTGACCTGAAAGCGGTGGATAGACCCACATCATGAGAGCAGCTGAGAGTGGGTTTGGCCTTATTACTTTTCATTTTCAGAATTACCAGTGCTCTTGCATTTCAACAAAATCCATGCATGGGGGGCATGATGATTATTGCTGTAAATTGAAGGTGAGGTTTTGTGTCCCAGTGCTCTGGGTTCAGGAAGAGGCTTTTCTTTTTCTTTCCTTTCCTTTTTTTTTTTTTTTTAAAGTCAACCTAGGGCTTGAGCTCAGGACCCTGAGATCAAGATGAGCTGAGATCAAGAGCCAGATGCATAACCCATTGAGCCATCCAGGCACTCCAGGAAGAGGTATTTTTAAGTGTGGATTTAGAACAAATGAGGAAGGCAGAAGTGGTTCTCATTATAGAAATAGAATAGCAGAAAACATTTGAATGAACAACTTGAGGTTTGTTGAAAGGATTACTTACTTAAAGTTGTAGTTGTCTGGTGTTCTGACTCCTCTGAATTGTCTGGTCAGATACTGAGACTTTGGGAAGGGGAACATGGTAGGTAGTTGGCCAAAGCTCATGTTATTGCCCACCAAAAGCATATTTCCTATGTTTTCCTCATTTTGTTACATAAGTCTTTAACTAGAAGCACTAGGTGGAAGGAAACAGCTAGGTTTGCTCTTAACCAACCAGATAGACAACAAGCAAGATGCCAAGATAATTCGTGACAGTTTGCAGAGTTTCCTGCTTTGTTCTCAAAAATGCCTACATCATCTACAACTAATTTATTCATGCCAGTCTGGATGAAGTTAGAGTGAGTGTAAAAGGTTTCTAAAGTACTTTTTATGTTCATGAGCGGTTCGTCATCACCTTGAGAGTTTGCTTTTTTGGTTGTTGTTCAATTTCAGATGAAGGCTAGAACTGTCAGAAGTGTGGACTTTGCAGAGTGACTTTTCTGGAAACTCTTGGAGGAAGCCACACATGGCCTTTATCTTGCAAAGATGCCTTATGAATATTGTACAGTAGGAATTTAAGTGACAACAGTGGGTCCCATGAGCGGGTCCTTGAAGATTACATACCCCTGAACAAAGAAGATGGGGAAAGGCTAATGCAGTGATCCCACCATTCGCTTTCTTGTCCTCTGGATTTAAGTTCCTTGCCCTTGCAAAGGATTTTTGTAGTTCTCTTCTCTCAGTCCTTGTCAGAGCCAAGTGGAAAACCATGGAAAATGACATTTTGGCTTAATTTATCTTTCGTTTTTTTTTTTTTTTTTTTTTTTAAGAACAAAACTTGGAAAGATCATGCCTCTTCCAGTTTCTCTCTAGCCTTTCTTACGGTTTACCTGCATATAGCAGTTTGAATACTTATAATTTTTGCTTTTCTTTTTAAATAGGAGAACTTCAATTTTAGAGCTAATGTCTTTGTTGCAGGGACTAACACTCCCCCTACCCTGTTCCGAATTACCAAATGGGACCCCTTCCTCAATGGGGGCCTCTGTGAATACAGGATGTAAAGTATACAGCCCCAGGACTGCCCTGTTCACTGTCCCCATGAAATGTGTGTGTTTAAATATGTGCTGAACTCCAAGCACCCAGAAAAATGACCCTGGGAGTATATAGCCTTCAGCTCCTTGGACCCAGAGCTGACTAGGAAAATTGGCAGGTTTATCGCCTTGGCGGTTGTCACCCATCTATAAATTGGACCCATTTCTAGCCAGAAAATTTGAACTCTTACCTTTTCTACTATGGTGAGCTGCTTGGCTATTTTTGCAAGCTAACAAAGCTACTTGATCCCCTGTATCTCTTCTCAAGTCTTTACACACCCGAGTTCTCTGTGTGGTTAACTGTCTCATGGTGGAGAGAGGAAGGACCCTGTCCAGAGCCCACATGGGGGAAGGACCAGAGGAGGCCCATGGGATGTGGATGGCGTTGAAGGATGAGGCCTTGCATTTGGACGAGGTACATCTGAGCTGGGCGAGGAGAGATGGGGGAGTGCCCCCCTGGAGCTGAGGAACTGTCCCAGAGTAGCTTGACTTCTTGGGAGACCACAGACGGCGACCTCAGAGTACAGCCTGATGTAATTTTTTGTGACCGTGATTAAAAAATTGGGATAAAAACCATTCAAGAGAGTTTATATGCAGATCTGCTTTGGTTGCCCGTATGTCTCCTAAAAATCTGCGGATTTGGAACACTGGGCCTTCGTTGCAAAGACCTGCAGATTTCCTGGTTGTAGGCAGCAGAGCACACATTCCGGAGGTCACACATTATATTCCTGATTAGCTTCAGTCATTTCTGTTACTTGGAAGCACCAAAGCTATTTGAGTCAGCCAGTCCTGGATTTGAAGCTGCAGAGTACTTAAGTAGAATCTGATCCTTGAAGGGGAGACATTCAGAAGCCCTGGCTGAGGGGAATAGCTAAATATATAGTGAAAGAAGCAGCATTTAGTGTATGCCAGGCCTTGAGCTCAGCATTTTACAGGGCTTAACTCCAGTCCTCATAAGCCCATTTTACAGATGAGAAAACTGAGGTAGGAAGAGGTTAAGTACAGGTTATCCTGTACTTTGGTTGCATTTTATTCCATGTATGCGTGTGCTCAAGAGCATTCATAATTGAAAGCAAATCCTTACAAAGACTGACTGGTATTTCTGTCTGGCAATGAGAGGGGTCTAGCATTTGGCAGTGGACCAAAATACGGGCTTGGAGGTCACTCAGCCAGGCAGCTTTGAAGTTATGCTATTCTTGACACCTTTTTTACAGTGGATTCACATTGATTGCAAATTTTATGAATAAAATGAGTTGATTAATATTTTGATGTGCTAAATTCAATTTTATGTAAAAGGCCACTTTATAACTTGTTTAAGACCAAGTTATACTAGTGAGTCTGACTCCAAAATCATGAGCGATGTGAAGTATGTTTCTCTAAAAATCTAGGTCGTTCCTAAGGAAGTGGTTAGTCTAATCGGAGGCTGGATGGGGCAGACATACCACCTTTCCACCTATGGGTCTAAAATGATCGTCACTGCTGAGTAGACAATGTGTGTCCCTGCCTGAATGTGGCCACCCAGATGTCTGGAGTACCTGTCTCTGGTCTAGAGCCAGCCTGGGAGGGTTTCCCCCCTCCGCTCATTTCCTTCTGCTACAGAGCTCTGGAAAGGCTTCCAGTGGTGGTGGTGGTGGGTTGTTGTGGGGCACAGCGGGGTCGGAGAAAGAAATGATGAATGCATAAAGGGACACGGGATTCATTTGCACATCCAAGAATGCAAATCTAGGGTTGTATTGTATGAACTACTGTGGGCCACGCTAACATGTCACTAAAGTTCTATAAATTTCAGGTATCAATCTAGTCAGGAAGTCTTGGCAAATAAAAAGTCTACCATTAATGAGTCGTTGTCCTGGTCAGTGCCAGTGTTACTGATTGGCATGTTGGTCCGTGATAATTCAAGTGCTCTGGCCCCGTTTTTACTATCCCGAAGCGTTCTCTGCCTTTATACGTTATAAATCCCTTCCCAGCCTCGATGAGGCTTAGATCGCCCTGCAGTTGAACCGATCTGTTTCCGGGGTTTGTTTCTGTCCCGTGCACAAGTTGGCCCAGAATTGCATGCCCAGTTGTTGAACGGAGCCTTGCTTCTCAGGACATCCTTACCTCCTGGTTCTAGGCTGTATCAGAGACCAACTAATAGCTGGGAGCATGACCAAGCCAAGACCTATCACCTGTGGCTCATGTCCAGAAAATACTGATAAAACTGGCCTGTGTTGTTTCGACAGGCCCACTGAGGCCCACAATAATTTCCTTTCATTGTTTCAGACTTGATGCTGTGGCTTCAGAAAGCAGGAGAGAGGGCGAAGATTTGCTCTGGCCAGAAAAATTCCCTCTGCTCCCCTTCCCTAAGCCATTAGATTCTCTGTGGACACTTAGGGGTTTTGTCCTAATAAGTCCCTGGGAGGGTCTAGCTCTTTTTCTGTGTGTGTGTCTGTGTTTTATAGATGCAAGTATTTGTAAAGGAGGTACTTTTGTGAGTTTTTATCTCTTTTCTCAGTATTTACTGGAGACTGCATTCTGAGGTAGACAGGTGTTTCATAACACCCTGAAGAACCCTGATCCTCCTTCTAGAGTTGCTGCTTAGCTGGAGTCTCAGACCTTCAGAGGCCCTCCAGCCTGTGCCTCTCCTTCTAGAAAAGAAACTAAGCCCGGGATCACATAATTAGTTGCTGAGTGAACCAGATGGCAGGCATCCAGACCACTGACCTTTTCCGTAGAGTAGGGCTGTTTAAGAATATAAGATTATATAGCATTGACGGAATGCTGCTTCTTTTCAGGGCTTCACAGTGGGGAGAGGCTGAGATGGTAGGGAATCTCGCCTATAATTGTTTGTGGCTTAAGTGACTTTCATTATTGGCTCAGTGGTGGCTCTTATAATCCTAATAGCTGCTTCCAGGGATGAGTAATTCCCTAGTCATTATAGGTGACTTCATTTATCTCTTCTTCCCAGCCAGGCCCATCATTTCTGCCTGTTACCGATCAGCTCTCTCCAAGCCATTCTTTGCTTGATGGTACCATCATTTGTTAAATCTTGATTGCAGTGGCCTCAGAATTCCACTTTCTGGATGAGGTTCAGGCCAACGGCCTCACGTCAGCTCCAAGATATGACATTGCATCAACATTGTAGATGGTCAAAGGCAGCATACGGGGATCGATAGGCGCATGAGGGATAGGGTGATTTCAGTGTTAAGATCATTGTAAAGCCAAGTTACTGTTGAGCCTTACTCTTCTAGTATGCAGCATGTGTGATGCCTTTAAAGCGACACTCTTTGTTCATGTTTTCATGCTACGGCTCACAGTGACGTGGCAGCCACAGCATGGAAGCTGATTCATTGAGCCGCTCGTGCATTAATTTGGACCTCTACCTGACTGATCATTTTACCAGCAAAACAGCCCTGCCCTTTATGAGGGACAGTACCAACTGATCAGTACATGTATTTTGAGGATAGGTTTTTAAAATGACGGAAATCTTGGGGCAGCTGGGTGGCTCAGTCAATTACGCGTCTGCTTTCCGCTCAGGTCATGATCTCAGGGCGTGGGCTCGAGCCCTGTTTTGGGCTTTCTGCTCCGCAGGGGAATCTGCTTCTCCCTCTCTCGCTGCTCATGGTCTCTTTCATGCTCTGTGTGTCTCAACTAAATAAATAAAATCTTAGAAAAAATTAAAAAATAACAAATCTTGGGGCACCTGGGTGCCTCAGTTGGTTAAGCATCTGACTCTTGATTTTGGTTCAGGTCTTGATCTCAGGGTCAGGGGATCGAGCCCCATGTTGGGCTCCATGCTCAGCAGGGAGCCTGCTTGAGATTCTCTCTCTCTCTCTTCCTCTGCTCCTTACCCCTACTTGTGCTCTCTCTCTAAAATAAATAAATCCTTAAAATAAGATGATAGAAACCTCTGTTGATCTAGGTAGAATGTAAACTTACTCTGTAGAGGACAGAGCCATTTGCTAATTTATTTACTTAATCACATTTTAAACAGACACCTTCCATGTGGCAGGCACTGTGTTAGGCACTAAGAAGGCATCAGCCAATAAAATAGGAAAAATATCCCTGCCCTCATCTTATGTTACCAGTTCCAGTATCTTCCCTGCATATGTCTCATTCCTATGAAAATATTTTAGGAATAAAGGCAGTATCCTGTGAAGAGAAGTAGTTTTTGCACTTTGCCCATTGTTTCTACTCCTTGCTGTAATCTTCCCATGGAACAATTAGAGATTTGGTACCTGCATAATAGTAATTCTCTAATAGTAATTTTTAGTAGGATTTGTTGGTATGGCTTTCTACTTTATTCCTCTGCCTGGCTGATACAGGTAGTGCCTGGGCAAAGGAAGAGAAGAACTTCGGGTTCTTGCCTGATGTGATAGTTATCAGTAGGCAAGAAGACAAGCATTGAGAAACATACTCCGATGTTTCTGTGGCTTCATCTATGAGTTGGACCTGATTACGCTGCCTGTGGTAACAAATTGTGGCTCAGCTTCCTTCCTTCCGACTGACCCTTCCCTCAACTTTCTGTCCTAATCATTTTATTGAGCAAGCCTGATCTTTTCCTTCGTTGTGATTGGTTCCTGTTTCTTTGTCAATGCAAGGATCTTTAGCCATTATTCTAAGTGGGTGGTTTGGTGAGATTTGGTGATTCAGGAGCACTTCTTATAAGGCATAATCCCTAAACTCCATTATGTACTGCGTCTGATTTTGTGGGTCTAGGATGGGAGCCCAGAACCTGCTTTTTCAAAGAGGAGGATTAGAGAAAAGAAGGGCATCCTCATGATGCTATAGCTGGGTTACTGTCTAAAATATTCTAGAACTGTGGGAATATTGCTGAACCGCTTTCCACGTGGGCTGAGCCATAAGGTATGACTTGGCTGTTAATCTTACATGACGAAGGATCTCGATTTATGTACTGTCCATGCAGTTAAGGAGCCCACGGCTGCCTGTAATGTCACATAGCACCCAAAGAGACTGCATTACTCTGCTGTTCCCCAGTGGGAGAAGGTGTCTCAGCTTTGTTAACCGGCTTTCTTGGGATGTCTCCACAGGCAATGGTGGCTTGCTATCCAGGAAATGGGACAGGTTATGTTCGACATGTGGACAACCCCAACGGCGACGGCCGCTGTATCACCTGCATCTACTATCTGAACAAGAATTGGGACGCCAAGGTACTGTGGAATAAAGGGAGTAGAGCGCGGGGCTAGAGAACTCTAGGGAAAGAATTCAGGTGACTTAGAGGAGTTCATGATTCCCATGGATGACTCTTTTTTCTACTTCACCATTTCCTTTTTTTTTTTTTTTAAACTATTTCCTTTTTGTCTCCTACTGTGGTGTTAGTACTTAAATTGACCAGATGAAAATAATGGATATGAAGTTAATTGGGAGGGGTGGGGCACGTGGGGTGGGGGGGCAGTAGGAGAGGGTCATTACTAGGTTTGGGAAGGGTGATTGATAGGAAGAAGGTAATTCACTATTTCAGGAATGGGGAATCAATTTTCTTTTTTTTTCTGCCTAAACCAGAGCTGATAGGACTTTCAGTGCACAATAGGATACATACTTTTTCCTTCCAGCAGCAACATTGACAGAGTCCATAAAAATAGAACTAACTGTAGGATATAAAACCGGCCCCAAGTGAGGTTTCCCACACAGTCCTCTTGGGGTGACCCGTCTCATTGGTGGCCGCTTGCCATGGCTCACCATGGTTTGTGAATGTCAGAGGCATTCTGGCTTATTTTTTTATTTTTGAACATATAGATAGATAGAGATATGAAGTCTGGTTCCATGCTTACGGACATTTGTCTGGAATTTGTATGCTTTCCGAAACTTAAGGATGATTTAGGAGTCTGAGAAGTCAGAACTTTTCAAGCTCATTTGGCTTTTGAACCTTCTGCATCTCCATTTCCTGTTCATTGGGGCAGATACTGGTCATCCTGAAACACAAGGATATTTTATCTGGGGTCAGGGAAACAAAACCTGGGAAACCAGTGAGTCAGATGTCTCTTGCCCTCTTTGGTAACATGACAGGAATACATCCCTTAGTTGTCTTTTAAAATCTTTTAAAAGGTAGTGTTATAGGCAAGAGAGTAAAGTTACCATGTCAGTGATAAAAAATCATGAAGTATGAAATCATGCAACAAATTCATGAGTGCCTGTTAATGCCAGGCCTTGTGCTATGCAGAAATATTGATGTGTGGGGCCTGGATTCTATCTTGATATGGTCATCCCAGCAGGCGGTTCGGGTGTACATATTTTTAAGAAGAAATCCAAGGAAGAGAGTGATGCATGTCCTAAAAAGTGTAGATAAGGTAGCCGGAGTTCAGAAAAAAGAACATGGACCTTCCAGCTGCTGAGATCACATAGGAGCTGGAGCAGTTCAAAAGAAAGCTGTAAATTCTAATTGAAGGGGATGTTATGTGTGATGACTGTCCTAGGACATTCTTAATATTAGATGGAACCCTATGAAATTTCCAGTGGGTTTTTGTAGGTCAAAAACATTCAGATGTTGATAGTTTTGTGTGATTGGACCTAATAGCACTCCATTTTGTGTCCAGGGGTTTCATGACTGGGGGTAGGAAGGCTTCATTCCATGTGAGGTGGATAAGGAGAGATGACTAGCTAAGTTGGAAATAAAATGAAGTACAAGGTGTAAGGCTGTGGAGAATTTTGGGAGTAATGCACATCCGGACTGGAGGTTGGAAGATGGCATTGTCTCCAGATGAGGCTGAAATACTATTGGTAGTTAATTATGTGTGAGGCTAGGAAATAATCCATCTTCTTTGTGGCCCTCAGCTACACGGGGGGGTCTTGCGGATATTTCCGGAAGGGAAGTCATTCATAGCGGATGTGGAGCCCATTTTTGACAGACTCTTGTTCTTCTGGTCGGACCGCCGGAACCCGCATGAAGTCCAGCCTTCTTATGCGACCAGGTAATAGCCAGAGCCATGATGCCTCCTGAGAAACTTCTGTACAAAACCCAGTTCCCAGAGAAGTCCCTAAACTCATGTCCCATGCATACGAAGGACCAACCGCTCTCCAAGGCTGATAGCTAACCTGTTTGGAGGCTATCACAGTTGAAGGGGAAACTAGATTCCTTAGGTCAGCTGGAACTATTAACATATTGTTTTCCAGAATGTCAGCTGGAACAATAACAAATTATTTTCCATTAGGTGAGCATGGTGGATTCCCGATTTCCCACAGTGCTTTTCCCTTTCTCCTTTGCCACTCCTCCCTTAAACCCGCCTAACTTTGAAGTAGTCCTAGAGAGTTTTGGTCATCACATATCAGGAATTCTGATGGTTAACTCTGGATGAATTTATAAGTTGCCTATTGCAAACAGAGAGAGAATCTTGAGAAAAGAGAGAGGAATTTGTTCTGACTTCTTTCTCTTTTTACCCTTTCCTTCCCTTCAAGTTGGTTTGGGCCCACTGTACCCATCATGTCCCAGTAATGGGATATTTAAAAGCCCCTTCTTTACTTGAAGCATGAGAAGATTTTCAGGGGAACATGACAAACTTGTTTAGTATTAGTCTAGAAACTGTTGATGTCCTCTTACTTTCAGAATATACCTTTCATTATCTTTGTTTTATGGCCCGAGCTGTAAACCAGGCGGTGGCTGTGTGCTGTGGGGATGCAGCCCGAACTGGGAATTGCAGTTGGGGGCAGGAGGAGACAACTATGGTAAAATAATGACTGAACCTTAACAAGCCTAACTAAATTAGAATCACATTTAAGATTTATAGGTGTCCCCCCCCCAAGGAATCCCAGATCTGAGCCCCACACAGAGTTGCATATTAAATGTCAAATTGGAATGCGCCCTAGGTGAGCAGGTAGCTGATTCTCCCCCCCAGAGCCTGGTTGTGGCTTGTTTAATAGGGTATGATAATTGGACCCTGTCATTTGTGCCAGCATTCCCTCGGTATTCCCCAATCTCTTGATCATCCAAGTCACAGGAGAAACATTAGCAGATGTTGATGAGCCCTTGAAAAAAAAAATCAAGGGCTATAGGAATTCCAGTAGCTAATAATAATTAGAAAATGAAACTTTCTGAAAACTCATGCATGAAATGATTCCTATTACAGTCTATCCCATAGATGGGATAAAGCAAATTAGTGGAAACACAATAGAAAGCTTGAGGGCATCGTTATTCTGTTGCATCCTTGCCTCAGTATCCAAAACCAAAGAAAGCAGGTCAAAAGAGTTTTAAGTGTCCTGTTGTTTAAATAAGTTGCTCTTCAAAGCTTTACACATCTGTCACCTCCTCTTCTCCGTGTCCCCCCCCCCCCCCAACAGCTTGGGTCTCTCAAGTCTTGAGCAGAATGACTCCCTTTGGGGTGCCTGGGATCATCTTGACCTGTTACATTATTCGTTGAATTGTTTGTCTCCCTTATGAGAGCCTGAGCTCCTTGAGAAAGAAGCAGATTTATTCACAAAGATCATTTGAATTCCCATTGCTCAGGATAATGCTTGCTTCATACTTGGAATTCCTTACGTGTTTTTTTACATTAAAATAGAATTGAAACCAGAGAAGTTTATTTTAAATTAAAATTAGGATGAACTTCTAATAATAGAGAGAACTTTAAATGTTGGCTTTATGAATGACTCTGATGTGATATTTATAATAAGTATTTTTTATTTTTTTGGTAGTATTTCTAAACTTCTTTTCTTATATTTGCTTATCTTTCACAGATATGCTATGACTGTTTGGTACTTTGATGCTGAAGAAAGGGCAGAAGCCAAAAAGAAATTCAGGAATTTAACGAGTAGGTGTTTGAAATTTTTCTGTGACTTTTAATGGGGTCAGTCTGTGACTTTTATTTAACATTTGTCCGTGTATTCTAATAAATACTTGACCCTTGAACAATGAGCGTGGGATTAGGGGTGTTGACCCTCTTTCTGATAATCTTCATATACCTTTGGACTCTCCAACACTTAACTAATAATTGCTTCCTGTTGACAGGAAACCTTAAATATAAACAGTTCAATCAGCACATATTTTATATGTTCTATGTGTTATATGCTGTATTACAATAAAGTAAGCTAGTGAAAAGAATGCTGTTAAGAAAATCATTAGGAAGAGAAAATACACTACTACACTGTATTTACGAAAAATATATGTGTAGAAGTGGACCCATACAGTTCAAACCCATATTGTTCAAGGGTCAGCTGTATTCTGTTTGGTCTTGACTGGGGCTTAGCTTCATATGTAATGACATCTTGGTGGGCTAAATCCCAAAACCCTGGCCTTAGCTGTGCTGGAAAAATCAGAAAAAAATGCAAAGGACCTCCCCTATGAATGTCCACTGATTGCGTGACAGTAAATAGTTAACTTTCTCTCATTAATGTTCACCCATCAAACATAACATTCAGTTTGGCTCATGATTTTGGCACATTGTATAGGGGATACAATGGAGCCCAGCTAGAATGGTTAATGTATTATATTGGTGTGGGACTGTGACTGTGTCTATAAACACTCACGTAATACAAACTGAATATGTCCTTTCTGGTGTTAACACCATTCCTGTCCTGCCTCTAGCTGTAAGGCAGCATTTCCCAAAATATGTCATACTGAAACATCCCACTAGTGGTCTCGCCATGTTGGTTTGTGAAGGGAAAACTTCTGGCCCCCTAAACGTGGGAAATGTTACATGCTGTGTCCTTCTCTCGAAGACTTACAGTGGTCATTGGCATATTAATCAAGAGAAGTTAATCTAAGTTTGGAATAAAGATATGTGCAGCATTGCCTGTTACCCATTTGGTACCAAAGAAAACACATTGTGCTAAGTCCTATGGGGGTGGGCATCATGCTCGGCTTTGGATTATAAAATGGGAGGTGTTCAGTGGAGGCTTTTTTGATGCCATTTGTGGCCTTAAACTCATCAGATCTGGCTCCTTACCCTCTTCATTTTCTCTTCTGTCCCCAACTCAGGGAAAACTGAATCTGCCCTCACTGAGGACTAATTGTGCTCTGAAATCTGCTGGCCTCATTCATTTTGGTAATGGCTCCTGAGGTCTCTTGAAGAGTTGAGATCCAAAGAAGGCCTCTTCCGTGACTCGGTGACAAGAAGCCCCCCTACTGCTTGTGTCATTCACATCCCTGTCTTACGTATGGTACTTTGTGTTTTCTTGCCAAGACTGCATCCACCTTCAGACACTCTCTTTGCCAGATGAACTCATTTGCTAACTCCAGAAATACCTGCAGACGACCTAGCTGGCCAGCGGTTGAACTGATAGATTTCAATAATACTGGCTACCAACACAAGATCCTGGAAGCATGGGCAAGGGAATGACTCTTACTTGCACTTTATGTACACTTCCTGGTTTGAAAGGAGGAGGTTTGCAAAGAAAAACAAAATGGCGACAGATGCCGAGAGGCATTCGTGAAGCCTTAACAGCAGGAAACAAATTTGTGTCATCTGAACAGTTTCCAGATATTCTTAATCCCGGGCTTTTTGGGGGGGTTTCTGGAGAATTATCACAACCTAATGACATTATTACCTCTAGAAAGAGCTGCTGTCATGGTCATCAATTCAGAAGTATCCTGTGGGTGGACACTCTCTTTTTCCTGGTCCTGTAACCTGGATTTGCTGCCTGTGCCCCATTTTGCTGAAAATAGAGTTTTCTGGTCAAAGGTGATCTACCATCTATTTTTTTTTCATTTGTTAGTTGAGAACCTAATTCCCCAAAGGCAAAAACCAGACCTTAATTGTTTGGGTTACTTTGTTGAAATGGAATTTGAATTTCAAGCAAAGGGGAGAAGAACCCACTTGGTAGGTAGTTCAGAGGCAACAGCCTCTGGGAGCTGGTATCAAAAGATGTGGGTCTGCTAATACACTGTAAACCTGTGTGCATCTTGGATTGTCTGAGAATGGCAGAGGGGTTGGAAATGTAGGCGCTCCCGCATTTCAGTTTTCCCTTTTAATGAGCTCACCCTTCTTGTTTAACAGAATGAGAAAATAAGAAAAAATGGGGTGTTGTGTTTTAAAAAGGAAAATGGAAAAAAAAAAAAATCCTAGAAGACTATTTTCTGTCCCTAGTAGCCTTTCTTTAACAGAATTGACTCTCAGATCCACTGTGGTTGGCAGTATGTCCAGAACTATGGAATTTACCAGAAATGGGGAAGGTCCTACTACTGCAGTGCGCATAGGTCCCACTGTCTCAAGAATCCTGAATTGTGCACCTATCTTATGAAAGTTAGTCTTCCTAGTTTGCAATTCCATTCTCATGTTTTTAACTCCCATTAATTTCTTGCATACAAATCCCATGAACATGAAAGAGCCAGAAGTATATTCTTTTGTCATTTATAGATATGTATACTTTGCAAGAAAGAAGCTCCCCCCCCTCCCCCGCCCCATTTCTGGTTTTGGAAAGTTGCCAGATAAAGACTTGTCTTCATTCTCACAACTGCTCTATTTTTTTCATAGTGCTTATCACCTTCTAACTTCCTATGTAATTTACTTATTTATTATGTTTATTGTCTCATTTTCTTTCTCTAGAGTGTAAGCACAATGAAGACAGGGATTTTTGTATGTTTTTAATCAACGGAATGTACTCCCAGCACCTAAAATAGTGCCTGGCACATTAAGGGCTCAGTAAATACTTTGTTGAATAAACTTGCTTTCCTACCTTAGCGTATTCATGGTTTGATTCATTTCCTCCATCTCTGGCAAAAAAGGACTGCTGGAAGTTTTTATATACCTCTCTCTCTCATTGACTTACAGATTGAGGCTAAGAGTATTAGGAAGTTTTGGTCATAGTGTCATTCCGTATCTGTTTCCCTATTGGAATAGGTCTTTGACAACTAGGAATCTAAAAACGGAACAACGAAAAATTCTGCCCTTAAGCAGCTTGGGACTTCAGGAGGAACCTCAGAACAGCTTCAGATAGGACAGAGTACATCCCTCCTTTGGAACAATTTTGAAACACTTTAAAGATTTTATTTATTTATTTGACAGAGAGATCACAAGTAGGCAGAGAGGCAGGCAGAGAGAGAGGAGGAAGCAGGCTCCCCTAGAGAGCAGAGAGCCCGATGCGGGGCTCGATCCCAGGACTCTGAGATCATGACCTGAGCCGAAGGCAGCGGCTTAACCCACTGAGCCACCCAGGCGCCCCTTGAAACGCTTTAGTAAGAAAAAGAACATTGTTCACCAGGAATTTTATATGCCATTAAATTGTAATCAGGTTTTTCCCATGGTTCCTGATGTCATGAGGGTGCTCGTGACAAGATTCTGAAGGAATATCGTATCATTCCAATAGTATGTCTTGTATCTTTCACTTGAGACATTATTTTGACTTGCCCAAACATCTGACTTCTCGGGCCTTGCTTATTCCTTTCAGACAAAAGTCCTATAAGCTAATAAACTAATAAACTAAATAACAAATCAATTTTTAATGCACTGATTTTTCTCAGGGTTGACTCTGAGCCCTGGAAGGTTGAACCTAGAAAATAAAACTGTAATAGCATCTGCTTTTTGCTCTTCTCTTTGACAGCCCACTTAGGGGAGGACTCAGCCCCGAGAAAGAAACATTATTTGGCAAATAATCTGATCAATTTTCTTTATATTCCTGGCAATGAAATGTTAAGAGCCCACCTCAGTGTTACGTCACCTAAAAAGTGCAGAGTCCTTGGCAGGAGATTCAATTTTGAACCAAAGATCCAATTTCATGGAAATAAAAAGTCTTACCTAAGTGCATTAAATAGATCTTTAGTAGAGTAGTTAATACCAATTAAATGCTGGGCTGTCTGTATCATGAATTACCCATTCAGACATGATTTTGTTTTTCTCCTTTAAATAACTCAGGTTTTTTTCGAGGCTGGGTCATCCTCATTTCTTTCGGCCATTCAATCCCGAAATTTCCTGTGTTTCAGAGACCAATGATGGGAAATGCCATGCTGGGTCAGCAGCTTGTATTAAAGAGGAATTTGGACATGTCAGGTACTTTCATATTTGATTAACTACAAGGACTAGCCCAAAGGATGTTCTTGGTCACGTTATTTTAAGTAAAAAGAACATAAGATTGACCTAGCTTCAGTCTTGAATCCTTTGAATGACACGAAAAGAATACTGCTGGTCAGTGAGGTGGGTTTTAGAGACTTGTCAAAACAGTAGAGAGAAATAGTTTTTCTCAAAACAAAGCTGGTTATAGTTGAGCTCTTTTGGGTCATATATGCTGGTTTGTATTCAAGAACCAATCTACTCTCAGACCCACTCCACTCCCATCTGAATGTGATTTTTTAAGTATGTTTCTGTTTCTCCACGTTGATAGGTTAGGTCCTCAGAGAGGCTGCGTTTACTAAGGCCTGTCTTTACCCTTGCAAGCCCGGGGTCAGAGGTCAAGGATTCTCCACAGAGAACAACTGGTAAAATGACACCCCCGCCCCCAAGAATATCTCTATGCCAGGCCTGTGCTTCGGGCTGTCACGGGTTTATTCTCTGCAGCTGCTGTGACACAGCTCTTCTCTCTACACGAGGACATGTTCTCAGAACAGTGAGGTGGCTCGTCTGAGATGACAGGGTAATGGAGCAGTACCCAGGATTTGACTTGGGACTTGCAGGCTCCTCAGTGACTGTGGTCTTTGGTGGTCTCCGCTTCCTGTGGAGGAGAGGCCAGACAGAAGAGTAGGATTAAGTGGATTTGAGAGAAGGGGAGATTAATGCTTGGATTTTTACATAATGTTTTGGTTATCCACAGGGGTCTCCTGCCCAGCCTTCTAAAGGAATGTCAGTTATTCAATGTAAAGGACAGGAGCAGAAATTCCTTGCCTGGCAATGGGATATTTTCCTCCTGCCTCTCAGGATTTGGAGGAACTTTGGGTCTGTGTCCAACATTGGCCTGTCAGGCTCAGGCTAGACTGGAGCAGGGCGGGGCCACTGGAAGGGAAAACAGATTGGATTTCCTGGGCACCATTTGGAGGCCTCCCAGCAGACCACGGTGCCTCATCGGGATGTCTGGGCAGTGTGCAAAGTGCTACCGCCTCTTGTCCCTGCTTTGATGCACTCTGGGGGAGGAAAGCAGATTTTTCTTTTTGATGCACCTACCTTCCCAATTTGGGGTTGAGGTTGGGCTGAGATGTCAGCGTAGTTCTGTTACTGATAATTCTCCATCTGATTAAGTAGAAACTAAGGGAGAAGGGGCTCCTCTGGCTCGTTGGTTAAGCATCTTTGGGCTCAGGTCATGATCGCAGTGTCCTGGAATTGAGCCCTGCATCGGGCTCCCTGCTCAGTGGGGATCCTGCTGCTTTGCCTCCTAGTCCCCCTGCTTGTGTTCCCTCGCTGGCTATCTCTCTCTGTCAAATAAATGAAATCTTAAAAGAAAAAGAAAAAAAAAAAAACAAAGAAACTGAGGGAGAAGACCAAAAAGACCTTGGCATCTTCAGCAATACTTTCATCACCTCTGAGTGACATTGAGTGGGGATTTAGAAACATTTTTAATTCTCAAAGGCACTTGGGCAATCTCTGCCTAATCTTTTTAAGGTGGCTTGTAGGAGGCTGTCATTTTAATTTCTTTAACACCGCTCTTTTGCTTACTTAAATGTTCTGAGTGACGAAAAAGCACCAGATTTCTTTCTTGAATCCTGTTTGTTTGACCTTTGATAAACTTCGCACTTAGAAAAGTCAGCTTTTTTTGGGAAGTGGTTGCTGCTCATGCTCCCGAGTACTGAGATTTTTCAGCAAATTTACAAAGACCATTTTGTGATTCTTTTTTTTAAAGCCAGAGAAGGAGCTCAGAGAGTGGCCATTGGGTTTTATCGTCACGACTTCTCGTCGCAGATTTAAGAGCAGTTGTGGAATGAAAATTCATAATTTTAGGAGTGGATAAACACTGGGTCATTAAAAATTAACAAGTAGTCTGTTTTGTGCCTTTTTTTTTTTTTTTTTGAGGGAAAACAGCATCACCCTTATGACATGCCTGGTGGGTCTAGAGGCAGAAGGCGACTTGGGACGGAGAAATGGAAGGAGCATTTTATGGATCATTTGTGAGGTTCAAGGGAAATGGGAGTTAAAAGGGAACAGGAGCCGGGTGTGGTCAGCCCCTTGCTACGGGAGCTTTGGGAGTAGCCCAAATTCCTGTCAGGTGTCCCATAAGCTGTGGGTGGTGGTGGGGAGGTGGGCAGCTGTTCCCTGTGTCCAAGGGCTGGGCCAGGATGAAGGAAGTGGTAGCAAGCAGCTGGGGAAGGCTTAAGCACTTGCCAACTTTTGAATCTTGAAAAATTCACTGGGGACAAGGTTACCTGCCATAAAAATGCTGGTAAGTAGGAATTCCCCAAGAACATTTTCCATAGACCTTTTATTTTTTTTCTGAAAAGATAATTAAGGCACATGGCAGTGCAGCGGGGGAAGGGAAGGGGTTAAAGCAACTGATTTGAAAAAAGTATAGAGGGGGAAAAAAATCTATCTCAGCCTGAGAAACGGTCCATTGGCCCGTTTCTTGGGTACCCCCTTGAGGGTTCCTGGCCTGTCCTGGAGTGTCAGCACCTCCAGAAAGGCCCTCCTCCGGCAGAGTTGGCACGTTCCCTTGGTCATTTCCTCCTATTTTTATGCTTATTCATCCTGTGGCCTGTGTTCTCTTTGACATGCCTATTTTTTTTTTCCCACCCTCCTGCGGGGAGAGATAACATTCTCCGGACTTAATGCTCATCTGATAAGTTTTATTTTTAACCAACCTCTACATCCTTTCTTCTTTGCTTCTTATTTTCCTGAGCCCACGTGCGCCTTGGCCTTCCCCAGCTTTCTCAGAAGGTGTGAGCACATCTGGTGACAACGGACGGTACTGGGCTGGCGGGTGTCCCCATCTTGGAGCAGGTGCTCAGGGTGCTGGGAACCTGGCTTAGCTTCCAAGGGGAGGGAAACTTTCTCCTCTGCACACGTTCTTGTTTTTAACTGGGCAATTCATTCTTAACCTCCTGCTTCCCTTCTGGGCTGTCTGTAAGTTTCCTTTGTCAGTACATTTATGTTATCTTGATGAAGGAAACACGCTTTAAAACAAAACAAAACAAGACAGCTGTGACTTGCCGTGATTAGCATGGACTGTCTTCCTGGCAGCCACTTAAGGCTCCTACCGTGTGACAAAGCCATGACTGGACATGATGTTTCTTGGATTGAGATGAATGAAAGCAGCCAGTGTCCACCCAACCGAAGGGAGAAGTTTCTCTTCTGGTTGGCTTTGTTGGCTACTTGACCTCTGACTGAGGCTTTCCCAGACAAAGATGCTAGGAGTAAACTGATCTCAGTTATGGAAGTATATATACCTTCTTTATTTTTCCTCTTAGCTTTTAACCTGCCCCTCCCACCTCCCCAAATATGACTGAATATGGTTATGGCTGAAAACTTTTCCAAACACCACCACCAGGGTGAAGAGGAACCTTTTAACCTGGAGAGGGGAATGGGCTCTGCAGCTACTGTGACTGCATTCCCCAGAGAGGGCTGTGCCTGGGAATGCCGCTCAAGACTTGAACTTCATGGCCTCCAACTGCATTCTGTTCTCGGTAGACCAGTTGTCTCTCAAGTATCGCGTAGCTCCATCATGCATTGTATCTATAGTTTTGCATTTCCTATAACACCATCAAAGCCCTGGAAATGAAAGCTAAAATAAAAACGATCTGTGATACAGTTATATCATTTCACAGAATGGAAGACAATTATTAGAGGATCCGAGAACAGCGCTAATACAATGTAAACACTTTATCCTGGTGTACCAAGCAGGGTCTCGGGGGAAACAGATGACCCACACGAACTGAGATAATTGGAGAGGAGTTAAGTGAAGGGACTTTTTTTCAATGTGGGGAGGGTGTAGGGAAACCATAAGAGAGAGAGTAAAGTACCCAAGGCTATCTCAGCAGGTGGGCTCAGTCCAGGCATGAAGGGGTGTGGGAAGTGGGAAGGCAGGGCAAGAAAGTGGTATACAGAAACAGAGGCAGGGCTGGAGAGGCTCCCTGGCAGGAGCTGGGGTCTTTGCTGGAGGAACCCAACTGGCTCATGGGACCCTGCAAGAAGGGAGCCGGGGAATAAACACCCCACCCTCCCGCTTTTTCCTCTTCAGACCTGCTGGAGCACACCCGTGGCTAAACGCATCTAGAAGTCACCTATCACCCAAGTCCACTGACAGAGACACAGGTCAGGCTCCTGAGGCCCAGGACAGGGACATAAGGGTGAAGAGTGTGGCGGGGCAAAAAGAAATCAGCACAAATGGCCTTCAGAATTCTACACAATCCAGCCCCGGGCTATCCCCCTGTCTTATAGCCTCTCTTGCTACTTTTTTCTCTGTCTGCTATATGTCTGCAACACTAACATTGTCCTGATCTTCAAACAAATCAGGTTTGTCCCTGCTCAGGACCTTTGCACTTGTTTCCTCTGCCTAGAGAATTCTTGTCCTACCACTATGCCTGGATACTGATCATCTCAGCTCCATAAAGAGGATTTCTCAGCCTCCCATTTCACCCTCCAGTCGTATTCTATCTCACTATCCACTTCTAGTTTTACATTCAAGAGAATAAAAACAGTTTTATTTTGAAATGTCAACATTTATTCTGTAAGTGACATTGTTTACAACTGTTTAAACTCAAAATGAAATACTTAGATATTAGCTTAAAAATATGCAAGGGTTACCTATGTTTTTTTACAAGTTTCTTCTGGGTCTGTGCAAAACTGGACAGGGATCATGTGAAGGAGTGAGCAGTCCTCCTCTATGAGAGACAGCATGCCTCTGCTTTTCACCAGGGCCACTAATACTGTACGTCTTTAGCCACAATCTCCCCCAAGAGCTTCGGCGAGATTCTCTCCCTGCTCTGAAGGCCATACCCTGCCTCATTTGAACTCATGTGGATACAGAGCAACCACATTTTGAAGTGACTACTTGAGTTCCACCTAAGGATTTGGTCTGGACACCAGACCAGGGAGATTCTCCCTGTGTTTCTGAAGGGTCCCACCCCCACTCCTTTCAGGCACCATGGAAAGTGGGGTGATGCTGGAAGGGCGGAGTCTGGTTGGGAGAAATGTGAAGACTGTCTCACACTTGCTAATTTATGGTAAGCTCTTGCAGCATGATCTCATTTAGGGAGGTGTGAAGCTGTTGTGGATGGCCTCCTTTCAAGTGCCCTGATCCATGGTCCCACCTTAAGCTGGAGGCCAGTACACATTTGCCAGTGTCTGGCCAGGCAGACATCTATTCCCGATGAAGCGGGGCCTCTGCCATGCAATTGCTGGGTATTCTCACAATCGCCCCTACTTTTGAGGATAGATTCATCAGTTTTGGTTTGGAGGCCAAGATTTTGCTCTGAGCTCTGTGACTAACTGATGGACCCCTTGCTCACCCGCTGTCACAGTGTTGAAATTCAAGAGGAAATGTCATGGACATCTAAGAACAGGCCAAAAGAAGAAGCCTCCTTGGACTGGTTCTGGAAGCCTAGAAAGCAGCCACGGACTAAGGAAACTCTCAAGGCTGCTATCCCCCTCAGTTTCTCTTTTCTGCCCTCCTTCTCTTGGCTGGACAGTTTCTTCCAGACCATGAGAGCCTAGCTACCTGCCATTCTAGCTGCCTCCAGTTTTCCAATTGTCCAGAAAAATATGATTTTCAGAGCTCACCTTTTTGGGCCAGACCAGAAGCCTGGACTGACCACCCCTCTGTCAGGTGTCTGCCAGTGCTGTGGCTGGAGGGGATGGTGTTCCCTATGAGGCTGTTTCTTCTGAAAGAGGATGTGGGCAGTGCGGGCCCTTCCAGATCACATAGGGTCACTGACATGCCCTCTTTCTTTTCTTTTCTTTTTCTTTTTTTTTAAAGCAGAAATGAAGTCATTGCAATCCCTTGTCACTTAAGAGGTGAAAGCTAAATTTTACTACACATCTACTTAGATGATGGTACATTGCCTATTTGTTGTTCATATGTGCTCTGATCTGTGAATCAGATTCACCACTTTCCGCATCTGGGGTCTGAGAGATGCAGGAAATAGGTTGCAGTGGGGGAAAGCAGAGCAGAAGGGGATTGGGCTCTGGGGAACGGAGGGAGGAAAGCAGGGGGTGGGTGACGGCAGGCACTTGTTTTCATTTCACACCATTTCTGGAGGTGGGCTCTGCCTTGCTCCTTCCCTGGACTCGGTGGTAAAATGGAATGAGTGGATGGATGAGTCATACCAGACCCTGGCTGAGAATTTAGAGCCACACAAATTAGATCTTGTTTCTAAAACCCACATCGGAGCCTGGTCTTGGGGGTGAAACATGTGCTCCAAAGTTATATTAGTATGAAGTTCCATCTTCAAGGAGAATAACTACATCACGGTCATTTCTTTCTCTATTAGATTATGGCCAGCTGCTTCTAAAACAAAACAAAACAGAAGAAGAAGAAGGAGAAGGAGAAGGAGAAGGAGA
>NW_019154088.1:32623726-32624766 GCF_002288905.1 Enhydra lutris kenyoni | reverse complement strand
AGAAGAAGACTCTGTATTAGACTCAGTAGGACCTATAGGATCTAATTCTTATTTTTCCCTAAATCTGAGCCATGTGTTTCTCAGAAGAAGACTCTGTATTAGACTCAGTAGGACCTATAGGATCTAATTCTTATTTTTCCCTAAATCTGAGCCATGTGTTTCTCTTGCATCCATCAGGGTGCCGCCAGTTAGAAATCCATAAAGCAGAGAGCTTGCGTCAGTCACGCCCACCACCTCCAAGGAGAGGCATTAGTGACAGCTAACCACCTGGAAGGGCTCCTTCGCAGCTGTGGCTCCTTCCCCCAAACAGCCAGGCTCGTGCTTAGAGGCGTTCTTAGAGGTCAGCGGTTCCTTCCTCAGCAGCTTAAAGTTTCTCCGGCTCCTCCGGGTTGCAGGTTGCGTGCTTTTTCTCCCCTGCAAAGTCACTGTCCCCACCCTTGAGCCAGACTCTGTGTCTGCTACCCGCAGGGTCGGAAGGGTGGTGACACAGTTGCTGACCGTCTGGACCCGGGAGCATGTGCCGCTGTCGTGCTTTCAAGCTTGGAGCGAGTTGGGCTCTGAGATAAGGGAAGAGCCCTCTGGCTGCACAGATGGGACGCCCAGTTTCAACGTTGTTGAGGGAAATGCTGTTTTTCAGGTGATGAGCAGCGTAGACCCGCAGGGGAAGCTGTAGGCAGCAAGGCGCAACCATGGGCATCATGTGTCTGTGAGATGTCGGCGATTCTCCTGGGTGCTGAGACGGAGCCCAGGAGGCTGGGGTGTGATGTCGTGGTCATCGCCGATACTTCACAGCAGCCCAGCAGATAGTGGGGAGGCCACATGGCATCGTGGAAACGACGTGGACTTCGGAGCCAGGCATGGTTTTGAATTCCTGATTAGCAGTCTGTAACCGTGCAACCTCTGCAAGGTACCTAACCTCTGTATGCTTCAGTTTTTTCCTCAGTAACTTTCTCTCCATTCCTGCTGATGATAGGATAACTCACTTACAAAGTGATTCCTGTCCTTGTGAACCTGGGCTCAGCGAGCTCTGAGCTGTTAGT
>NW_019154088.1:32519983-32623716 GCF_002288905.1 Enhydra lutris kenyoni | reverse complement strand
GCCCGACAGCCACAGGCTTCCTCCAGGAGGCACAGTTATAATGCTCTCGAATTTTCAAGATTTTCTTGAATTTGGACGTTAAGAGAACCACCTGGCTGTCCTGGCCCGACAGCCACAGGCTTCCTCCAGGAGGCACAGTTATAATGCTCTTGAATTTTCAAGTTTTCTTGAATTTGGACATTGAGAGAACCACCTGGCTGTCCTGGCTTCAGGACTCCTACCTGGTACATGGGCAACCGTGAATGACAACAACATGACCCACTGTTAACTGGAGCAATTGATTAAACTTTCAGGGGAGTTTCCTTGCCCAAGGAGGATGCCGAGAACTATGGATGACAGACACCTAGGGCTCCGCCTGGGTTCTGTCCTGGGACCACTAGGTCCATAATACAGGTTGGCAGATGGCTCTGCACTCTTCAGGCAGCACTGCCCAGGGCTAACCCCACTGGGAATGAGAGAGTTGGGTCCTGAGCCAGGTCAAGAGCCCTGACAGCAATAGAGTTGGGTGAAGGAAAAGGGGCTGCATGGAGAGTGATTAAGTTAGTTACCAATTTACGGTCTCCAAATGTACCCTTCTCTGTAGGGACAGTGGAGCTAGACTCTGCAAAACCTTTCTCCTTTGCCAGTCGGCACAATGCCAACCTTTGTCAGTAGAGGGTGCTATAGGGACGTTGCTGGAGGCAGGGGCACCTTCCCATTGGGCTTTTCTCTGGCAGTCACGAGACTATGTAGGACACTGAGAGAGGCTTACCCTCTAGCAAGCTGTGTCCCCAGCCCCCAGACCATCTGCTCGGCTTGTGGGCACCCAGCTGGAGGCTTCCTGACCCTAGCCTCCGCTCCCCCATGGACCAGGTCTGGCCCTAGGCATCTAGAATGCTCCTCCCTCATCCAGTGGGCTGTAGGCTTGTCCTCTAATAAGAGACCTGAGTCTGGGGATCTCTAGGGAAGGGGGGAACCCGTTTGTTTTTTCCTTGGTTGCTCTTCCTTAGCCCTGTTCTCTATTACTATATCCTCCCTATAGAGAGTTTCTCCAATTAATCTTCCCTGATCAAATTCCTATGTAGTTTGTCTCTTGCCTGGACCCTGAGTGATAGAATTGGTACTGGGAGTGGTCCCAGAAAATAAATCTCTCTCTCTCTCTCTCTCTCTCTCTCACTCACACACACACACACACACACACACAGTATTTGGTCTAGGCTTAAGTGCCGTACTCTGCTCCTTGCTAATGGGAAATGGGATGCTGGCAATCTTTGGCATGCCAAGGAATCACAAGGAATCGAGCTATCACCTGTGGTTACTTTTGATGCAATGTCATTGGAAGCAAATGTCTTGAGATCCCCAGCAACTGCTGGACTGGACTGTTAGATAAAGAACTAAAAGAACAGGACTAAAGAACAGAGCCGTGGAAGCGGATTGACCTGAGTCTACTAGAGCGTTTACAGAGAGGAAAGGACAAGTTCAAGTCCATTTGTTCTCAGCTCAGATCCTGGTCTGATTACAGAATAGCACAGAGTTTTTATTATAGCACTCCAAGGATTAGTACTTCCGTAGTCACAGGGCTGATATGGCTAAAAGTCAGGTACAAAATGTAATTGTGTGGATTGGAGAATTAGGAGTGCTAAGTTCATAGTTTTGCCAAGTTTCTTTCATTCAAGTTTAGGGCATCAACTGGGAAAGGATGGGATTCCAAAACTAGGAATGGAAATGTCTGGTTAGACTCTGACAAAATAAACAGTCTTGAAGCCCCAGTCACTGCAAGCTTCCCTTGCCCACGGAAGGGTCCTGCCCACGGAAGGGCTTGCACTCCTTTGCTTAAAACCTACACGATCACATCAGCTAGGGTAGATGTCTCGAAAGGGACATCTTCATTCTCCTGAAGACCCAACCCAGCCATCCTTGTCACCCTTTGCTCTATCACTGGGGTCCATTCCTCAAGCTCTGGGGACAGAAATATACTGACACCTGAGAAAAAGTGACTTACACACTAAAGAGCCTGTAAGACTTTGCTAAGAAATCAGGAGAAACCTGGAAAGGAATAGACGGGTGGATTCCAAGGATGTTAGACCTACTCCTGTGCTTAGGGATTTTCCTTATATTTTTATGAAGATTTTTTGCTCTCAGTACTTGGAAATTCTGGGGCTAATACACAACTGTGTGTGACCATTAGGGTTTTTGTGGACTGTGATTTTAAAGAAATATACACCTCTTTGTTTTCTGTTAGTGACTGTTGCCTCTAACTCTGTATTATCTGAGATGACCGTATTCTTGTAGAATTTTTCTGATAGGTGGTGGGGTTTTTTTTTTTTTTTTTCCATTTCTTTATTTTTGACTTTGTGGTGGTGTTTTATTTTAGGGGTATGTCTTGTAAATAGCTCCTGGCTTTGTTTCTCCTCCTACAAGCCCTCCGTTGGAGGCCCTGATGTGTTTGGAGTGATGTACCTTATTTTACCCTGCTTAGTTTCTTGTTTTGTTACTTTCCTGTCTTTGATCAACTTCTTGTTCATTTGCTTTTGTTCTTGTTCCTGTTTTTCACTGAAGTCATTCAGAAGCAATATGCTATATTTTTCTAGTAGTTAACCTTGAATTTTTGATGTGCATCTAAATATTTTCCTATCCCCTGGAGTTCGTCAGAATCTGTAGCTTCCTCTTGTACAAAATAACCACGTCTACACATCTTCAGATCCTTCTCGATTCTAACCACCTCTCCTATTAAGAAAATCTCAGCTACTCGTTCTAGGGTCATTATTATTTTTTTTTTTCCTGTAATGAAGAATTTTTAGACGGCGTTTGTTGGTTTTTTAATTGCTTTCTCAGTTGCCATCGGTTTCTATGTTTTCCTTTTGGATTTATTTTTTTCTTTAACAGGGGATTATCCCATAGTATTTACTAATGAAGAACAGAGACCCAGACTCTTTTTTTTTTTTTTTTCCTTTTTTTAATTTCCACCCTTCGGTTTTTTATTTTGCCTGTGTGTGTCTGTCTCTTGTTCCAGATCCCAGCTCATTTGTTTCGCAGGCCATCCCTCTATTTGTACTTGTCTGACTCCTTCCCTGTTTCAGGTTCGGCCTCGGGAGACATTGCTGGCGGGAGTACAACCCGGACAATGCTGTGTTCTCATCAGTGGGTGGGTAAGGGGCACTTGGGATGATTTGTCTTGTCAGAATAAGTTTGATCCCTTGGCTAAGGTAGGTGTCTGTAGGGTTTCTCTACACTCTACTCCCCTGCAATATCTTACCCCATTATGTTACCATCCATTGGTGATTTTTACGCTTGCAAAATAATGATTTTCGATTTTTGTCTTTCCGTCGACAGTCACTGGTTGCCATTCTACTCTCCAGAAAAGCTTTCCCTTTCTCTCCTCTCTTGTGCCATTCCTTTTAAAATAAGGTTTTGCGATCAGGGTGGATGGATTCGTGAATGATTTTGTTGATCCAGTGTTACAATCTGTTCTTGTCCTTTTTCATTCTGACGCTTAAATTCCCCCCAGTTTGGCCAGCTCGATCCCTTTCAAGCTCCAGTGTTCAGGGAGCCTGTTCTTGTGGGAGTCCCCACCAGGCCTGAGCGCACTTCCTAACTTTTCCCGGGCAAGATCTTTCCAGCTTCTTTTAAACTTACCCAGTCTCAGCCCTGCAATCTTTCCTTTCTCTAAGGTGTCCTAATGTTCCTTTAAAGTGGGGAGCAGTGTTCCAAACTAGGGTCTGGATACCACCGCCCTCAGTACAGAGATGTAATTGTTTCTCGGGCCTTTCTGTGGAGGGCTAAGCGATCTCAAGTTGACACTGATGAGGTCTCTTAATTCTATTTTAATATCACAGGTTTTTTTTCTCTTCGTCCACCTTTGATAGTTGTAACTCTCATCTCCCACAATGAGAACCTGGGTTCCCAACAACAGGTTCGTTCCGTTCTGTGATAAATTGACAATATTTCATAATGGCTTCCTCAACAGCAAACTAAGTCATTTAAACATTTTCTTTGTAGCTTTCTTTCTGTCCTTAGACTAAACTGTATTCCACTGAAGGTGTATTGTCAGAGTACTGTGTTCAGAAATTATTTAGATTAATTTTTTCCTTCTGTGTAATTATGTGTATGATTATGCATACAGTCAATGTGATATATGGTTGAGTTCTTTTGTTTCTATTTGCATTCAACTTTCGTGTTTTCCCCATTCTTGTTTCAATTTAATTTTTGAATGCATAAAATATTAACATGGTTCAAAAGTCAAAACTCTATGAACAGGTGTACTTAGAAGTCTCATTCCCTCTCTACCGCTTCTACTTCATAGATGCTAACAGCCTCTTCCCCCATAGGCCACTATTTTTCTCACTTATCTTTGGTTTTATTTTGCAAAAATAAGCATGCACATTTCCATTTTTTCCTTTTCTTTAACAAAAGGTGACAGGCAACTTTTTTGCCTCTTGCTTTGTCACTGATGGGGTGATTTTCAGGATATATTTTTATCAGCTCATAGAGATTTTCCTCATTCTTTTGTTTATGTTTCAGTTAAATGAGTGTGATCACTTTTTTTATTTGACTTTAATCTTATTTTGTGCTTTATACTTTTCTCCTTTCTTGAATTTTTAAAATTTTTTATAATTCCACTTTTCCCCTACTAGTTTAGGCATTCTACATTCTTTCTCTATTCCTCTTATGTTATCCTGAAAAATCACAGGATGTATCAAAGTCTAAAGTTCATCGGTAATTCTACCCTCCTTTTAGAAAAGGTAATGACTTTTCTATATTTAGAAACCATAAGATCTACTTGATGTGTTCAGTGTTTATTTACATGAACTTACAAATCCTTTTCATCTCTGATCAACAGTTTTGGATCATATTTGCTATTGCCCAAAGGGCATTTGTTAGATTTTCCCTTGTTTGGATGATAAACTCTTTTTCTGGAAATGTCTTTATTTCACCTTCGTTCTAGATCTATTTTCACTGGGAATGTTAGGTTGATGATGCTCTTCAACGTACTAAAAGATTATCCTACTTTTTTCTCTCTTGTTGCTGTCAGTCCAGCACTGTTTTTAAGAAAATCTCTTTTGGGGCACCTGGGTGGCTCAGTCAGTTAAGCATCTGCCTTCAGCTCAGGTCATGATCTAGGATTGAGGCCCATGTTGGGCTCCCAGCTCAGCAGAGAGCCTGTTTCTCCCTCTGCTCCTTACCCTGCTCATAATCTCTCGATCTCTCTCTCTGTTTGAAATAAATAAATAAAATCTTGAGAGAGAAAGAAAGTCTATTTTGGGGGGGTGCCTGGGTGGCTCAGTGGGTTAAAGCCTTTGCCTTTGGCTCAGGTCATGATCCCAGGTCTTGGGATCGAGTCCCACATTGAGCTCCCTACTCAGCAGGGAGCCTGCTTCCCTCTCTCCCTCTGCCTGCCACTCCCCTTGCTTGGGCTCTGTTCCTTTCTCTCTGCCAAATAAAAGAATAAAATCTTTAAAAAAAGTTTATTTTGGGGCACCTGGGTGGCTCAGTGGGTTAAAGCCTCTGCCTTCGGCTCAGGTCATGATCCCAGGGTCCTGGAATCGAGCCCCGCATCGGGCTCTCTGCTCAGCGGGGAGCCTGCTTCCTCCTCTCTCTCTCTCTGCCTGCTTCTCTGCGTAGTTGTGATCTCTGTCTCTCAAATAAGTAAATAAAATCTTTAAAAAAAAATTTGTTTTCCCCTCAGACTTCATTAGAAGTATACTCCTTGTCTTTGCTTTTTAGAAATTTTACTGTGATGTGTCTAGCTATGGACTTATTTTTACTTACTATAATTGGAATTCACTGAGCTTCTTGAATTATGGTTAAGGAAAATTCTCAGCCATTTTCTTTTCAAATGTGGTCTCTGTCCTCCTTTCTTCTTTGGAGACCCCGACTGAATTCCCTTGTTCTTAGATCTGTACCTCTTACTTCTTACCAGTTTTTCTGTTTGTTTCTCTGGGCTACGTATTATGGAGAACTTGTTTTGATTTTTACACCTGCTCCTGAGCTTCTGTTAACTTCTCCACCGACTTCTTAACTTTGGCTATCACATCTTTTAATGGCAGAAGTTCTATTTGATTCTTTTGTTCTATTTGATTCAAGTGATTCAAAATCACTTGATGAAAACTTCTTGTACCCTGCTTAGGCATAGCTTACATATTTCACTAAACAAAATCAGAATTCTCTCACAGGCCAACTCTTTGGTGGATTTGCACACACGTGTGCACGCAGGTGTGTGTATATAGCTGCTTTTCTCCCTCAAGCTAACTTGTTTCTTTGTGGATTTTTTTTTTTCAGTTTTATTTTATTTTTTCAGCGTTCCAAGATTCATTGTTCATGCATCACACCCAGGGCTCCATGCAATACGTGCCCTCCTTATTACCCACCACCAGACTCTCCCATCCCTCCACCCACCTCCCCTCCAAAACCCTATTTGTTTCTCAGAGTCCACAGTCTCTCATGGTTCATCTCCCCTCCGATTTCCCCCAGTTCATTTTTCCCTTCCTTCTCCTAATGTCCTCCAGGTTATTCCTTATGAAAGTAACTTGTTTTTAACATGCATCCTCATCACCGATTCCAGACTATTACCCTTGGGTGATCTCTAAGAACCAATGGGGAACTAGACGAAAGCTACATTGCTCCAGAGGGCATTCGAATTCGCTTCTGCTTGGCACCTGAGGGAAATTCTAGTCCAAGACTACCCTAATCCTAGTTTGAGCCTTGAGTTCGGGGTCTGTCTTGGACACAAGATCTCACAGAAGGCCTGGATTCCTCTGGTTCATCCTCAGCTATGGGTCCTGGCTTATTGAGGGGAGCATCTCCCGTTAGACTTCCCATCTCGTGTGAGGGAGGGACTTATGTCCCTTTTGTGACCAAAATTCTTTCCAGTGCAAGCTCAAGTCTAATGGGAGCAACAGATCTCTGGACATAAGTGGTTTCTGTGCTCATTTATCTCCAGAGTTCCTTTCCTTCTGGTTATTTCTCTGTTCTTAGCTCCTCCTGCTTTTAAGAAAGATGTGTCTGTGTTTTACTTTTTTAACATTTTACCAGGTGACTTTAGGTTTGTTTTTGTTTTGTTATCAAGAGGGCCTTGCCCAAATACCCTAGTTGATCATTACGGAGACTCTGAAGTCTCATGGTTTCCTCTGACACTTTATTTCTGTCCACTCTGACTTTTGGAGGGTGGATATTCTTCAATTTTTGATCGGCTGATGGCCATTTATCTGCCAATGCTGTGCTGTGTGTGTGTATGTGTGCGTGTGTAGAACACCTATAATATGAGAGAATGAAGCTCTTCTGTACCAGGTACTTTAGTGTTTAGAATTCGTTCTTACAACTTTAGGAGATGGTGTGGTGGTGGTAGCTATTGTTTTCCCCATTTTTTATATAAGGGGAAAGTGAGGTTCAGTAACTTTACCAAGATCCTAAGACCAGCAGGTGGCCAAGCCATAGTCTCAAGGCAAGATCTGATATCACAGCCTGGGCTGTTAACCATTTCATTCTGGAAGTTCCCCATTTGTAGCAATTTAGTGAGTGACCACCATCAAAATCATTAGAGATGTCATCACAGAACTCAATTTTGGCTCCATATACACAGAAACAATTTTGACTCCATATGCACGGATGCTGTAATCCTCATGGGATTGCTAGTCAAAGCCACACTCTTACCTGTCCTTAGCTTGTGTCTTCATGTCTCACCTCCCCACCATCACACAGACACTGACAGATTTTCAGCCCAGGCAGTACTATTTCCACTTTTTTTTTTCCTTTTTCCTTCCCCGACACATTTAATGCCAAAGGAGGCAATAGGCTCCTTTACTGAGTTGGCCATCATGTTGCGATCTTGTCTCCCCTAATCTGTTTTTTTTTTTTTTTTAAGATTTTTTATTTATTTATTTGACAGAGAGATCACAAGCAGGCAGAGAGGCAGGCAGAGAGAGAGGAGGAAGCAGGTTCTCTGCTGAGCAGAGAGCCCGACGTGGGGCTTGATCCCAGGACCCCGAGATCATGACCTGAGCTGAAGGCAGCGGCTTAACCCGCTGAGCCACGCAGGCGCCCCCCCTAATCTGTTTTTTAAACAATAAAAAGCTATTGAGGGTATGCATTTTCCTCTTTGTGACTTTGGCCATTCCTGTGGGGTTTTATGAAATTTTACTGTTGAGTGGTTAAAAATATGGGCTTTAGAACTAGGATGTCTGGTTGGGGAGACAAGATCGCAACATGATGGCCAGCTCAAGTTCTGATTCTGCCACTGGATACCTATACGACCTTGGGCAAGCTATTTGACCTTTATGTGTCCCCGTTTCCTCACCTGAAATAAAGAGTAATAACGTCTCCCTCGTAGTGTTGTGAGGATTAAGTGTAAAGTAGTCTTAAAGTGACACACAGGTAACAATTGAATGCTTCTTCCTACTAAGAGTTTCATTATTTCTGAACAGTCTGACTTTAGAGGTTTTTTGTTGTTCTGAACCAAGAATTTTGTTAAAATTTTTATATGTGCATGTTTTTACTTATTTCCAGTCTTATTGCATATTCAGAGTCTTAAAAGGCTTTCAGGAATCTAATACCTAAACAAGTTTTGTTCCAGAGGTATTTGAGAATGTCTATTTTCAGAAGACTACAAAGTTAGCAGTATGCCTATAGATCACTATTAAATCCTCTTTGTTCATGTTAATTTTTTATATTCTTTAATTTACTAGAGCTGAAAATCAGAAATTCTCCACCACTCTCTAAGTACAGGTGGTCTGGATTTAGGTCTGTCTCTGCTTTTCCGTCTCTCTTTTAAATACTGCTCTCTATTTGGTGGGTTTTTCTCCTCTCTGCTCAGGGAAATATTTTCCTCTTCAGTTATTCTTTTTCTACTCGTTCCTTGCTATTCTCTCAGAACACCTGAAAGCCAAACTTGGCTTAAAATTAGGAAGGTCTGTGTAGCCGCTGGAGGAACCCAAGATGGAGGGAGCAAGCGGTAGGGGGATCGACATCAGCAGGGATGGGGATTGTCGCGTCGAAGTAAACGAAGTGAGGTGGTGGAAACTGGTGCTGCTAAGCTTCTTGCTCTTGCTGATTTTTCAACCATAGTAATCTACCTCTGGTTTCAAATAATACAGCATCTTTGCCCTTTCTCCTTGCAGCCTGAGGAGGAGGCCCGAAGAACCAACGGGGCGGGGAAAGAAGATGGGCGCGAAGAGACAAGAAGAGGTAAGAAAACGCTTTCTTAGACCTTATTGGTCAAGGGAGAGCTAGCTCTTCAGAGTTCGTGTCACTAAAAACCTTGCCCAGGTTGTGTTCCCCAAGCTCAGGAGCAACGTGCCTGCTCATTCTGGGGCTGGCCTGAGAATTTTCCCTCCGTGCGCTCTACCTACGAGGGTAGCTAGGCAGCAAGGAGATGAAAGTTCTGGCGGATGTGACTGTGTCTTGCAACTCTTTGTCTCTTTCTGCCTACACGGAGCAAAGCAGCTTTCCTGTGGGGATTCAGCTTCAAAAGCAAAGCATTCTTGTCTCTGCTTTTCGGCCTACATTATTAGCAGTAATGGAGTGGCTGTTTTCTAAGGCTACAAAATCAAGGGAGGGCGACCTCCGCATTTAACTGCCAGTGCGGGCCCCGCTGCCTCGAGCGCCTTCCCCTTGAATCCAAGGACTTTCAAGGTTGCTTGGTGTGGGGTGAGGGGGTGGCTGAGGCGGGTGGGGTTGGTACTGCACCCGGAGAAGGAGTTGATTCTACTGACTGACTTTGTCTGGTGCAGCCCTGAACTTGTAACTTGTATTCCTGTGTGGACACTGGTTTTTATTTAACAATGCCATCCTTGGTAACCGCACCCCTCCTCCACCCAGCGCTGGATTTGGGTTTTGAAACTGTTGTTCCAGGAGCAGGGATGGGTTGGTTGGTTGGTTGGTTGGTTTCTTTCTTTCTTTCTTTCTTTCTTTCGAGATTTTATTTATTTATTTGACAAATAGAGACCACAAGTAGGCAGAGAGGCAGGCAGAGAGAGAGGAGGAAGCAGGCTCTCTGCTCTGCCAAGCAGAGAGCCCGATGGGGGGGCTTGATCCCAGGACCCTGGGATCATGACCTGAGCCAAAGGCAGAGGCTTTAACCCACTGAGCCACCCAGGTGCCCCAGGGATGGGTTTCTTTTGACTTTGCAATTAGAATATATTTGGAAAAACAATAAGCTAATGGAAGAGAAAAAAATCTTGACTCTCCTGTCCTTTTACCTGCCCAAATCTTATCTGTTCAAGACAAAATTAAATACCACTCCAGTCTTATTCCGGGTCTTAATTTCCCATTACGCTATGCGACGAATTTCAAGGAATTCCTCACAGACTGCCTTTGTAGCTACTAATGAGCATGTTTTATTTTACTTTGTTCTGTATATGCCCTTGGGGAAACAAAGTACCTAGCTGAATTAGCTTTTATAAAGTAGTTGCTTAATAACATTGCATAACTGAGTGATGACGACTCTCCTGATTCCGCTTCTGATCTCCAGCTACGATTCTGACACCAATTCTAATGTGTTTGTGTTTTCTTAACACACCACCAAGCAATTCTCTGACACCAGTGGGGTGTCTTACAATTGATCTCCATTCTGACACTACCTGGAGATAGTGTCAGATCCCACAGATGGGAAGGCTCCGTCCTACAAGACTCTCCCCACTGGTGCCCAGCTTCAGTCACCAGTTGTGGTCCAGGTTGTCACTTGGGCTACTGAAGAGCTGTGGATAGGAGGTTTCAACAATCCCTGCCTTGGGTTTGACTGATTGGCTAGAACAGCTTCTGGAACTCAGAGAAGGATTTTAGTATATCACTGTTTATTATTATAAAAGGCTGTATAACTCAGGAACAGCCAGGTAAAAGAGAAGTAGGGCAAAGTCGGGGGAAAGGGTGGGTAGCTTCCATGCCCTCTCTAAGCACACCACTTTCTTGGGATCTCCACCTGTTCACCAACTGGGAAGCTTTCCAGACCCTCTCCTTTTGGGTTTTTACAGAGGCTTTATCACACAGGTATAGCTAATTAAATCCTTGGCCATTGGGGGTCTCGATCTCCAGCCTCTCCCCTTCCAGGAGGTGTGTATTGGGGAGGGGTGGTACCGTAGGGCTGAAAATTCCAATCCTCTAATAGCTTGGTTGGCTCTGCTGGTGACCAGCCCCCTTGTGTTGGTGCTTTCCTGGAGTCTCTTCATTAACCTTTATTAGGTTAAAGCTACCTTTATTATTATTATACCTTTATTATTATTATAACCTTTATTATTAAAGCTACCTTTATTGGTCTCATCACATGGGAGTCCAAGGGTTTTGACCCTCAACAGAGTAGGTATAGATGGAACATACTTCAACACCATAAAGGCCATATACAAAAGACCCCCTGCTAGTATCCTCTTCAATGGGGAAAAAGAGTTTTCCCTCTATGGTCAAGGAACAAGAATGTCCACTCTTACCACTGCTATTCCACACAGCACTGGAAGTGTTAGCCTCCGTTATCAGACAACAACAACAACAAAAACAAAAGGCATCCAAATTAGCATGGAAGAGGTCAGACTTTCACTATTTGTGAATGAAATGATAGTCTATGTAGAAAACCTGAAAGACTCCACCGAAAAATTGCTAGAACTAATACATGAATCCAGCAAAGTTGCAAGATACAAGATCAATATTCAGAAGCCTGTTGCATTTCTATTCACCAATAATGAAGCAGCATAAAAAGAAGTCAAAGAAGTGATCCCATTTATAATTGTACCCAAAACAGTAAGATACCTAGGAATAAATCTAACCAGAGAAATAAAAGATCTGTACTCTGAAAACATAGAACACTTATGAGAGAAGTTGAAGAGGACATAAAGAAAGGGAAAAACATTCCATGCTCTTGGATTGGAAGAACAAACATTGTTAAAATGTCTATGCTACCCAAAGCAATCTACGTATTTCATGCAATCCCCATCAAAATACCCCAGGGGCGCCTGGGTGGCTCAGTGGGTTAAGCCTCTGCCTTCGGCTCAGGTCATGATCTCAGGGTCCTACGATCCAGCCCCCGCATCCGGCTCTCTGCTCAGCGGGGAGCCTGCTTCCCCCTCTCTCTCTGCCTGACCCTCTGCCTGCTTGTGATCTCTGTCTGTCAAATAAGCAAATAAAAAAACCTTAAAAAAAACCCTCAGCATTTTTCACAGAGCTAGAACAAACCATCCTAAAATTTCTATATAAAATTTGCTATAAATCACAGTATCACAGTGATCACATGAGAAGTGTTGTTGGTACTTTTTTTTTTTTTTAAATATTTATTTGACAGAGAGAGATGTTGGTGCTCTTTTGTAAAGTGTTGTCCCCACTTGAGCTAAGCAGCCACTGAGCAAAATCAGCTATTTCCATTAGCTTCCCTCGTAGGGCTTCTGTGCGCATGCTGAAATCTTTTTTTTTTTTTTTTTTTTTTTTTTTTTTTAAATAAATGATTCGGGATACCTTTCTCAAGTGTCAGAGGGTTTTGGAGGAGGGACTGCAGTATTTGCCTCTGCCACTCTCCCTTTTCTCTTTCCTGTGGTTTCCCCTTTATGGCATGTTAAGTTGTAGCTACTGACCGTGTATAGTCATTTCCTATGGGCCCAAGAGCCATTCTTTCACTTGACCATCTGTCTCAGCCTTTTCTTTATTTCTAGTTTAACTCTGTCAAAGGTCTTCAGTGCCAGTGTCCTACAGCCCCCAATAATAACCAGATGATCATCTGATCAAATTAATAGATGGTACTATCTTATAGAGTCATTTCTACTATCATATATGGGATGAAGGTTTTTCCTTCCCTTAGGCAATGACCTGGAAATCTTGTCCAGGTCTCTACTGGTTAATCGCTCCACCAGGATTCTGAGTATGGTCAATAGGCCTTGTACCATTATATACACTACACACCATGGAGAATGCAGAGAAGGCTTGTTCCCTGAAGGAATGTCCAGTCTAAGTGATTAGGCAACATACACCCGTATGCAATGCTGAGTGGTATGGCATGGTCGTATATAAATCAATATTATCAACTGCTCCGAAGAAACCTTTCATCAGTATTCACTATGCCTTAAGTCTTCACAAAGAACAAACTGGGGTTGGGAGAGGGATAGTCTCTACTGTCTTCCCGTGTGTATAGGAAGCCAACATCGAGGGGAAGGTGGAGGCAGAAAGACACGAGGGTGTAGAAGGGTCCCTTTCAGTAGACCATGAATGAATGGGGAAGAGGAGATGCACACCAGCAGGCAGGGGGGATGACCCAGTGAATTTAGGGCATTAATATTGCTTCAGTGTTAACTGAGTCCACAGGATGATGGGGCCTGAGGACACTTGGGTTAAAATCTAATTTCTACTCCTTTCTTTCCACTCCTGCTGCCACCACTGAAAAGCAGGCATTTACCATTTCACACCTCCACTCTCCTCCATAACACGCTCTCTACCAGTCTCTCTGCCAGCCCCAATCTGTTCTGGTCCACTGCCAAGCTGGTCCCTCTAAAATGCTGTTTTTGTCATAGTGTTAGAGACTCTTGAAAATAGGAGGTGGAGACACTCATTGGAGCTTGAGGACAGAAGAGATGGAGTGAAGGATGGGACAGGGATGACTGGGGGAGCAGGAGACCTTTTCCCTCCTGTTCTCCAATCCCTTCTTCACTATTAATTCACTAACGTATAAAAGGGAATTTGGCTTTCATGAAAATCCTGGCATGCTAGTTGAGTTTGACCCCTCCTTTGTTGTTGTTGTTTTTAACCTCATTAAAAATATGCAATAGCACTGGGAGAAATCTTGAACTAATGCTATTTAACAGCCAGCCTTCTTAATTAAGGCAGACCCTTACTAGAAACTGGTAGGAAAAGTTTCATCTGTCCACAGATTTTCAAATAGGAGTCCTATCCCTATCACAGATGTCTAAGTTTGGTTATGCTTGAAGCAGATTGTGAGACAAGGATTCAGGTGCATGTATTTTATAAAAGGAAAAAAGAACAAGGTGGGGAGTATAAGGAAGGGAAAGAAGCAAAGCATGAAATGTACTTTCAGGTAAAGTGTAGCTATTTGATGGGGTAGGAGAGGGATAGTCTGGAGCATAAATGACACTGTCTTTGTTGATAGCAGTGGGGAGATGGGAATTGTAGCCTTCTGGGAAAGATAGTTGCCTTTGGTTGAAGGCAAGTTTCCATAAATGGCATGCCTATGAGCTATTATCAGCCAACACTCATAGCAGCTGAGAGAACTGGGTACACAGTCCCGTCAAAATGATTTGGGTGGGACACTAACAGTATCAACTGAAGTCTACCCTATTCAGATTCATTGCATCTCACATTAAATTCATTTAATTAAAGCATAGATTCTCCATGATTTTGGTTGGTTACGGCATACAAGAGGAGAGTTAGTGGAAATAGTATAGCACCATGGATCAGCTAGTCCTGAAGTCACAACTACTACTCATCCTCTCCTTTTTTTTTTTTTTTTTTTTCATTCATTTTTGATTCTTCGTACCCTCAGCTATCCTTTCTTCTGGTCTAGATGTCTTGTTTGATGGGATGACCGAAACTCTCATCCCTGAGGGGTCTGAGCCCAAGAATCAAGCTCACGTTTTTCTTCTTTTGTTTATTAGATAATCTTAGGGAACTCGCACCATAAGGTCTAAGTGTGAGCCAAGGGAGGGGCTCGGTGCATTACTGGTAGGTGTCATGGGAATCTGGGCTACCTGTTTTTGCAGATTCTTTGTGATCTTTGGGCCTACTTTGGCCTGATCCCAGCTGTCCCACTTTGGTTTTATGGTGGGTTGCTTCTGAGCCTGCGTGGGTCATGATGGGCATTCATGGTACATGGTAACTTGATACTCCCTGATATGATGCTTGATCTCCAGCATGCCAGGAGCTATTTTTCAAATAGTATTTAATTCCCTCTACTCCCTATACATGTAGAACCCTAATTATCTATGCTGTGTTCTCTTCTTGGAGATTGCCCACGACTCCATAAGGTAACTTTGGCTACCCCTAGTACCATGAAATCTGCCCAGTAGTGTGGCCCAAGTGTCAGAGTTTCTTTTACTATGGTCTGAACTCACTACGATTCCTTTCTTACTCTGGGTGCCATTCAAAACTGGAAGCCTTCAAAATCATTTGATAAATGAGTCAGAGCAGTATTCTCAAGTATGGATGATGTCACCCACAAAAATCCAAAAGGGCTATCAAGCGTTGGGTGTAGGAGGTACAAGGTGAAACAAATTGTCCTTTACTTTGGAGGCGCTATCCTGAACTGGTCCAGAGCTTTGGATCCCAAAACTTTGGAGAGAACAAGACTCTGAATGTTCATAGGGTTCCTATCTCTCCCCATAAACCTCATATATCTTACAAAGACATCAAGAATACTTGCCAATTGTATAGCTCATAAAGATCCATTAGTATGATGTCATCAATATGGCAGATCAATGCGATGTTCTGCAGATTGTCCAGATGTTTTAGGTTACTTTGGGAATATGATGCACCAGAGAGTAGGAGAGTTAAGAATTGAGGACAAGACCACACATGTACATTGTTGGCCATCACATGGGAATACAACAAGATTCTGATCTTTCCTTTTGAGAGATACGAGAAAGAATGCATTGCTGGACCAATACCTGCATGCCCCATTCTGTAGGCTGAATTGATTTTGTCTAGTACAGAAGACCACATCTGGCACAATAACTGCAGTTGAGGCTACTGTTTGATTGAACTTATGGCCGTCCACTGCTATCCACCATGATGCACCAGGTTTTTGTAAGAGACATACTGGTAAATTAGAAAATCAGTGAGGTTGTTAGTCATCACCACTGTTCTACTTAAGTCTAAGAGTGGCCCTAGCCTAATTTTCTCTGGAAGCAATATTGGTTTTTAATTTATTCATTTTTCTAAAGATAGGTCTGCTTTTAGGGGCTCTCATTTGACCTTTCCTACTATGATTCTTCTACTGTTTAAGGAATGAATGTCCAAAGTGGGAGGTTTATAAACTAGTATGTCCATTCCATTTACTCATTTAGGAATTGCAGAAATGACCACCATGGACCCAGTGGACCCATTGTGAGTTGGATAGGATTAGATTTGAAATGTATTTATTACCCAATGCCAAATACCTCGGCTCTAGCAGGAGGTCTGAAGAGTGCTTCAATCTTCTGTGTATCAAAGACCCTGTGTACAGCAAGCCTTTAAAGATCTAGGTCTTCTACTTCTTCCCAATATATGGTTATCTGAGTACATGACTACAGGCCTCTTTCAGGAAAGACTTTGGGAATCATTACTATGTACATTTGTTGTGGTATTAAAGCATTGTTTCCTCTCTATATAATTTTTACATTATTTAAAACTTACAGAAAAGTTGGAAGAATACAAAAATTGTCTGGCTATCTTTTATCCAGATCCCTCATATGTTAACTACATTAGCTGTATCCTTTTCTCTGTACATAGATGGATGTGGTGTGTGTGTGTGTGTGTGTGTGTGTGTGTGTGTTGTATACATACAGACTAACCTGAAACATGAGTGCCTTTTATTTCTAAACACTTTAGTGTATGTTTTCTAAAAACAAGGAATTCTCATAACTAACCGTACTACGATGATCAAACTCAGAAAATTAACATTGATATGATACTCTTATCTAAACTTGCTAGGGCTGTAGAATTCATCCTGCTAGAGTTTTGGTGTTCTTACAATTGATTCCTGAGCTTGGGGGCAGAGAGACCACAAAACAAAACAGCATAAGGGCTTTGGAAGGTAAGATCGGGTGTCGGTAATGGTCTAATTTCAGAGGTTTCATGATTAGGTCTCTGGTCAGTGCATGGCTCCAAGATCTCAGCACCCCCAGAAACTACAGATTAGATGCTGGCTGAAAAGCCTGCCCAGAGCTGGCAAACTCCTCAAAGTGGACTCTGGCTCCCCATGTAATGTTACCGCCACACCCCTCCCCAACTAGTAGTCCTTCAGCCAGGCTGAAATCCTCAGTGTCTGGCCAATTGCCATGTGTGTTACTGAGTGATTTCTTCTTTCATGCTGTTCTTTCTTTCCAGAGTAGCTCTGGCCCTCCCCTCCCCGCCCCTCTTCCACCACCCCCCCCACCTCCCAGCCCAGCAGGCATCTGAAATCCAACTGTGTTTTTAAGCCAGAAACAAATGGACCTACCTGTGGTTTTTTAAAGGCATCATTCCTAGCTGGGCTACATCTCGCCCACTGGATTATAAACTCTGTGGTCCATCATTTTCCTGCAGACGTAAGAGTTGAGCAGAAGGGTCTTCCTTCTACCTAGCCAGATCCCAGCTTACTCAGTTTCTCTTAAGTTTTTTTAAAAAATAAGACTATATTTGGGGCCCCTGGGTGGCTCAGTGGGTTGGGCCTCTGCCTTCAGCTCAGGTCATGATCTCAGGGTCCTGGGATCGAGCCCCACATCTGGCTCCCTATTCAGCAGGGAGCCTGCTTCCCCCTCTCTTCTGCCTGCCTCTCTGCCTACTTGTGATCTCTCTCTCTCTGTCAAATAAATAAAATCTTTTAAAAAATAGGACTGTATTTAATTGATTATATGGATATAGTGTTTGGTCAAATTGTCCTTCCCCATTCACATTTGCAACACTTAATCTTTGGTGTTTTTTTTTTTGTTGTTGGTTTTTTTCTTTTTTTTTTTTTTTTACTTCTAAAGCTGTTCCTTTGGATATTTACTTTCATATTTCTAGGTGATTTTTATACTATTTCCTGTTTAAGTTTGGAATATTGTTGGCTTCAGACTTAAAAAAAAAAAATGAGGATTTATATCCTTCTTCACCACCAACCATCACTATTATTCCCCTTCCTTCCTTCCTTTGTCATCTTAATAAATTTATACCATGCCTTTTGATTAGTCTAATGTTCAGGGTTTTAATTATTAGGCCTGTGGAAATGTTACTTGGGACAAACGATGCAGTGTTTTATGATTACATTTTCACGCTGTATAACTGCTTTCCCTTAAGGTTAATATTTGTTATTTATTTATTTGAGAGAGAGAGTGAGAGCGCAGGCAAGGGGAGGGGCAGAGGAGAAGATGAAACAAACTTCCTGCTGAGCATAGAGCCTGAAGTGGGACTCGATCCCAGGACTCCATGATCGTGACCTAAGCTGAGGCAAATGCTTAACAGACTGTGTACCCCTCTTCCCCCTCACCCCCCTCCAGGGTGCTGAGCAGCACGTTTTTTTTGTTTTTTTTTTTTTAAAGTTGAATGGATGTGAAATCTTTTCTGAGCTTGTCTGAGGATAGTAACTATACAAATTTAGACTTTTGTTTTTTTCCTAGCTCCCTGTATGATCTCTTGTTCTTCCAAGTCTCTTCTTGCTTGACTGACTCACTTTCTTTCACATGGAAGTCTTCCTGAAGTTTTCTGCTGATTCTTGGGCTATCTCTTCCTATTTATGAGTGAAATCTGTCAGATCTGTCAGAAGCTCTATTGGCGGGTTGTACTTTTTGACTCTCCGTCTCCTTAGGTCTTTTCTATGGAGTGGCCATTTTCTCCTAGAGGACAAGGTTAATCTCTTGCCTTTAAGACATTGGCTGCTAGGGATCTTGGAGATTTGAGACAAGGGGACTGAGGTATCTGATCTGATATGAAGATTTGCATGAAATATACCTGGTGTCCTAATGCTACCCCTTAGCTCCGCTGTGCTTGGTGTGCCTGAGTTCAGTGTGTCAGACCCCACAGAGGAGGGAGGGGCACTCGCATGTGGTCAGTAATGAGGATGGGGTCAGGCTGCTGCCCTTAACATTCAACCTATTCAAAGCACTCCTGTCTTCAATTCTACCATGCCATAATTTGAGAGATACTTGCCTCCACTTTCCTGTGTGTGTGTGTGTGTGTGTGTGTGTGAGTGTGTGTGTGTGTGTGTATAAAGATTTTACTAATTTTTTAAGAAGATTTTATTTATTTATTTGACAGGATCACAAGTAGGTAGAGAGACAGGCAGAAAGAGAGGAGGAAGCAGGCTCCCCGCCGAGCAGAGAGCCCGATGCGGGGCTCCATGCGGGACTCTATCCCAGGACCCTGAGTCCACGACCTAAGCCAAAGGCAGAGGCTTTAACCCACTGAGCCACCCAGGAGCCCCAGATTTTACTAATTTTTTGAGAGAGAGAAAGAGAGTGAGGTAGCATGAATGGGGAAGGGCAGAGGGAGCAGCAGACTCCCTGCTGAGCAGGGAGCCCAATACAGGATTTGATCCCAGGACCCCGGGAACATGACTTGAGCCAAAGGCAGACGCTTAACTGACTGAGCCACCCAGGTGCCCCCTGAGTGTATTTTTGAGGGCAGTGGTCCTACAAAGAGGATTGGCTTGCTTCTGGGTTCCTCCCATATCAAGGTCACATTTCAACTAAGTCAGAGACTATTTCTACAAAAATTCTGTGGCTATTATCTCTCCTTTCTTTGTCATCATTATTTTGTGCCATTTAAAAAATTCCCTATATTATGATTTTAGGCAATATCGGGAAGGAAGGAATGTGTTCAGTTTGCCATATTTAACTGGAAGCTGCTTTTCCCTGACACTTTTCTGTGAGATTCCATTCCAGATGAATCTTTCCTTTTTCTAAGCTCTGAGTACTTACTGTGTACATTAATTTTGCACTCATATACTCTTAAGGTTTTCTTACAGTCTGTGCATGGGAGCTTGCTTCTAGATTTTCTCTTTTATGACAAAATGCTAAATTGACTTAAATGATTTTTAAATTTCAGGAAGTAGGGATTTTTGTCTAAGTAACTAAATTTTAAAAATAATGAGATTAGGATTTGACAAACTTCATACAGTGGTGTGGCGGTTTCCCTAGGCTATTGACTTAGTTCACGGCTACTTCTGTTTCATAGTAATGAAAACTTGTCTACAAATCAAGTATTTTACACTTAGAATCACATTTTTTCTTTCTTTTAAAAAAGATTTTTATTTATTTATTAGAATGAGCAGGGAGGAGGGACAGTGGGAGAGAAGGAGACAGAGAGAGAGAGAGAAGCAGTCTCCCCACTGAGCAAGGAGCCCAATGTGGTGCTTGATCCCAGGACCTGCAGATCATGACCTGAGTCAAAGGCAGATGCTTAACTGACCGAGACACCCAGGCACCCCTAGAGTCACATTTTCTAAGTCTTAACAGAGGAGTATCTTTATATAAAGCAGATTATCAACCTCATTTTATACAAAAATCTAGATTTTCATGTATGATCTTTTTGTTAGTATATACTTAGACTAACCAATGCTATACCAGTGTTTGTGGGGTATAGAGAAGCCTTTGAGAGTGGGAACATGTCTTTACCTAACTGGGGGATTGTATCAGATTCCTGTTACTGCATAACAACCCACCCCCAGGCCTAGTGGTCTTAAACATTCAAACAACAACGTTTAAACCCTCACGCAGTTGCATTTAGCTGGCAGGTGAGCTGGGAGGTAGACGCCAGGTGCTGGGAGCACTTGAGACAATCAATGCCTGTCTTGCCCCAAATCTGGGGTCCCTCACAGCATGGTGGCCTTGGTCTTGCAAGCCAGCAAGCTGCAAAGTGCAGTCACTTCCCCAGCCTCCGCTTGCATCACATTTGCTGATGTTCCATTGGCTGAAGCAGGTTGCGTGGCCAAGGCCAGAGTCAAGGCGGGAAGGGACTAGCAAAGTATGGATACTAGAAGGTGTGATTCATTGGAGGTCATTACTATAAGAACCTTCCACGGGATGCAGAATATATGTGTGTGTTATCAACATAATTCACGTATCACTAGAGATCACTATCAATCTTCTAGCTTATCTATGTAATATAAATACAATTCCCTGGAATTGCTACCTTTATTTTAGTATGATGGGGAGGACTGATCTATGGCCTACAAGTCCCAACCCACTGAGAGGACGTGGACTTAGTGCTGAAAGACACAGCCCATTTCCAGTGCTGCAGCCGTGCCCGTGCCTCACCGGGGCAGTGGTGTGTGCCGGGCTATAATCCAGTGTGGGCCATCTGATGCCCCAGTCAGCTGCATTTCCTGGTCCCTACATTACATCACTGTTCTCATCAGCTTGAGTGGCACTATACTGAGCCCCACCAGGCTGCAGGGCTCTGGGACCTACAGCCGCCTTGTGGGGGTGGGGTGGGACGTGTTTGGAAGAGTCTAAACAAGGACCCTCTAGAGCACTGGGTCCAGGGCCAGAATCTCCAGACTGATGGCAGTATTCTGGAGCGGGTGAGATTTAGCTCTTCCTTGGGAAACTCACTACCAGATTATAGTGAAAGCAAGTTTTCTCATCGAATTTTGTTAGATGGTCACTTTTTAGTAAATGGAAACAAAAGCTCCTCTTGTGTAATCTGTCGAAGGTTATTTTTTTCTTTTATTTTTGATCCCTGATCTATATGCCCCAGTCCCTACAAGAGTGCTTGATGGCTAAGTTAAGTGAATACCTAGTCCAGCATCAGGATTCAGTTAACTATGTCCGTTAACACCAGTTAACCATGCTTCTACTGGAGGCCTAGAGTCTACTGAACCACTATAGCACCCACGACCACTTAGAGATCAAACTCAGGGCACCACCTTTACATTAAATGAGCCATATTTAATATAAAATTGAATAATATATTTTATGGAATTGAGTGTATCCAAAATATTGTGTTGACATTGAAACTAGCTACTTTTTTTTTTTTAAATTTTTTTTTTTTAAAGATTTTTATTTATTTATTTGACAGAGAGAGATCACAAGTAGACGGAGAGGCAGGCAGAGAGAGAGAGAGGGAAGCAGGCTCCCTGCGGAGCAGAGAGCCCGACGCGGAACTCGATCCCAGGACCCTGAGATCATGACCTGAGCCGAAGGCAGCGGCTTAACCCACTGAGCCACCCAGGCGCCCCGAAACTAGCTACTTTTTGATTGCCCAATAGCCGCATGTGCCTGCCATATTGGACAGCATAGCTCCAGATTCTTAAGACCTATTCATTTTAAGGGTTGGGAATGCCTCTAATCCAGTTTAGCCACGACATATGTGTTGGATACTACTACTTTCACTAATGAGAGCCCAATTGGAACATCTATTTGTGTTAGCAAAATGTCTGATACCGATGAGAAAGGAATAGCTGAAAATCTGGTAGTAGCTACTTGGGGAATAGACTTTTTTGAAGGATTGTTCAGCTAACGGTGACTGGGATGTGTCCTGACCAGCACGGCTAACTACCCCCTGAGTGGGACTTAAAGCAACAGTGTAGAGTTTATTCTAATAGACAGTATTTGGAACATAATTTTATATTGCCATTCCTTTGGAAACAGATCTAAAGAGCTCTGAGACAGAGCTTCAAGAATTTTGTACATATACGAACACAAATATTCTAAAATTATGGGTGCACACATGAAACATACACACTTAAAGTCATGCTCTCTTCAGTGTCTAAAGCTAAAACTCTTCCCCATAAATTAAAAAAAAAAAAAATATGCTAGCATCAGGGAGCCAGCATTAGCATGGCCTATGAAGGTAAAAGCAGAGTAATGTTTTGAGATGCTCACTTGGATTTTGCTTGCTGCATATTTTTTTTTCCTCTCCTGAATTCTAATTAGGTAGCTAGAGCCCTACTATTTTCTGCCTGAGGGATTTTTGCAGGACTAAAAAGCAGAAGCTGCTTGAAGTCAATTCCTCTTCCTCCCTTTTTCATAACATGCCAAGCTTCTTGAAAAGAGGATGCAGGGGATCCCAGAGGTGAAGGGAGAGAAGGGAGCGGTGGGGACATGCAGTGTCCCAGCGGCCAGGAGATCAGAGACAGTTGGCAGGTAGACAAGTGAAGGGCGAGGGCAGGAGCGGTGCTCTGTGGCATTGCCCCAGGGAGACGGATAGCTCAGGCAGGCTAGGTCCCAGGCAACGAGGGTTTTTAGTCTTGGCAAAGATGCTCTTGCTTTGGTGATAAACGATGTGGATTAGTAAGTAGAGAGGCATTGGGAAAGCCTAGGTGGTGTATAAAACTCCCATGAACTTGGTCCAACCTTACGTGGTGGGAATAAGGGGAAGGAAACTCCGGGAAGGACTGAGACTGAATCACGGCTAAATAGTATTTCTCTAAATCTAAGAATTTAGAGAAATGAGTGCTTCTTTTGCACACCTGAGTTTGGATGGAGTCGTCCTGGTACAGATGACTGTGTAGACACATCAAGAAACTTAGGTCAAATAATTGGATGTTTTTTCTTTGGTGTTGTCATCCCCTAGTCCAGTGGATCATAAATGGATGCCAGCCCAGTTGCTAATTACTAACATGAACTTAGCACTGAGTCTAGAAATGGGAAGTCAGTGCATAAGCATGGTTCTGCCTTGAGCAAGTCCTTCTACTCTTCTGGGCCTTGGCTCCTTCTGAGCCCTCCAAGATTCCATGAGACGTTCATGGGGCTCTTTCTCTAAAGAGCACTGGGCAGGAGCTACAGCATAGAGGGAATCAGCATGTCTAGGTTTATAGGCAGGGGCTGCTGCTGAAATTTTCCAGTTTCCTGCAGATTTTCCTAATTTCAAAATCAAATTGATAAAGCACTTCATAGAGAAAACAGTTCAACAGACTTAAACTCACGTGTCATTAAAGGTTTGTGTGAGGCCACATGTAAACCCTTCAGCTGGAAGGCTCTGGCTTTTGTATTGTGAGAAGCTTGCCATATCCTGGCTCTTGGATTCAGTTCCAGTTGAGTGTTTTCCTCAAGTCAGGTCTGCAACTGGGTGCCAGGTCCTGAGGGTTGGAAATCCATGTCACTTCTCCTAAAATGACTGTTGGATCTCATTTCTTTGTAACTTGTATTTTCTCTGACTTGGGAAAATCAGTGGCCAGAACTTGACCCGCAGCCCTATGGTATGAAGGATCTTGACTTGATGCTACTAGCTGAACGGTTGAGCTAGGTAGACAGTCAGGCCACCAGAATCTGGGGTTCACTGCTATGTTTCTAGTAAGTGGCTCTCCAGTGGCGGTTTTCATGGTATTTTGAATGCATCCCTTTTTACTCCTCATTTTGTCACCCAAGTTAGAAATATTTCCAAATAATCACTAGCATTGGACTAGATACAACCTTTAACTCTGATAAACTTCAGGCCCTGAGGACTGTTAATCTTTGCAACTGGATGCCCTAGAATATGCTGGTTTTTAAAGATTTTGCAAATGTAGTCATGATAACTTTCTAAGAGTGGGAAGGGTATTGCAGTGGGTAACACACGATAATTTTTTTTGACAGGAAATACATGTGAACAGTTATGAAGAGCTTATGCTGTGTATCGAGCATCATGTTAGATGTTTGACTTGGACCACTTCCTTCAAGCTCATGATACCAGGGAGATCCTTATCACTCTTCCTTGGCACCCAGGGAAAGAGGATAGAGAACCTGGGTATCTCAGCTGCAATCACACAGCTCAAGTGGCAAAGCTGGGTTTAGCCCAATGCCATCTGCCTTCATGTTTATTCTCCCCGATTCCTTTATGTTCTCCCTCTCTCTCATATATCTAGATCCCCACACACACATACAGAGATTATCTGTACATAAAGCAGCCATGTGTACACACTCTGCGTGTGGATAAAATGATTCAGTCCTTCAGATATTTACTGACTGATGCTACTCTATGCCAGCTGCTGTTCCAGGTCCCGGGTGAGAAGTGACAGATAGGAGAAGATCAAGTCATTGCCATCAGTGGGGAGAGGTGGGACATAGGTCAATAAGGTCATTCCTGAAAAATGAGTACCATGAAGAAAATAAAATCAGTCCTGTGTTGGGATGAAGTCCTGCGAGGGGGTTTAATACTACAGTTGTGGAATGCCTCTTTGAGAGGATGGCATTTGAGCTCAGACCTCAATGAAGAGAGAGAATCCCTCATGCCAAGATCTGGGAAAGGCACTTTCTAGCTGGAGCAGAAGCCTTCAGGTGAGAGAAAACAGGGTATGTTCACAGGACAGAAGGAAAAGCAGTGTAGCTAGAACGTAATCGGCAGGAGGAAGGGTGGGCAGCTGTGAGGTCAAAACCAGATCTCTGAGAGCCTGTGGCTCTTGGTTGGTAAGCAGGGGGAGGGGGAGGACCCTGTGTGCCTGCTCATCTCCTCTGGACAGGTGATGGCCAAAGGTTGCTCATAGTTCTCTCATTTACTCCTCCCAACAATCCTGGGAAGTGGAGACTGCCATCTCTATTTCATAAAGATCAACTGTGAAAAGAGCCCCACGGAGTTCTCTTTTCCTTCAGCACTTCAAAGATGACTGTGGAATCCTACAAACCCAGCTGAATTCACACACAATATGATCAAGATACCTACTGGTTGCTCGTGACGGATTGAGTCTAGTTGCTATTCTTATGTTTTTCTTCAGTCTAGCTCTATTGGTGGTCCTCGGAATATCTTCACTCTTCTTTAACACCAGAACATATGCTCCAGATCTTCCACTTGTCTCTTCTGCCTAGTCAGTCAACATTTATGATCAAAATATTTTCTTTTTGTTATTAACAACAATATTCTCTAAGAATCTTTGGAGTTTTTCATGTAGTACATGAAGATGAAAAGTCTTATTTTTCCATTCATTCCTTGGACCTGTATCGACTGAACATTGTACTGATCAGAAGGGTTTGTCCTAAGCTTCCGCTGGGACTTCCGGAGCCTGAGGTGGCGCTGGGAAGCCTGGGGTTTTGTTGTGTGTGGTGGCTTAGGGGACATGCCTGTTGATAAGGCTTCAGCTCCTCGTCATCCATGGATAACCCTTTTGATCTTTTTTGTGACAGCTTAGAATTTTATACTAAGGGTTAAATTCTAAACAATTTTTAAGATTTTTGTTCATTTTCCTGCTATATGACTGTGGGTGAATCCTAGAACTTCTGGCAAATCTTTGTTTAAATGAATCTTTCTTTTAGGATCACTAAATTATTAAATTAAAGATAGTGTGTATATGGGCCTTTGGCCCCAGGCTTCCCTTTTTTGCCTTCCTTTTCAAGCACAACTCCTAAAAAGTGTGTTCTGTCCCCAGTTCATGACCTCCCATTCTCTTGTGAACTCAACTCCAGATAGATGTCGTCTTTCCAGGAAAGTCATCCTTACCAGGAGAGCCATGACCTTGTTCTGCCCAAGCTGGTGTCATTATCAGTCTTCTCGGTGTTAGCTCCAAGCCCTCTGGTCCCTGGGCTTTCCCTGGCAGGCTCTTCCAAAAGAACTGGCCCCTCCCCCAACCCCCAACCCCCAAGTTATTCTCTAACGCTCCTGCATTTTTTTTTTTTTTTTTTTTTCATGATACTGGCGTTAGTTTCCTGTGGCTGCTGTAACAAATGACCGCAAACTCGGTGGCGTTAAAACAGTATATCGGGTGTTTATTCTTGCCGTTCTGGAGTTCAGAAGCCCAAAGTCCACTTCTCCAGGTTGAATTCAAGCTGTTGGCAAGGTTGCCCTCCCTCCTGGGGGTCTAGGAAGAAGTCATTCCTGGCCTCTTCCAGCTTCCAGTGGCTGCCCCCAGTCCTTGGCTTGTGGCCATGTTACTCCCATCTCTGGTTCCATGGTCATAGTGCCTTCTGTTGGTGTGTCCATGTCAAATTTCCCTCTTAGAAGGATCCACACAATTGCATTCAAAGCTCACTTGGAAAATCCAGGAGGATCTATCTGAGATTCTCATTTAATTACATCAGTCTTCCCCCCCCCCCCATAAGATAGTATTCACAGGTTCTAGAGATTAGGATATGGATAGTTTTGGGGGGACATTTTTCAGCCTATCCTAATACTTAACAGTTGAGATTGCTCAATACTTACTGTCTTAGTTCTCTCCTTTTAGATTGTAACATTTATGTGAACAGGGTGTTTTGTTTTGTATACCTTAACAACATGTAAAGAATGTCTTTTTATTTTGCTAGAACTTGGGGATGGGGAAGAGAACTAAATGTCTTTGGTTTCAGATAGAATTGGTTTCTCACAAAGAATATTATTGCCACACGTGAATTTGAATTTCCAGTTTGTTTGATTTTCCAGGAATTAAAGGAATGTAATGGTTTATAAGCCTTTTTAAATTTGTAAAACTTGTCATGCAATCTTACCCCACTGTTGACATCATATACTCCTGCAAACCATATTCATCTATTGGTTTACAGGGTAGCAACGGAATTGGACCAGTTGGCATTACATGGGCGCCATGCAATAGATGTTTCCTTGGGCACATGTCTGGAAGGGACATTTGGGTAGAATATTTAATGTATTAAAAACACCAAACATGGGGCACCTGGGTGGCTCAGTGGGTTGGGCCGCTGCCTTCGGCTCAGGTCATGATCTCAGGGTCCTGGGATCGAGTCCCATGTCGGGCTCTCTGCTCAGCGGGGAGCCTGCTTCCCTCTCTCTCTCTCTCTCTCTCTCTCTGCCTGCCTCTCCATCTACTTGTGATCTCTCTCTGTCAAATAAATAAATAAAATCTTTAAAACAAAACAAAACAAAACAAAAAAACCAAACATGGAAGGTTAAGTCAGTGGGTTTCTCCCCACCTATTTTGCACCTGAGAATGGCTCAAGAGAATCTATATAAACCTAGCTCTCATTCCTTCTTGCAAAGGTTCACAGTGCAAGGGCTTTCACATGTGTCTCTTCATTGGGAAGTTAGGTGATGATCTAAAGGGTTATATCCCCAAGGAAGGGGTGAGTAAGCTGGAAAACTGGAGTAAGAGCCCTAACTTTACCCTCCCCCTCCCAGAATGACCTACAATTTGACTAAATCTGTGATATGTCCGTGAGCTCTATGCCTTCCTTAAATATAGAGGTCTCTAGGTAGTATAGTAGTTCTCCCCTTATCCACAAGGGGTTACATTCCAGGACCCTTAGTAAGTGCCAGAAACCACAGATAGTACTGAACCCTATATATAGTTTATGTTTCCCTATAAATACATACCTACAATAGTTTAATTTATAAATTAGGCACAGTGAAAAACTAACAATAAAACAGAACAATAATAATCTATAATAAAAGTAATATGAGTGTGATCTCTATCTCAAAATACCAAAAGTACTGTTTTGACCCTTCTTCTTGTGAAGATGTGAGGCAATGAAATGCCTCCGTGATGAGATGAGGGGAGGTGAGATGAGGGGAGGTGAACGCAGCAGGCACCGTGACTTAGTGTTCGTATACTCTTGAGCTTCTGATGATACTTCAGGAGGGAGATCATCTGCTTCTGGACTATTGTTGACTGAGGATAAGAGGGGACTACTGTGTTTGCAAGAGTTGCCCCTTGACACAAGTTTATTTGTGGTCAATGAAACATTAGAATATCACTTCATAAGTAGGGGTATTTAACATAAAAAAATAACAGCTTATATTCAGCACTATGCTTATATCTAAGAGTTGAGATGGGAAAAAACAATTACCAGATATACAAACCTCGTGAGAGAAACCCTGTATTGAGAAAAATACCTGGGAAGACTCTGCTGCTATGGGATGAGTCTCCAGAGTTTTTCTGTGGCAGGTAGGCTGTGGGCTATAGGCCTGTGGATAGATCGACATAAAGTGGATTGTGAACTACATCCTGGTGATGGTAGTTCCTGGTATTCACCTACCTCTGATGCCTACATCCTGGTATTTGCTCCCTTATATTTTTCTTTCCTCTTTAGCGTGGGCAGGATGTGTGAGTTGATTTTGACTACTGGGATATGATAAAGGCCATAGGATGTAGATGATCATGTTTACATGATTATATGATTGTAGCATCCGTCTTGCTGGAGTGCCTCTCTGTATCTCTGCCACTGGCTTTGAATAAGCAAGCTGCCATGGATCCTGTGGCTATAATGAATTGAATACTCCAAAACCACGAGCATAAGGAAGCATGTACTTCCCCAGTCGAGCCTCCACAACAGACCTGATCTTGTCTGACACCTTTGATTATCACCTTGGTAAATCCTGAACAGAGGACCCAGCTAAGCTGTGCTCAAACTACTCTTGATTCTGGGAAATTGTGAGATAATAAATGTGTGGTGATATAAGCTAAATTGTTAATTAACTCTGTGGCAATAGAAAAGGAGTCCAGTTCCCAAGCCACCTCCCTCCCCACCAAAGCAAGGGTGGCTTGTTGTAGTTTCACCATTGGATAAGGCAACAGAAGAAACAGATGATAGGTTGGGGGAGGAGGGGCAGGGTGAGCTAGGGAGGCACACTAGTTTTCATCCAGGCTAAAGCATTTATACCTAATCCCAAAAGCACTGGAGTCCCTTTGAAGAGATTTATTTATTTTTATTTTTTTTAAAGCTTTTATTTATTTGACAGAGAGTGAGCACAAACAGGGGAAGTGGCAAAGGGAGAGGGAGAAGCAGGCTCCCCAGACAGCAGGAACAGGCCGATGCAGGACTCCATCCCAGGACCCCAGGATCATGACCTGAGCTGAAGACAGTTGCTTAACCAACTGAGCCACCCAGGTGACCCCTTTGAAGTGTTTTAAATGAAGGAATAACAAGTTGAGATTTATGGACTCTAATTCCCCTCTCAATAAAAATAAAGGAGCAAGGGATGCCTGGGTGGCTCAGTCAGTTAAGCATCTGCCTTCAGCTCGGGGCATGAACCTGGAGTCCTGGGACTGAGTCTCATATTGGGCTCCCAATTCAATGGGGAGTCTGCTTCTCCCTCTGCAGCTCTCTTGTTCTCCCTCTCTCTCTCTTAAAAAAAAAAAAAATGAGGGAGCAAGACTAACCCTTAAATTCTTTGCACCTAGAGCCCATTACCCTTGTGCTCTTGCCCCATCCCAGATTGAATGCCTTTGTGGTGGACCCTTTCTTGCCTGCTGCCCCAGGATCTCCCTCACACTCCCCATCCCCACGCCTCCATCTCTTTCCAAACTCCGAACTGTTATTTCTGAAACTTTCTTCAGATTTACTCTACCACTTTGAAAGTTTCTAAAGGCCAATACATTATTGGCCTTTAGAAAGCAGCTTCAGACGTACTCCAAACAAAAGCCTGCGGAGCGGAGACATTCTAGATGAGTCCTTAAGGGAGTTGGCATTTGATAGGCAAATGACGCTGAAGGGGGCTGGGTAGTGTGCCTCGGGGCCCACAAGGCCAGCTAGTCTCAGCTCTATTAACTACTTTAAAAATTATCTATTTCCATTATTGCCAGTGATCTAGCTTTGTTCTTACTGACACATTTTCAGTAAATATGTGAGAGAAATAATTCTTGTTCTACAGCTGTGGCACTTCAACGCTGTCAATTAGTGTGTCTCTCTCTTCCATTCTGGCTTGTGCTGCTAGCTTTTAAACTTGGAGGAAAAGACCTTATTTTCCTAAACCACATCAAATTTATTACCATGACTAATCAGTTGTTTTTAGATTCACACCACCTTTCCCCCTTATTGTGGTGGTGGTCCTGGTGCTTCTTCCTTCTCTCCTCACTTCCCTCCACTCCCTCATGGATTCCTCCTTCCATAGACTACTCTGAGCTCTTCATACACTGTGTCTGCTCTTCAAGGTTTTAAGTGGCCTGGTGGCCTGGGCATTGAGAACAGGACACGGTGGAGAGTCCTCACTCCTGTTATCTCTCGCCAGATGATTCCAGTTTCCTCCCAATTGGTTTTTCTGCATTCCCCTTCTGTTCTCCTCCCATCCCTTCTTTTCACAGAAGCCACATTCAAGGACAAATCTGGTCGAGGCACTCCACTATTTAGCATTCCGCCATGGTCCTCCCTGGCCTGGGGTGGAGGCCCCACTCCTGAGCTCTGGCTCCTGTGTCCCTTCCGGCTTCAGGGCTCACAGCTCTTGTGTCTCTCTCCACTCCAGCCCAGTGCAGCTACCCATGGATCGTAAACAGAGGCATGTGCGCGCTTCCCTCTGGGGCCCCGTGGGTGTTGTCCCCTCTTCCTCACAGGTGCCTGGGGCCCCATTTTCCTCTGTCCGAAGCCTCCTCACAGGGAAGTCCCTGACCACAAACTCTTTTGTGCTTCCTTAGGTTAGTCCTTCCATGATAATGGCCTGTCTCATTTCTTTCTTGCTCCCCACCACCCGCCCCAGGCAGGGTCTTAATGCCTAGTGTAGCTGCAAGGGCAGTGTCACAACACAACAGGTCTAGACTACTGAGCAAATGCAGTCTGGGGTGGTTTAATGGCTTAGACTTTAGACTCAGGGATCAGATGGCCCGGGGTTCTGCCTCATTCAAACAGGTGGGGAAAGGCAGAAGGGGTGTGTCTCCAGCCTCTGGGGTTTGTGTTTTACAACTGAAGGCTAACTGCTCAGCCTCACTCTGGTCTTACAGGGCAATGTTCCTGCTTGGCTGGCTGAATTCCTCTTGCCCACTTACCGCCTGAGTTGCTCCAGGCTCAGAAAGGGAGCTCCGTGGGGCCCTCTACTGGTGATTTTGCCCCAATGCCCCAAGGTGCATCCTTGCTCCCACGGCTTGCTCCCAGATCCCTCTCAGCCTTGAATACAGCAAGCAGAAGAACAAACCCCCTTGGAGGTACTAAGCCTGTCCCAGTGGCCCCCTTTCTACGGAGGCCTTGAGGTAATTCATGCAAATGGCATTTCTAGGAAACCCAGACCAGCTGCCAAGAAGGGATTGAAGGCAAAAAAACGAAGACTCTTTCTTAGAGGTTGATTTGAGGTGAAAGTGTCCTGAGGCAGCCCAGGAAGTTTGGGCCTTTGCAAAGGAACCATCTCCCCTTCTCCTCTCCTGTCCACTTAGCTCCCTACCCATGCAAATCTCTGCCCTGTGGAGGACACAGGGAGAAGCTGTAATTTCCCTTTCCATGTTGATTATGCCTGTTATTTTGGAACTAGGGTAGTCGTGCAGGCTTGACCACCAACTGGAGTGGGAGGGTAGAGAGTACCGGGCTGTGTGTGTCCCCCCCCCCCCCCCCACAGCTCCTTCGTGACTGGACTCCCTGCTGTCATGACCTTCTGTCTTCAAGCCACCTGAGTTCTTGTTTTATGACCTGCGGTCTGATTCTTCCTTCTTGCTGGCCTTTATTTCATTTTGACTGTAACAACGGAGAAATAGCTTGTAAACTCTCTCCAATCATGGATGTACATGTTACAGAGAAAAGTACAGGAATGTCTAATGGGCCTGAAACCACACAGGAGAATGGAGCATTGATCACTCAGTTTCTGGAGGTGGGGGGACGAGACTTCAATGCTAGTTCTCTGTGTTTCTGCCTGTAAGAACGTGGAAAGTTCTATTCCTTCTTTGCCCCATCTATAAAATGGAGGCAGTAAATGTACTCGTCAGGGCTCTTTGCTGTAAGCCATGGAAATCAGCGGTGACTTCAGTTAAAATAAAGGGGGCAGGGATAATGGGAAGGACCTTTGGGGATAGCTGTTTCACAGATTCGGTGTAGGGTGAATTTAAATAATGGATAGAATCATTTAGCTATATATATATATATATATAGATAGCTATATATATATATATCTATATAGATCTATATATATCTATATATAGATATATATAGATCTATATAGATATATATATATAGATATATATATATAGATAGATATATATATATAGCTATATATATATATATATATATAGCTATATATATATATCTATCTATATATATATATAGCTATCTATATATATATATAGAGAGAGTTTGACAAGTGATGGCTGTTCTTGTACCATTATCGTTGTAGTATTCTTCCTTCGAGCTGTGTCCTGACTTTCTTGCCTGTAGCTCTGTCTTGCTAAAAAGCCAGTGTTGGCCTTGATAGTAAACATTCTTTTGATTTTAGGGAATTGGTCTGTAGAACACATAGTCCGCTGTTCTTTAAGCTATTTAAATAAATTACTTATTTATTTATTTTGTTATATTTTATATTTCATATTTTATATATATTTTACATATATTAAAAATATTTAGTTATATTTATTTAACATAACTAACTAACTAAATAAATCTATTTAAACTTTGATTCACTGTTGCCCAAAGTGGTAGGGTCATAGGGAACAAACTTGGCCTCTAGTCTCTCACTTCATCGGAGACTACAGACAGGGGATAGTTCTCTGAGAAGGGCAAGCAACACTAATTTACCTAAATACTTGCCCCATAGGGCCATTTCCAATACTATGTTAGAGGCGCTTAAGGAATTCGAGCTCAGTCGTCAACATCAACTTTCCTCTTCTGTGACCTTTAATAACTGGGCTCTTGTCTGAGTCAACTCAACATTTACCAAGCATCTCCTACATATTAGTGGCTGATTATACAAGAACGGTGCCTGCCTCCAGTGTGCTTTGCTGTTTCAGGGAGGAGATGAGGGATAAGATGACTTAATTATAAGGCCATGCTGGGAATGTTGCTGTAGACACCTATAGACTAAGTACAGAGGGCACATGGAGGAAAATGGAATTAGCCAAGGAGAGCAGTGCGGGGGAAGCAATTGGAGAGGATCTCTTGGGAGAGATGACATTTGGCCTGGGGGGTTAAGAATGCATAGAAGCTTGCCAGGGTGACAAAAGGAATGTAGTATTAGCAAGAGCCCAAGGACCTTCAAATTCAGCCTCTGTGGTTTGTTTCATGGTTTTGAAGTTCAAGAAGTAAGAGAGGTGACATGGTCAGATTGGAGCTTCAGAAAGTGAATTCTGGTGGCACTGCAGAGTGTGCTTTAAAAGAGGGTCATCAGACAGGGAGAGCAACGAGGACGCTGGTACTCCAGTTGGGAGAGATGACAAGGGCCTGACCTGTGGCAGTGGAGGAGGGAATGGGTGGGAAGTCGTATGTCTGGGACCCATTAGGCGTGAACGTTAGGGGACAGGACAGAGCTGGGACTATTTTGAGGAGTCCCATTTGCCTACTGGGGTGGAAGGTAGTGCTAGTCTCCACTCCACTTGTCTTGAGAGGATGAGGAGTCTGATTTGCTGAGTCGAGGTGCCTGTGGGACATTCACATGAGAAGTCCATGGGCACATGAGGATCTGGAGGTCCAGAGAGAAGTCTGAGGCTGCTTAGAAGGGGCCCAGGCCTGGAATCAGCCCTCCTGTCAGAAAAGGACAGATTCAGATGAACTCCAGACTTGTCCCTTGGACCTGAGCCTCCCCGTCTCTTTATGCCTGGGGGCCCTGTCTTGTTCTTCTTAGTTACCTGACCCAATCCCAGAGTTCAGTCCTTTACATCTCCATGTAGATGTGGCCTTGCTGCCCTGTTCACCTCAGTGATGGCCACCGGCCACTTCCTTGGATTTCTCAGCTGTTGCCTACCCACCCTTCAGAAGGGCCAGAAGATAAAACTGGGCCTTCTCGTTGCTGGTGATCATCCTGGACTGTATTGCCTTCTGACTCTGGAGACTGTCTTGGAAGCCATGGTGTGTCTGTATGAAGAATCCCCTAACACCCTCTGTGGGAGATTTCACCACCTACAAACCAGTCTTCATGGCTGACATTTGCCTTGTCCTGTCCTGAGACAAATAGAAAGCAGTTTGACTTTAAACAAACAAGGAGGTAAACAGGTCCAGAGCTCTCAGCTGGCAGGCAGTTTGGGGGCTTGCTATGGCTGTTTAAAGAAGAGAAGATGGTTGATTTAAAGAAGAGAAGATGGCTGTTAGATTTGCAACTTTTCTCAGCTTTCAGAAGGCAGAGAGGAGACATCTCAGTAAATCAAACATGTAGGTGTTGCCCCCAAGTGGCACAAAGGAGATTAGGTTCCAACCATCATTCTTTATGAATGGTACCTTAAAGGCTGGATGGAAATGGTCTTTAAAAAAAAAAAAAAATGACATCAGCCAAGTACTGGATTTGTAAATCAGGAAGCTCGTATCTATGGTTATTTTGGATCGGGCAGAGTAAAAATCCAGTTACCCCTACCCTAGCACAGAAATTTATGTCCTGCCCCCTCCCCCACCCTCCCCCTTCAGGTTTTTAACTTAGGAGTGAGTCTGGTGGGGATTGGCCGACTTCTTTCTCATCCTTCATGGACGCATCTGGACTGTCTTTACCTTTTATCCTGGAGTGACTATGCTCTTCTGACTAGACTCTGGAGACCTTTCTTTTCATGGCTCTCTTGGGTGGTTAACTCACTTATGGATGAAAGAGCACTGGACTAGGACACAGGAGCATTTAAATTTTAGTCCCAGTTGGGTGACATTGGGCAGGTCTTTTGACCTCCCTGGGTCCGGGTTTCTTTATCCATACAGTAAGGAAATTAATTGAAACACCTGGGCAGGATATTTCCCCTCTCAGTTAGCTATGTCACCTGTCCCTTTCAGCCCATCCTCACACACTCTCTTCCCATTTCTCAGGGAAACATACAGCTTGCCTACAGCTCCTACTGCCTGGCCAGCTATTCTTCCCGCCTGCCCTCCCTCCCTCCCTCCCTCCCTCCGGCTCCATCTCCCTTCTTCTTCCCATCCCAGGGATAGTTTATGACCCAAGAGCAATCACTTCAGAACCTGGCTTTGCGGTCAGGCTTAAAAAGATGAATTGGATTCATCTCTTTTTTGGGGGGGGGGGGTTGGAATTGGAACAGAGGAGCCTAAAAGGAGTTTTTCAGTTCGCAGAATGGATAGAGGAGATTCTAGACACTAAAAGTCTCAGCTGGACTTCTTTTCTATCCTTGGCTGTTCTTGAGGATTTCATGCTCCATCCATTGAAAAATCTTTTTTTATTTTTATTTTTATTTTTTTTTATTTATTTGACAGAGAGAGAGAGAGATCACAAGTAGGCAGAGAAACAGGCAGAGATAGAGGGGGAAGCAGACTCCCTGCCGAGCAGAGAGCCCGATGTGGGGCTCGATCCCAGGGTCCTGGGATCATTGACCTGAGCCAAAGGCAGAGGCTTAACCCACTGAGCCACCCAGGTGCCCCTCCATTGAAAAATCTTACCTGGACACAGAATCTTGAGTAGGCTACATAGGGGGAAGATGAAGCTTCCCTGCAGAGTTTCTAATGTTTAGTGGGAGAAGACAGACCAGTAAGCCACCTTTGGCTTCTCCGCATTTCAGGACTATCTTCCTCTAATAGATTTGAAGAAGAGAGACTTGCTCTCCTGTCTGCTTGTGAGTCGCCTACACTACAGCTGCCTTCTCTATGGTATGCTCAGGGGAATCTGAGTTCAAATCCCAGAATTGTCACTTACCAGCTGTGTGCTATGGAACAAATCACTTACCTTCTCTAGACCTCCGTGACCATGTCTGGAAGATGAGGATAAGAATCCAGTCTACCTCATCAGGTTGTTGTGAGAAGTATACAAGCACTATACCTGACTCTATAGCTCATGGCTTTTAAACATGAATACGGACCTGGGAGAAAGCGTGTCCCTCCTTACCTCTCTACTGCTTCAGTGTGTGGGTCGCCACTGTTACCCCTCAAGTGATTTGGAATGAGAACCAAGGAACGGTGGAAAAGGGAGCCTGCCAAAATTCTCACAGCACATCGAAGACAGCAACAGATAGAGAATTTTCTCTTTGGTTCTTGCCCTAGTTTCTTATTCTTCAAGTTGTATTGTGTGTGTGTGTGTGTGTGTGTGTGTGTGTGTGTGTGTGTGTGTGCATGCATTAGTATGTGAGCATGTTTGTGTGTGTGTGTATGTATTGATTTCAACTTTCACAAAATCGCTACCAGGTGATAATCACTCAGGCTCCATGGAGGAGAAACATTCAGAAAGTAAGGTGCGGAGTTTCCTAGGGAGGAAGACAGGTTCAGTTCTGATAAATTTCCGGCCCTGACAGCTTTTAGTCTTTCTGTCTGGAGGGGGAAAAAATGCAAATAAATAATAAATAAATAAAATCCACATTAACATGAGAATTACCTTACAGTGTTTCTTGAGAGGAAAAAACACAGAGTTGTGCGAGCAGATCTATTTCAAGATGATTTGAGAGGGAGTTAGCGCCGATTGTTTTATGTCTCAGTCTATTAGGTACTGTACAATGCAACAGATCCATTCTAATTTATACAGTTGTTCAGCAAAACTTTTGTGGGTTTTTAAATTGACTGTAATGTTTAGCATTTGGAATATAAATTTTTTCAGGCCTCTTATTTGGTCGTCTCAATGGTGCATTACAAAGTATTTTATAGTGTCTGATCTGCTTAAGTTTTACAACCAGCTTCTGTTGTTCTGCACTTTTTACAGCAAGTGCTCAGAGTGAGACTGGCCCTCCATGGCTCCTGGTGGCCCCCAAGGCCACTCCCAGGGGCTGGTGAGGGATCTCCATGTGAGCGCAAGATGGCGACAGCCCTCTTTCTTTCATTCCCTCCTTGCCTGGGATTCCTACCAAGCATCTGTGTTCTGAGACCACCGACACTAGTTTCATCTACAGACATGAGACATAATCCTGGGTGGGAGTTTGCCTGCCTTGTCCAAGCTGTGATGAGCTAAAGCCTCAAGCTTCCTCCTCTCGTGCTTTCTTCCTTTATTACCAACCTTGACATGGTAGAAAAGTACAGGCAGTCTTCGCTTGCACATGAGCTGCTTTACCCTTTGTGATGTGGCTTCTACAGAAACCACTTTCTCAAAGATCCACAGTTGTCTCTCATGGTCAAATCTAGGTGCCTGTGTTCTCTGAGTGTCTGTGGTATTTAACACTGAACATATGTCCTCCTTGATAGCATTTTTCCCTTGATCAAGTTGATATAACTTTTATCTTCTGTTTTCACTCTTCTTCTAGACCCTTGTCATCTCCTGCATGTCTGGGAACGGCTGGTCATAACCATGTCCCCATCTTGCCCGGTGGCACGTACAGGTCAGATCTCTGAAGCTGTCCTTGTACGTTGTATCTCCACTCTTCCTCCTCTGATTCTCCCAAGGTGTCCACTTTTTATGCTGTTTGTCACATTTTATATTAATGGGTCTAGCTGGGCCTCCCTTGGCCCATAACTGGAAACTCCTGGAAGCAGGGAGTGTGAATGATGCAGCTCTGGGAGTCCCATGGTGCCTAGCACACAGCAGAAGCTCACAAAGTTAACCCACTTTCAGATGCGTGCTTAGAGATGGAAGGAAGGAAGATTTTTGGAAGCTGAGGGAGAAGGAAAGAGGAGAATGAGAGGAGGCTGAAGAGCTAGGGAAGGACCGGATGAGGAAGGGAAGTTGAGAGTCCTTGGAGGATTCTGGATTTGACCCAAAGAACTGGAATCAACACAGGATTTCAGTTGTAAGAAATGACATGGTCCGCTTGGCATTTAAAATTGTTTTTCTGGCTAAAGTGTGAAGACTAGAAGGCAGAGGAGTTGGCAAAAGATGGTGGTAGCTTAGATTGATGAGGGGAGTGGAGAAAAAAGGGAAGAGATTTAAAAAATAAAAAGATGGTAGGCATAAGAGACAGGAATCATGACTGGATGTGAAGGATAAGAGAAAGGCAAGTACAAAGAGTGCTTGCCAAGTTTCTGATTTAAATACCTGGCTCCATGGGGGTACAAATTTTGTAACAAAAGACTATTGAAGCAGCAGGTTCCGCTGTTCAGGGGAGACAAACAAGGGGGAAGTGATTTAATTTCAGGCATAGTGAGCCTGACACGCATGAGACATACCAGTGAAGATGGGTGTGGGCCTAAAATGGAAATGTGATGGCTGTGGAGATGGCCGCTGGATCTTTGGGAAGAGACAAGGGTACCTGAGAAGGGAGGAGAATAATGAGAGAGCCTGAGATAGAAGGAAGAACAGAACATGGAAGTTTCTGGCATCTACAGGCCTGTGGAGAAAGCAGAGTCAGCCTTGAATGCTGAGGAATAGTTTGGTGTTGCTGAGACTGAAGGACTGCTGTGTTTCCAGAAGGTGAAGGGAACGGACAAGCACTCACTGGGAGTAGTGCCGGCTGGTCAGCGGCATTGGCGAAACAGACTGGGTGGAATCCTGTTTGGATGGGCTGAGAAGTGAATGGACAGTGAGGAAACAGGGATTTGGGTTGTAGAAAGTTCCACTGAGAATTTCTGCTAAGGGGAGAGACGGAGGGGAATTCAGAGGACCCATGGGGTGTAGGAGAGATTTGGTTTTGTTCACTGACATTTATTTTTAAGGTTGAAGGGACTAGAGCTTGTTCCAGTGTGAGAATGGAAGGGGCCGGGGAACAGGGAGAGGAGGAAGATGCATGACAACTAAAGGAAGGTGTGATGAATGATGACTAAAGGCCTCAGGTTCCTGAGAATGTGGATGTGGCCTCCAGCTGCAAATAGATAAAATGGCCTCACCTCTGAGGAGAGAAGCCTCTGAATTTAAAACAGGAAAGAAAGAGGGGGGTCCCAGGAATTAAAAAAAAGGGGGGGGGATGGTGGGTACAATTCAGGGCCTTGGTGACAGTGGGAAGACAAGTGTCCCTCAGAAAGCTTCACTCTCTGAGGCATCATGTACAGCCAACTCTGTCATTATTAACAACAGCTGCTGCCATAACGTAGCAGCTGCCATAAGGACTGTTAACTGTGCCAAGTGTTTGTAGTGAGTGACTCACTGAATCCTCATGACGAACTTATTGGATAGGTTCTAACTCCTAGATGAAGGATCTGGGCTTCCGAGGGGCTATGTGACTTGACCAGAGTGACAGCTGGTAAGTGATGGAGCCAGGAATTGAACCCTTCAGTGATTTTGAACCCCCCGCTATTGTTATGAGTGCGGCTACTCTTGGTGATTACTATTCCATTGACTTGAGGGGCTAACTTTTTTTTTTTTTTAACTGCACTACCCACCTCGTGCAGGTGGCAGCGTGTGCAGTACACCAAGGAAGGTTCTGCTCTCTAAGTCCTGGGACTCACTAACTCCCTGCAGCTTGACAATCCTGGGAATGAAGGGAGTGGATCAGAGGGAAGCCTCTTCCCACACATTCTGAGCTGTGGTAACCGGGGGCCGTGTGGCACTCACACCCTTTCTGTGCCCCGTATCTAAAGGAGAGGACAGCCAGTATCTGTCAGCACTGGAACAGGTAATGAAGAGTGCAGCCTTAGGCTTCTTTCTCACAAAGGGCTGTTGGGATTTTTGTTGGAAGTGTTCAAGGCACACTCTGCCCTCTTGTGGCCAACCTCTCCCAAGACCTAAGGGGTATCCACACTGGAGCTGGACAAGGGGTGGTGTGGGAACCGCCTTGACTTGGCAATCCCCTTGTCCCAAGCATTCTGTTGCAGGAATTTCTGTGTTCTTTTCACGCAGTGGTCACTCTCTCCATCTCCTACAATAATGTCCTGAACAACTGAAAAATCCAGCCGACCCAAACTCCAAGGCCATTTTGTGACCATGGAGTCTTGAGTGAAATTGTTGCCGCCAAGGGCTTGTGCCTGTGGATATACGAACACAGACTTCGGAGGCGGAAAGACCTGGGCTCCAGGCCCAGTGCAGGATCCCACCTGCTGGACTGTTAGTTTCTTCCCCCTGTGACATGGGGAGAACGGTCACCTGCCTCAGGAAGAAATGGGCAACTCTACGTAAATGGCTTGGCCCCACGTGGTTGTCCGATAAACACTGGTCCTCATCCTTCTTTGGCGTAACTCCCTGGTTTCTGGGAAGATCTTCTAGGACAAGAGAGCTGTCTCTATGACAACAGCTGAGCGGTGCAGCACTATTGTAATGGTGTGTTTTTTTGTCCAGATCCCCACTGGACAATAAGCTTTTGTGAGGCTAGAGATCTTGTTTGTACCCCCACTGCCCAATGCATAAGCCATTCAATAAATCTTTGTTGAATGAATAAAAGCCAAACGTGTGGGTCCTCATGCCAAGCATTTGAGGTCACTTCTTAGGCACATTAAACTAGGAGAACCTCTACTATGGAAGTTCTGCTTACTAGGAGTCAAGCCATTGATAGAATTTAATTTTGGGCCTTACCTTTGCTCTACTATAATTTGCCTCCTAGCTGGCAACTTTGACCTTTGCTGGAAAACAGAGCTCGCGGTCTGCTGCCGGGTGCTTTGTGAAAAGGGCTCGTGCGTGTGTTTATGGAATGGGGCCTGATTTAATGCACGAGCCTTTTCCAAGGGGTTTGGCCTTGGTTTATCGTTGAGGGGATTATTACAGAAAAGAGGGTTAGCAACTCCCTTGCTGACTGTATGCTTGAAATCTTTACAAATCAACAGTGTTTGTTTATATTCAAAACATTTTTTTAAAAGTAACTTATTTATTTTGTTATTAGACTTGGTCCCTCTTGTCTTCTTATGCTTTCCTTGGGTCAATGTCTTCATGGCTTCCAAATGTGATCTTGGAGTTGCTTCGGTTCACTGTGGTCCTAGGAAGGCTATAATGTCCCTATTGCTCTGGACCTTCTTAGGGTATCATTTGTACAAACACAGAAAAAAAAAACAACAACCCAGGCTTTCCTTGCAGCCTGGGTTGCCAGCATTCTTCTTCAGAACTTCATTCCCCAAAGAAAATCCCTTACAAGACCCCAGTCAGGGACAGGTCAGTCAGGGGCAGGTGCCTCAGTCAGAACAGCCCTTTTGTATCTCTGGCCACAGGTGACTATTTTCATGTGTAAGTTTCAGAAAATCTTAATTTGGGGGAAAAAATCCTCTTCTCTCCCATTCATGTAAACAAAATCAAAGAAGCCAGTATGGTCACAACATCTAAGTGAGGTGAGGGCATAACGTTGAGTAGCCTTAGGCTGGAGGTGGCTTCCTTCCCAATGCAGAGAGTGTTAATAGCAGCAGCAATACTTAGAATTTACTAGGTGCCAGGCATCAGGCTAATCCTACAGAGCATGTACCTAGTAGGATTCTCACAACAGCAGCTGTGATGTGCGTATCCTGCTTCATTTTACAAGAGAGAACCTGAAGCTTCCAGTAGACGAGTGACTCGGTAAGGATTGCACTGTCAGTACACAATACAACAGGGTTCACACTCAGGCCCATCCGACCCACATTCTTAAAAACTGGGTAATGCCCAAGGACAGCTCCTTTATTCGATGATAGTCTAGGGAGAGGTTGATGCTCTGCCAGCCGTGGCACTCTGGAACCCACTGGAACTGCTCCTTCCACATTGTGGTCTTTGTAATGCCACCAATACCTCCTTTCAGTTGTCTGTGTTAGGTCGAGATTTCTCCCCACCCAAAGTCAGTCTCAGTCTTGGTCTGAAGATTTAGTTTTACATTATAGAAGCTCCCTCGCTTTGTCTGTTGGCTATTGGCGGGCCTGATGCGTTTCCTCCTTCTCCTTCCTTTTTCCCTCTTCTTTCTCCCTAAAGAGTATTCTCTTTCAATCTTGCCGGGTGATTTGGCACCATTTATTCATTAGTGCAAAGGACTTCTCCTTTTAGAAAATCAATATATCACAGACTAAGGAGAGTGTTGGAGGCAGGCCCAGGAGCAATGGCAGAAAGCCGGGGGGATGGGTTGAAGTGATGGCTGAACACCATCCAGCGGGGCAGGCGGGAGGCAGAAAAAGAGCCGGAAGAACCAGGGGGAAGGGGCGGCAGAGGGGCAGGTGCATGGAAAAGGGCCAGGAATGAGCACAGAAACAAATTTCGCGTGTGTGAAAATGCTGGGCTCACTTTAACCACAAACCTCTTTCCTGTTGAAAAGATAATGCTGAGAAGTTAAGTCCTTCATTGCTAGAGTGTGGGGTAAGGTCGAGAAGCTTGCCGTTTCTGGCTGCAGGTGGCTTGGTAGAGCTACAGAGGGGAGGAGAGAAGCAGTCGGGTTTCTCTGGAACAAGAGGAGGTATCAGTTTGATGGTCGGAGCTACATTTGCTGTGCTCTGTTCAGAGCCTCCTCTGTGATTTCTCCTCAGGCAAAAAGTGTTTCTGCTTGGGGTGCCTTCAATGGAAAAATCTCCCTGCGTGAGGTGACCTTCTCTACAGTAATTTCATATAATCTGTAGGGATTTTGAGTTGATTGTGATATTTCTATATTGTCCCTGCTTTTTTTCCTGAGAGAGGGAGAAGGAATACGTTGCCAGTAAAGATGGGTAGGAACTCCCTGTCACCTCCTTTTCCCAAACTTCAGAGCAGTAATGACAAAATCTGGGTCTAATACTGACGGGAGAGAGAGAATTGTTTCTGGAGGTCTTCTCTCCACCAAGAGCAGAAAAATCCTAGGCAATGAAATTAATGTACATAACCAAACCATACAAAATGATACGAAGAGAGATCCCAGGATAGGCAGCATTCTAAAGATGACCCCCATAACCAATTCCCTCTTCTTGAGTGTGGGCAGAACTGGTAACTTGCTAACCAACAGAATATGGTGAAAGTGAGGTCATTTGACAGGTAAATTAAAGTCCCCAATCAGTTTACTTGAATCCAAAAAGAACCATCCTCAGGGGGCCTAACCCCCTGAAGTGAGCCTTTCACAGAGGGTCTAGAGGTCACAGAGATTCTTCTGCTGGGCTCGAGAAAGCAAATGGCCGTGTTCCAGAGAGGGTCACGTGGTGGAAATCTGTGCGTTGTCTCTAGGGAGGGAGACCTGCAGTCCTATAACTGCAAGAAAGTGAATTCTGGCAAAAACCAGTGAGACTGGTAGAGAACCTCACGCCCCAGACCAGATCACAGCCCCCACTGATGCCTTGATTTCAGTGCGGTGAGTCCCTGGAGAAAGGACCCATACTTGTTCTCCTGATAGACGGAAAATGTGAGATGAGAAGTCTGCTCATAGAAACTGCTAAATTAGTGGCAAATGGCGAACCAGCAGTAGAAAAATGAATAAGGATCCTGTGTCTTTCAAAGGAGATCTCAACCAGTGTTGAGGATGAAATCTACTTCAAGACGCTCTGGTTCCTAATCTAAATAGAAACCCCAGTTTTTCTCTCCTTCAATCACTACCTGCCAAGACTCTCTGGAAGCCCCCTCTTAGGGAGCTCCGTCATTAAGGGCTTCCCGAGAGCTTGCTTCTGGGGGCTGCAGGAAGAGAAATAAAACAGAGATGTTTTTCTTTTGGTCTCATTTTGTAAGATTATGGTATGCAAATTCCTGTGTACATTGGGCAAAGCCCCTTTGTAGGCTTTTCAGCTGTCTCAGCAGTGGTTTGGGGAAGCGCGGTGGGGGGGGCGGGAATTCACGGAAGACACTGCGTGGTTTGCTGGCTCCCTCCAGTATGTAAATTAACCAGCAATATGCAAATGACCACTCGGGTTTGCAGTCCTTTCCTCCTGGTCTTTCTAGACAGTGGCGGGGAGTGAAAAAGCCTCTCAGGTTTTGCTGCTTTTTTGCCCATTTTTGTTGTGAGCGTCTTCCAGGGCATGGAAAAATGTGATTTTGTAGTTTCAACTATAGAACTTCGACTCCTGAAGAATGTTGAGAACGCCCAGACCCCGCGCTGACGGGGCCTCTTGTATTTCCTGGCGCTGACAGGGCGGGGCTCTAGAGTCAATATGGCGGCCTCTTTACTTGTCTCGGCTTACCAGGCTCAGCACTGGGTGCAGTGGGCTTTGTTCGAGGAATAAAACCTCTTCTTTTACGAGAGAAAGAAAATGAAGGGATTCCTCCCCACCCCCAGCCAGCAGGGATTCGACCTCTTGCCCAAGGTCACAGAGCTTGCTGGTGGCCAAGGTGGTTCTGGATCACCAGCCTTCTGGATTTCTGTGCCTTCCCACCCGACCCCCAGTTCCTGAACGGGGGTCACCTGCCGAGGAGGCGTCTGCTGCTCAAGGACTCCAGCGGGTCACCCGCAGCCCAGCCGGATTCCTCCCCCGTCCCCCCGCTCCCCTGCCTCTGGGGTCTCCGTCAGGCAGCTCTCAGCTCTGTTCCTGTGTTGTGCATACTTTTCCTGATGGCCTCCCTGCCCAATTCCCTCCAGTGCAGTTTTCAGCTTCACACTTCATGAATTTTATTCGCAATCGATAAATAAACCTATTATCATCAAGGTTTTGTATTCTCATCATATATCGTCATCTGTCATAAACCATTTCATGCAGGAGCCCCGTTCACTCAGCATAGCCCACTCATCTTTATTTCTGAGCCAGTGATGGAGAGATAGAAACTAGAAACGCAAGCCCAAGAATTCAGTTTTGGCTCAATAACAGCATGTCTAAAGATAAAAATCATATTTAGACATTATTATATTTGAGATTAGTGCTGGGGGAGAAAAAAGTCATTACCCCGTCAGGCTCTCTGTGCTTATTAGAAGGGACAAAGTATTTTGTTTTTCCATTCAAATGTGACAGATCTGATGGAAAAGCGGCTTTTCATTAAGGTGTGTTTTGGAGATGTTTGTGGCTGCTGGCCATATCTGTAGGTTTTGTGGCGGGGGTGCATTTGATCTGAGTGCAGCTTTGGGTGGGGAAATAAGCCCGAGTCATAGCTACACAGATACTGAAGTACTATGAGGGAGAGGCAAGTAATACTGCTTGTTTAATTAACAGCGCCATTTCCTGAGTTACCAGCACAGTCTTCAAGGGTAGCAAACATTTTTTGCTGGATTCTTGAGTAGGAGAGGCACACACTCCATGACTGGGGTGGCGGGTCCTTAAGCGAGGGGCGCGTGGGTGGCTCAGTCATTAGGCGTCTGCTTTCGATTGGGGTCATGATCCCAGGGTTCTGGGATCTAGGCCTGCGTCCGGCTCCCTGCTCAGTGAGAAGCCTGCTTCTCCCTCTCCCACTCCCCTTGCTGGTGTTCCCTCTCTCTGTCAAATCAGTAAATAAAAAAATTTTTTAAAAAAGATTTTTATTTATTTATTTGACAGAGATCACAAGTAGGCGGAGAGGCAGGCAGAGAGAGAGGAGGAAGTAGGCTCCCTGCTGAGCAGAGAGCCCGATGCAAGGCTCCATCCCAGGACCCTGAGATCCTGATCTGAGTCGAAGGCACAGGTTTAACCCACTGAGCCACCCAGGTACCCCAGTAAATAAAATCTTAAAAAAAAAAAAAAAAGGAACTTAAGTGAAGGCTTAGCGAGTAGGATGGTAAGTCATGGTGAATGGTTCTTAGCCAAACTGTGGGCACATAGTTCTGAACTCTATACTGCTTCCACCCTTGACACATCCAAGGACTATCAGATAATGGTAATATTAACCATCTTTTGGGGAGACCTGGCATTCTGGGCTGGTAGCCGTCAGCCCTGAGGACAAATGTTAGGTACCCCGTGACCCTTTCCTAGCCCACTGGTTGGTAAACCATGCACTGAGAAGGAATGAATGGGGAGGCCACTATATCTCTTGTGTTCTGGGATTTTCCTGGGACCCATTCATTGATACAGAAGAAAGGTCTTTTGAATGGCCTGTTCTGCTGTCCAGAGACACTTCACAGAGCCAATGTGTTGTGTGCGTGTATATTCTTTAGGACTTGAGAAAGTTCTCTCTCTTGTAAAATCCAAATCAAAATGGGTGGGGCAGCTGGCTGACTCCCACGGTATGGTGTGTGACTCTTGATCACAGGGTCGTGTGTTCAAGAACTGCACTGGGTAAAGAGATGACTTAAACAAATCAACAGATGAAAACAGAGGTGAAGGTGTACCCCTTCTATCTACTTACATTTGTGGATCTCCTCATCTAAATACACTGATGCTTTTGTAGAGGTTGCCTAATATGTCAAATGTAGCAGGGTTCTATGAACAAGTCACGACTGTAGCAGAAAATCTGGATTGAGAGAGGTATTGAATATCTCATTACTTGGATACATGCTGTATTAACATTTATTGAGAACTTACTATGTGCCAGGAGCTCGCGAACTGCTTTACCTGTTCTGTGTTGCTCAATGCCCCCAATAACCTGGCAAACTAATACCTTTCCTTTCCCTGGTTTACAGAGGAGGAAACTGAGGCTTTGGGAAGTAACAAAGCTAGAAAGTGGAACAGCTGAGATAAAAACCCAAGTCAGACTTGGGTGTGGAATATCTCCGCTACGCGGCTCCCAGAACAGAGTAGCAGGTGTCGGAGCTCGTCCCAGGGAGAGTTTTACTCCCAAAGTGTGAATGTGATTTTCTTTGTTGGGTAATAAACTTGAAGACTAGTACTCTTCTATCTGTTCCCCACTTTTCCTGCCTTTCTCTGCCTTGGGCAAATTACTTAACCTTTGTATCTTAACACTTGATTTATAAAATAGGGACAATGATGTTGCATTTGTCAGAAGGCAGGAGGCTTTTATCCTGTGAGATACACCATGATTTTAGAAAAGGAGTTTTAATGCTTTACTATTGGATTGTGAGCCTAAAATATAATAAAGGAGAGAGTATTTTCTTAGCTATCATTCATGGCCAAGAGGCCATTGCATTTATTGAATTTTTTTTGGTCCAATAAACAACATCTCTAGTCATTAAAGAACATAATATGTGGCTACTAGAGGTTGCCAGGGCCACCGAGATTACCCCGAGAGGAAGGTCATCTTGGGCGAAAATACTTTCTTAGCAGCTGGTGAAAACCCTCCTCTATGGGACCTGGCCTTATGGAAAAGGCTCTGATAGCCCATTGCTGGGGGCAGCAAGTCCTACTTAGGCTTCCTTTTCTCCAGGCAGGAGAAAGGGGACAGGAGCAAATGTGATCTCTGGAGTTTCTTTCTTGCATCTGAGTCTGGAGCCTTTATAAGTGGTTGACCTTGGACAATTTGCATTCTTTACACTTCAGTTTCCTCATCTATGAAGTTGGAATAATAAGACTGTGGCCCTGTGAGCATTCTTACAAAGCTCAAATAAGGTAATACATGTGCAGCTCTTACCCTGCACATAGTTTAAAACAGGGGTTGGAGTTGGGGGGAAGATCTTCTAACCCTGAGGGTTTGTAGTGAAAATGAAAAGGACTTTGAGGAGAACAATAATAATGTCAAGAACAATAATGTCATGGAAATCAGTTATGTGGCTTCTTGTTGGTCTCTGAAATAATCTTAACTATTAAAAAAAAGGAAAATCAATCATCCGCGTTTTCACCATTCAAAATCATTTAGTGTTGGTGATTTGGCCTATTTGCTGCCAGTTGTTTTAGAAACGCAAGAGAGAGGCAGCTAAGAAGAAGGGAAGATATTGGTCCTATAAAAAAATTATAGGTTTATTATAAAGAATTCAATAAGGCAGAAAACATGAAAATGAAACTTAAATCACCTCAAATACCACTCTCCTATTTTTAAGACTAGGTGAACTACAAGGATGTGTGTGTGTGTGTGTGTGTGTGTGTGTGTGTCTCAGAACAGGTAAATTGTTAATAGGTGTGAGGTTAGATGACGGGCATTTGGGAGTTTACTTTTGGAATTGTTTGAAAATTTCCAGAATATGTTTAAAAAAAGTATATATATATATATATATATATATATAATGTATGTGTATATGTGTAAGTATGTGTAAAATGTGCATGTGTATAGGCATATATATAATGTGTATATGTATATGTGTATAAGTTTACTGAGTTTAGTAGAAGAAAAATATCCTATTAAAATGTAGGAAACATTGAAGTTTGAATAAAAGTGTTCTTCTATCACAATGGATAAAATAAGGCAAAAAAAAAAAATCCCTCTAAAGTTTAAAAATCATTAAGGCGCACATGCAACTGTGTGGAGTCCCAGGGTTTTGACTAGGATTCCATTACAGACAGTGTATGCTTTTTGAAAGAAGAGGACATGAACACCCATCCTCTTCATCTCTTTTGTATCTTTCCCTTTTTGTTAGTTATATTATTTTTTTATTACATGGATCTACAACATTCACATTATCTTTGGTACCCATCATCTCTATAGTGGTATTGAATCAATATTAAAATGGATTCTATCTCATCTGGCCTTCTTAATATGGCTTCTTTATTCTTGAATTAATTGTTTTGCTGCATCTCTTAATTGGTTGGCTTTCAGGATCATAAACTTTTTCCAAGAAGCTGCTTGAGTGTTCCTTGAGTTCTTTCATGTGACAGAATGTCTTCCGATTGCATCCAGGCTGGTTATTTCTCAGTAGTGCGTTCGTGACATCAGAAAGCTGTAGACATTGCTCCAGTGTCTTCTGTCACTGAAGTTGGAAACCAACTGATTTTCTTTTCTTTTTTTTCCTTTTTCCTTTCCTTTCCTTTCCTTCCTTTTCTTTTTCTTTTTCTTTTTCCTTTTCCCTTTCCCTTTCCTTTTCCTTCCCTTCCCTTCTCTTTTCTTTTTTCTTTCTTTCCTGTAATTTTGATTTGGCTATCTGGATGCTAAAGCATTCTTTTTTTTTTTTTTAACTTTTGATTCTTGAAGTTCAATGATATAACTAGGATTTTTCTCAGTTTTGAACTCTGTGTTATGTACTCCCAGAAATGACCTGCAGTTTCAGTTTTTCATTTTAGGAGAATGCCCTTGTATCATATCTTTGGGCACATATTCTGCTTCACTGGGGAGAAAGGGACAGACGTGAGGAATCCTGATTATCCTTATGTTGATTTTTTTTAAATGTTTTTCATATCTTTCAGCTTTTCCATAATTTTTTATATTTGTCTTTTCTTTATATTGATTGCATTTACGGTACTTATATCTAGTCATTCCTATATGTTACGGAAGTCCTTAATCTTTTCCTTGCTTTTTCTAGTTTTTTTTGGTATTAATTTTATAATAATGTTGCTTCAGCTCTCAATTAGTTTTCTTTGAGGTATAATCTACATTTTTCACTCCAATCTGTTACAGTTTCATCTTTGAAGACTTGCTATAAAAAACTCTTACTTAGTTGTTCTTTTTTTGTTTTTGTTTTTTTAAAAGTTTATTTATTTATTATTTTAGTAATCTCTACACCCAGTGGGGGTGTGGAACTCATGACCCTGAGATCAAGAGCCACATGCTTTTCTGACAGAGCTGGCCAGGTGCTCCAAAAACAGTGCTTTTATTTATTTTATTTTATTTTATTTTTTAAAGTTAGCCCTAGGCCCATGTGGGGCTTGAATTTACGACCCCGAGATCAAGAGTCATATGCTCTATCAACTGAGCCAGCCAGGTACCCCCTTAACTAGTTGTTCTATGGTACAATACACTTTTTCCTTTCCTTTCCTTTTCTTTTTTTCTTTTTCTCTTTTGGTTTGTTTTTCTGTATTTGTGTGCAATAGTTGACAGACTGGCTTATTTTGGCTTATTTTTGTTTGCTTGTTTTATATCTTGCTCATGTTCATGAGGTTTGTCTAGATTTTCTGTCTGCTCTGGTACAGTATGGATTATTTTTTTTAACTCTCTTCTCACAATAACTCAAATCAGTTATGTTTTCATTTAAGCTACAGTATATTTGAGTTTCTACTTTTCTATAGTAATAGAAAATGGTGGGAGTTTGACTTAGATTGGGGGAGGGTGGGTAAAGGGAGAAAGCTCATTTCAGGGTTATGCTGTCTTTGTTAGACTACTTGGGCCCTCTTCTGAGAATCTGTTATGTGTTCTTTACCAAGTTCGCTATACACCATTGCAGTTATGTTTAACATCTTTTCAGCAGTGTTTGTTGCCTGGAGTGCTCACTTTGGCTCAGGTCTGCCCTGTCTTTATTTTCTCCATTTCATACATTGTTCCTAGCCGTATTTCCTGTCAGGAAAAAAGTTAATAATAACCACTTAGTTTGCCTTTCTCCAGATATGTAGGTATTAGTGAGACTTCTCAATACTTAATTAAAATCGATGTTGAAATTCTTTGGGGAGAGGACGAGGGATTGTTCGGAAATGGATTTGAGTCTCTTCTCTTAGCTCCAAAATATCTTGTGTTGAAGCTTATTAAGTTAGATTATGACCCTTTTGTATTTGGTTGCTGTCATGAAATTTTTTTGGCCTTCTATTACTTTTTTTCTCATTCTGTTAGCATCAGGGGGAAAAATTCAGTCAGGAGTTTTAATCTGCTATCTTAACATGGCCCCAAGAGATTTTTTAGTAATTCTACATGGCTCACTATTCCTTTGGTTTAAATGCAATTTTATTTGAGGAAATGTGAAGATGAGGAGGGGATAACAAGACACCTGAGTTACCCTGAGGTTGTATATGAGTCTGTAAACCTAAAATATAAGTTATTTAAAATTATTTCAACACATGGATATTGAACAACGTTCATTTGAGAGTGGGAATAAAATGTATTGACAAAAGAACAATTTCTGATGAATGGGAAAGCCCTATTTTTGTTTGATAAATTAAGGAATTGTGTTTTGAGACTTCCAGATCTGTCCATCTGGGAGGGAACTGACACAATTAGGAAAGATATAGGAACATTGAAATCAAACCAGGACTCATTCTTAAATCTATATTACAAACAGATTTATGTCCTCTGTAAGACGAGATCAAGGTGGCTGGTTCTTGGGGACTATAGTACCTGTCCTAGAACTGAGCAGTGAGGGAAATAGAGTTATATGCACAAGCACAGTGCACATGGAGGTGAGGAGAGAGGTGTGGAGTCCCTAGAAGAGGAAAGTTGATGTATAGGCTTGTAAGATGGCAATCTTACCTGCATGTATAAATGAAATAACAGACTTAGAGAAGCTGTGTGTCCAAAGCAGAGGTGTTGGTCTGCTGAGGGAAGCACAGAAAAAAAGAGAATCACCAAGGATCCCTCTTCTTTTTTCCCATACCAGCTCTGTCCCTGGGAGTGGGCCAATTCACTGGTAATCAGACTTTCAGAAATTCCAGTCCCAAAGGCAAGAGGGTCCCTCTTGTGAGCCTGATGTTAAAACACGATCTTCCTCTGATGCTCCCCCCACCCCGACTTCATGTCCTTGTGGCAGTTTTCTGGTTCTTGTGAGGGTCTGCTCATGTAGAGAGAGAGAGAGAGAGAGAATGCAGAAAATACACAGATTTTAAATATTTCTGAGTCTTTCACAGTGATTTCTCATGGTAATGAGTGGCTTCTGATTACCATTTGGTTTTGCCTGACTACGGGGAGAAAAGGAGATTGTTATGCCAACCTGAATAATTCCAGTCTGGGTGATAATTCTATTTCTCACTCTGTTATATTGCCAGCTTGCTGCTTTCCTTCAGTCTTCTGTGCATTTCAGTTAGTATGAGTCAGTATTTTGGGGTGTGCTCTCCCCTGGACATTGACAAGGCTGAGTCAGCCTTCCATATGACGATTGTTTCCATCATCTACCCCTCTTTGTTTATTTCTGTGTTGAACATGGTTCTGTGTTTGGTTAATACATCTGTGTTAAGAAGTGTTAAGGCCAAATAAAAATTTAAATCCTGCTGGAGAAAATTTATGAAAAAATTTTTTTGGATCTCATTTGTCTTCATTGTTGAAACTAGAAGAGAGACATGGGGAAACCAAGATCGTTTCTTGAAATAATCTTGCAAATGTCACTTAGGAAGGTCATTTTAATGTTGTGGACTTATCTCTCTCCTCATTTGAAGTATAATGCTCTTCGGCTAACTTTCTTGTCCAACCTAATGGTACTAAGGCTATTAGTGGAAGCCAAAGGTTACTTTGTGAAATACTTTCTGCCCCCAAGGTGAAGCTGCTCTCCTGTTGATTTCTGCGGGCATTTGAAATGCTTGTCCTTGTGGTCTTATTTCAGATCGACCAACTCTTTTGAAAAGCCAGATAATGTGATAAAAAGCACAGAAGGGAGGGTCGAAGAGATAACATTTGGGCCATTGCAGAAGGCAGAGAAGGAGAATTTGTTGAAGGCTGGGGCCTTAAAAACCACTGTGTTTATTTTGCATAAACACGATCCCAGTTACAAAATTAGGGAAGAAGCCTTGTTATGTAACAAAATCAAGACCGAGAGCGGAATCAAAAAGTTGGATGGAGTGTGGAACTTACTTTACCAAAAAACCTTAGAAAACCCAGTGCATGTATACCTGTAACATTTCATATTCAATGAAGAAATCTAAATGTTTTCACATTTTGATATAGATTCCAGGCTAAAAAAATTTTATGTAGTTCAAGTCTACCAATTATAGTTCAGCATCATTTTTCTTGTACAAATACCATCAAAACGTATCATCTCCTTTGTCCAAATTTTAGTTTATTTAAAAAGAAATGCAACTTTAAAGAGGTTTCTGATACAACCTGAAAGCAGAATCCATCTAGCATTTTACTTTTTCTCCTTCATGTTTTACAGTCCTTCCCATCAAAATTTTACGGGGACTCTGCTTTGTGAAATCCTCTTTATATAACTCATTCTCATAGAAACATGAGAAATTTGCTTTCTTCTCATCCCCCTGTTTGAATATTTATATAGAATTAAATAAAACACATTGTTTCTTTAACAAGCACAATGAGTTTGATTACACTACTGACTCTCAGAAAGCAGGAAATTGTCATTGACAGTCTCACTGGCGGCCCAACGGTGGTGAGAACGCAGCCTGCCCTGGGTTCAGCCACCAGGAATGTGGTGTATCCGTATTGCAGCTGGTTAAGTGGAGGTCAGATAAGAGAACTCTTCCTTTATGGGCCTTAGGAGTCATCTTGTCCAAACGTCCCTCACCCCGGAGTTAAGACAATTGGACACCAGGGAGGTGAAGTGACCGGTAGCAGGTCACAGAACAAGAGAGCTTTTTACAAAAGTCTGTTTCCTGACAGACCAATATAGGGAATTGTTTTGTGGTGATTCCTTCTGAATATTCTGCCCCCACCATCCCGTTTTGTTGAGATACAGTTGACATGTAACATTGCATTCGTCTGTAATATACAGGGAATGATTTGATATACATATATATATGCCAAAATGATAACCACAATAAAGTTAGTTAATATTCATCATTACACATTGTTACAACTTCTTTTCTTGAGATGAGCACTTTTATGATCTCTTCGCTTAGCAACTTCCAAATATGCACCATAGAATTGTTAACTATGGTCGCTGTGCTGCGCGTTACATCCTCAGAATATTTATCTTCCCACTGAAAGTTTGGGTCTTTTAGTCACCTTCCACTCTACCCCTCCCACCCCCCAACTACTGCCCCAGTCTCTGGCAATCGTCAATCTATGTTCTGTATTTCTATGAGCTCTGTGTTTTAAATATTTAAAAAATTTTTATTTTTAATTTTTCCAGGAGCCTCCATACTGTTTTCCACAGTGGCTGTACCAATATACCCTCCCACCAACAGTGCACAGGGGTTCTCTTTTCTCCCCATCCTCCCCAGCACTTGTTATTTCTTGTCTTTTTTATAATAGGCCATCCAACAGGTGTGAGGTAACCTCTCCTTATGGTCTGATTGTGCATTTCTCTGATGATGAGTGATGTTGAGCACCTTTTCATGTGTGTATTGGTCACCTGGAGGTCTTTGGGAAAAATCCATTCAGTTCCTCTGCTCCTCTTAATTGGATTCTTATTTTTGCTTCACATATTTAAATATATTTGCTTTCTATATTTAAAAATATATTTAAATACAAATATATTTTTATTTGATACTGAGTTCTGGGAGTTCTTTATGTATTTTGGATATTAACACCTTATCAGATACATGATTTGCAAACATTTTCTCCCATTCAGTAGGCTGCCTTTTCATTTTGTTGACAATTTCCTTAACTTCTTCATAGGGATGCTTAACATTTATTTGCAATTATTTCTCTTTTCTAATACATGTTTATAGGGTTATATAGTTCCCTGTAAGTAATGCTTTAGCTGAATGCGATGTGTTTTGATATAAAGTATTTTTGTTATTGTTCAGTTATTTTCTCGTTTCCATCATAATGCCTCCTTTATGAGTTTTTCTTAATTTCCAAACATATGGTGATTTTCTTTTTTTTTTTAAGATTTTATTTATTTATTTTTTGACAGAGAGAGAGAGATCACAAGTAGGCAGAGAGGCACGCAGAGAGAGGGGGAAGCAGGCTCCCTGCTGAGCAGAGAGCCTGATGCGGGGCTCCATCCCAGGACCCTGAGATCATGACCTGAACCAAAGGCAGAGGCTTAACCCACTCCATCACCCAGGCGCCCCAAAAGACCATCTTTTGACCTTCATTGCTCCTTGCACATTCCAGCACAAGGATGAGAAAACACAAGAAACCAAATGCGGGAAAAGCTAGAAGCATCAATATCGTCAGGGGGATGCAATGAGGTCCTTTAAACCTTTGGCAAACAGCTGACAAATGAGGATTCCAGCTACTTCCACATACCCAAAGACAGAAAGAATCCCAGAGGGAAGTGGAAGTACTTCACAGTCAAAACCAGAACCAATTCTGGCTGCACAGGAAATACATGGACGTTCTTCATCCCATTTGTTGCAAGGCAGTGTCTTCTATGAAACCGTTATCTCAGAGGCGTCCTCTGAACTGTTCTTCAGCACCAAACACCTTCCAGAAAAAGTCGAAAGGCCTCTGAAATGAACAACTCAGAGAACAAATCAAGAACTTCCCAAACAAACTTTACCATCAGAGGACAGTGAGAAGGTTTATGGCAACATTTGTGCCCAACGTGGATGGAACTGGGAAAACTTCTTAATGGAAGCTGGGCTAGTAATGAGAACCCAACGTGGTATGACTCAGCAGCCACCACTTATCTGGAGACATGACACACTCCCAGCCAAGGACTCTGAACATTGCCCAATGTGAGCAACTGGAAACTGAGAGCTACTACAAAGAGAACATCAAGTCATCACAAGAAGATAATCACAGATCCCATCTACCCACGCCAGGCACTCTGGTCCATACTTTACAGCCATTCTCTGTTGCAACCTCTTGACCCAGTAATGGTAGGTGTTGTTATCTCGACCTTACAGATTGAGAAGCCAAGATTTGGAGAAGTTGGGTGACTCATTCAAAATCTCATAACTATTGATGGTGGAACCAGGTCTCCCTCATTCCAAAGTGTGATTTTTGTTTAACCATTTTGTTATTTTTTTTTTTTTTTTTAAACCCAGTGGTGTGCAAAAGGATCCGGGGGAGGAAACTGTTCCTGAAAGCCCCAGAGCACTTATTATTTTTTTTTTCTTTTAAAGGCTTTGTGAAACAGAGCTCTTAAGAAAAAAATAATAAAATGTTACTAATAAACATTTCTTGATAATGATATTTGATTCACCAGACATTTTTTTAAAAATTTGACATTTAGGGCGCCTGGGTGGCTCAGTGGGTTAAGCTGCTGCCTTCGGCTCAGGTCATGATCTCAGGGTCCTGGGATCGAGTCCCACATTGGGCTCTCTGCTCAGCAGGGAGCCTGCTTCCCTCTCTCTCTCTGCCTGCCTCTCTGTCTACTTGTGATCTCTGTCTGTAAAATAAATAAATAAAATCTTTAAAAAAATTTGACATTTATATTCCCACATAATGCAGTCTAAACTTTTATAAAACCAAAAATTTCCAAACTACAAACTTATACCTATAATTACATTGGAAGACTGAAACATACCTCTCTTACAAACTAGTAGAACAAGAAGAAAAAAAAATAAACACTGTATCAATAATTTGAACATGATTTATAAATCTGACCTGATTTGCATATATAGAACACAGAACTCAATAACTGAAATATTGAACCTTTCAAATTCACATAGAACACTTATAAAGCTGACCATTTGCTGGGCTTTAGCAAGCCACAACCAATGTCTAAGGATTGAAATGTTTAGATTCAATACGTTCTCTCACCAAAATGAAGTTAGGCAAGAAATAGCCAAAAATAACTAGAAAATCACTGTATGTTTACGGGAACAAACTCACCTTTTCTGTGGAATAAAGCCTGTTTTAGACTTCATTACTTTCTCTTTCTTGGAATGAGGTATCTTTTTTAAAAATAAAGGCCATCACACAAGAACCACTGTGAATTATCAGAGAGGTCATGCCAACCAATGTCAATTAATTTCCCTTGGGAAAGATGTCTGTAAGAGTTCAAGAAGTCCTTGATACATACGCCCAGTGTGTCTGATGCGAGTGCCTGCAGTATCTTCTGTGACCTCAGTGTTTGGTCCAGAGCCTAGGCTGTAGGGTGAATCCATGTGGTGCACGTAAGAAGAGGGGACAGCGTAGATTCCACAAAGGTAAGGCTTTGCCTTAAGTTCTCTTGTTTGGTACTCATTTGATATGAATGGTGAAGCAATTACCATTTTTCAAAGGAAGAGAGTACCAATCAGTGTCAAATATCAGGCTGTTCCTTGGAAAGAAGCCTTTCCTTTTTCATTTCCTTCACTGTCAAATTTCTGGAAAGGGTAGCCATCATTTGCTGTGATTGTTGGCCAAAACCATTTGGTACTTGAGTCCTTACCTAGTCTTTGTTTGACATTGGGTAATGTTAATTCTTCTTGAAATCATTTTCTTCTCTGACTGCTGGGACACACTTCTCTTTACCCTTCTGGTCTCTTACTTTTCCAGTTTCTGTCAAAGGTTCATATTCCTCTGATCACTCCTTTGACACCCCCTAGCACTCCATTCCTGGCCCTTTACTCATCCTTTGTTTTCCTAGGCAATGGCTGCTGGACTGACGGCTGTCCCTACTGTCTAAGAGCTGTTGTCTCTGATGCTGTATTTTATTTATTTATTTATTTATTTGACAGAGAGACGTAGTAAGAGAGGGAATACAAGCAGGGGGAGGGGGAGAGGGAGAAGCAGGTTTCCTGCCAAGCAGGGAGCCCGATATGGGGCTCGATCCCGGGACGCTGGGATCGTGACCTGAGCTGAAGGCAGACAGTTAATGACAGAGCCACCCAAGCGCCCCTCTGATGCTATATTTTTTAAAACAGGTTTCTTTCCAGAAATCTAGAACTATTTTCTGGTGCCTCACTGGACATTCCTGCCAGGATTCCCCATAAACGCTTAAAATTTACTACATCTAAAATGGAGTTCTCTAACTCCCCCTACACTTTCATTCTCTTAACCCTTTTCTTTCTCTTGTATTCTCCGTCTTGGTAAATTCCAGCCATCTGCCCAAGCCAGGGACCTGGGAGTCATCTCTCACTCCGTTCTTCCCACTATTTTTCTCCGTATCTAACCTGTCACTAAAACCTCTTCCTTGAGGCTCTCAAATCCACCCCTTTCCTTCCACCCCCACCCCCGCCTTCACCCAGGCCCTCATCCTTTATCACATGGGATATTACTATAACCACCTCCTAACTGCCTCTATTTAATCTAGGCTGTCCTTCAAACTGCCATCAGAGTGACCTTTCCAATACAAAAACTCTATTATGTTACTTCTCTGAATAAAATCCTTTAAACTTCCCGTTGCCTATAGGATGCCATTCAGACTTCTTGGTGTAACATTCAGGGTAGCTCCCTAGCTGGGCTGCTGCTTGTCTACATGGCTCTTTTGTATGAACAAAAAAAACCCATGTTGCCTCCCCCCCAATCCCCCCGGGGCACATGTGGCCCAGCAGATGCAGAAGGAGGGTTCAGAGAGTGGAACGTGCCTTTCTGAGAGAACGAGGTACCCCTTCCATTGGGAGGCTGCAGCTCTGCATGTGGGCACAGGGCTTGGCTTAGCAAAGCCTGGGCTAAACCCATTTCATGAACTTGTCCGCTGACCTATTTCCACGTCTACACACATCCCTAGATACGGCCATACTCCAGCATAGTGAATTATTTGCAAGCTTTGTCTTTCCTCCATGATATTGATGATGTCTTCTAGGAACCCCCCTTCCTCCAGCACCCATGATTCATTCCTTCTTGTCTTTCAAGACTTGCTTTAAGTATCATCTCCTCCTGGGAGGCTTCTCCGCCCTCATAGCCTGAATGACTTGCCATCACTCAAGGCATCCCTAACACACGGTCTGTATGTCTGCCGCATCACTTTGTCATACTGTTGGAATGATTAACTTTTACATTTGTCTCCCTCTGTACTTGGTGAACAACTTAAGGGCAGAGGGTAATATTTTATTCATCTTTATATTCCTGGCTTGGTTTGGAGAGATTCTCACTAAATTAATCGTAGGGCAACTGCCGGAAATGAGGCAGAACTGAAGAGTCTAGGCTTAGACAGAACTACAGGGCTTCTATGTGTCGTAAACAATTAAGAAAATAGTAGGACTATGTAGCAAGGCGAAACCAATGCCAAACACTCCAGAAAGGAATCGTCATTTATTTATGAGCAAAGGCAGAAATATGAAGAGGGTAAATGCTGACAGTAGACGAGGAAAGCATTGGTCTTTCAAGAAGCATATTAAGGACCTCACGGCAAAGTTAGAGCTGGCCGGACGTCGGAGACGGCTCTGTTGGGAACAGGGCAGATGACTAAGAACAAACTTGAATTAAGCCGAAGAGCAGAAACGGGAGCTTCTGTTTAAAACCCACTTGTGCAATTGACTGGATGTTCGACCTCTGGGCATCATTAACCTCTGTGTCTTAGTTTCCACATCTGTAAAGTGGAGATAGTAGTGCTTCCTGACTTCAAAGAATTAAAGATTAATCAATGTCGGGAAGAATGTCTCTAACTTGGGCAAATCTATGTAAATATCCAGAGTGGCATGCAGGGAAGTGAGGTGTAAATACGAACTAAAGAAAAAAATCTGCGCTTCCTTTTCATGTATTCCAAATGTTAAAAATGAAAAAAAAAAAAATTGCTCCTGTCCTCATCCTGGAAAATGCCAGCAAGGAAAGAGCAGTTCAATGTGGATATTTTGGAAAGAAGTCATTTTAATGGTTAGACGTCTTTTATTCTTCTGCATGACTGCAACGTGCCAACATTACGTGAGGGTCACACACATATGGGAGGTGGGAGACCTATCTTAACAAAATTTTGTGAAAAAATTGTGACTCCAAAGCAGAGGTTTGTGACTTTGGGCTTGGGACCGAGGCCTCCTGGGTGAATCAGTGTGAACCGAAGGGAGCTGCTCATGCTGGGAGAACTGGGCCAGTGATCACGGTTAGCGTTAGCGCTGGAGCGGGTTATGAACTTAGGGCTTATGGGAGCTTCCTTGTTTCTTCCTTTTCCCTATCCATTGCCCATCTCCCCTCTACCAGATGGGTGGCCCTCCCATGCGATCCCCAAATTAAAATGTTAAGAATTCACAGTAGGTAGGCCCCTCCCTAGCTTTCTAAAAAAGGGTAGACTTCCCCAGAGGGCCTTCAATGGATTGGCTGGCTTGAGGGCCTCATGAGGCCGGGAGGGCTGATCGGTGGAGAGGAGGGAGGTAGACAGCCAAGAGAGGTCAAATAGCCCCATAGCAGAAAATAAAACAGACACCAGAGGAGCTCTGGTGGTGCAGGAGGGAGGGAGTCAGGCCCCAGGCCGGGAGGGAGGAGGGGGCTGGGCTGGCAAAGGAGAGGTCCAAGCACCAGAGTTGGGGCCTTTGTGTGGGGGAGGAAGGGTGAGGAGAGATTTGGCCTGCTTGGGAAGGTGGTGTCATATCATGGGAGAAAGGTTTTGAGGGGGATGTTTGGAATTTTTACAGGGTCATGGACTAGGAGGTGTGTCTGTCTCTCTGCGATTCCACTTCCTCTCCTTTTAATGAGTTTGTGTATCAAGATTGGTCTTGAGGCAGACCATTCAAGAAACTGGAAGATTTTAAAATGAGAGCAGTGGAGAGGGCAGTTGAGTTATAGATGGAATAGTCCAGCTTCCGTGAAGCCTTGAGCTGGTTTGCTGGTCACTTGGATGGTGGGATTTGGGGCTGATCAGATCTAGTTCAACGACTCCAGCAGTGTCTCCTACCCCTGTTCATGGTGCTCACTGCTGGACACTAGCCCTACCTTTTCTTAGACACACTTGGATGTCAAGGAGAGGAGAATATGATCTAAGGTCAGGCCAAACACACCCATGGGCTGTCCTCAAAAGAGAGATGTTACTGGGGGACTGGGAAGTCTCAGATGCTTGGGTTGGTATCTCCCTATTGGGGAGAATCTCCCTATTGGAGATTTCAAATTACATTGTTTTGCCTGCCAAGCTGGCCAGTTAGAAACAGAGACTGGAGAGAAGGTTCTCTTGCATGAGGTGTTGATGGCAACCCTTACTGTATTATGGATTTGTACATAACCCTGTTATTATGTACGCCCTTCTATCTTGAGAGGGTAATTTCTCTGTTGCTTTGCTCATTGGTTTTTCTTGTGAATTGTGAGATGAACGTGTTATCCAAGAAGCAGGCCTATGACCTTCAGTGATGTTAAACAACAAAATAAAGTAGCTGGAGATGCTTTTTGTACTGTTACTGAGTTTGGAAATGTTAACCTTATAGTAGAGTCCTGGCAGAGTGGTTTAGATCAGACTCTGATATCCTGAGCAGCTGGAGCCCTGATGTGTATACAGAGGTAGGTAAGGTATGGACGCCCTTTCCAAGCGCTGTACCCACCTCACTGGCCTCTCCCACCGGAGGAGGAAGCTGGAGGATGGGCCCCAGCTGTCTGCACACTGGTGGTCATTATTTGAAAGAGAGTTTACATTACCATACTGCTGCTCTTTCCTTGGCTTTCAGAGATGAACTCCTTGTTCTTCATTGGTATTGCCCAAAATGGAATAATAGAATAAACCTCGTGTCTGCTTTTATCTCCTGAACAAGAACTCTTCAGTGACACTTCTTTGGGGGAGTCTGGGATAATTAATTTGCTCCCCCCTCCATCTTTCTCAATGCATTTAATTTAAACTTTCTTAATGAAAACTCATCTCTCATAAATGCCGGGTTGGCCCATTTTGTGTATGCCTGCTCTGTCCTGCTTTGAGTGATGTGTAAATAAGAGGCAATCTGGTGATGAGTTTTGCTTGTGTGGTGTGGAAGGGTTGAGAGGGGGGAGGGTTTGATGAATAGAGGCAACCAGAAAGTGTACTTGATAATAACATGGCCATGATTGATGTTGTAATTCCTGAAAAATTATCATTGTGATATAATTATTTGTTTATGAACTGTGCCCTGAGACTCCCAAGTTTGTGATTATTCATTGCACAGATAAAACTCTAAAGTCAATAATTCATCAAGGTATAATGGTTTTGTTTGGGGGAGGTGTGGGGGGGTCCCATGGATATTACATCCTGTTTTTGACACTTCCGCTATAAATCTGAAAACTCCTTCCGTACAAGGAAGAGCCACCTCCTTACGCTCTGCTTTTTTTTTTTTTTAAAGTAGCTTTAATAGTTTACATGCATTTTGAAAACTGAAACTAATTTTACTTTTCTAGAACAATTCTTTCAACACAGGAATGTAATCTGAGTCATTCCTACTGGTGAATCTCGTGACTGCCAAATAGGGAGAGATGAACAGAAGGGTGAAAACAACTGTGCTTTGTTTCCAGAAAAGTACAGGATGGTTTTACGCTAATCTCTTTGATTTTGATCCATGCAAGGGGACAAAGGGAGACAAAAGGAGGCCCCATCATTTTCGGAGAGTTGATGAGTCTGGCCTCATTATTCCTTCTTGAATTTTGAGTGGATGATTTTACTCATACATAGCAGGAGTCTTGGCATCTCTAACCCCATTCTGTCCCCATAGACGGGCTGATATGGTAATTTGTCCAGTTTTGCCCATTTCCTTCTCATGGTTGATTTTTCCCTGCCTCAGCCCACTGGGACTTTTGTTGTGGATGTATTGTGTGCCAGAAAGCTTTCAGAGTCACCAAGGGCCAGGCTTACCTCTCCAGCAGGGCTGGAGGTGAAGTGGTCTCATGGAGCGTGTCAAATACAATGAGAATGAGAAACGCGTTTTCACAGGGACAGGCTCTAGCTCACCTTCTATGCCTAATGAACTAATGAACTTCTTTCCTCAAACTGCTTTTCACCGAAGCACGTGGCAACATTACATGAGGGTCACACACATACAGGAGGTGGGAGACCTATCTTAGCAAAAGTTTGGGAAAAAAAACAAGGCATTCTGGTTGACCAGAAACTCAAGATGAGATAACAGTTTGATCTGGCTGCTAAGAAAGTGACTGTCTTCTCAGGCTGTTTTAATTGAGAGCTCAGAGTCCTGGTTACCTGGCTGGCTCAGTCAGTAGAGCATACAATGCTTGATCTCTCAGGGCTGTGAGTTCAAACCCCACGTTGGGTGTAGAATTTACTTAAGAAATTCCGCCCCCCCCCCCCCCCCAACACAAACAAACCTCAGAGTCGTGAGCAAGAGATGTACTGGGACTTCTTCCCATGTTGGCACCAGATCACACATGGAGATCTGTGATTGGCCCCAAGTGCCATATTTTAATAAGACCTCTTAGAGGTTGAATTATGTCCTTGGAAAAGTTATAGTTGTAACCCCCAATACCTCAGCATGTGATATTAATTTCATTTCCTTCTCATAATAAAATACTGTAAATGTAATTAGTGAAGGTGCAGTCATACTGGAGTAGGGAGGGCCCATAATCCAGTATGACTGGTGTCCTTATTGGAAGAGGAGAGACACAGTGGGGAGAATGCCATTTGAAGACCTAGAGACACAGAGGGGGCAGATGGCCCGTGACGATGGACGCAGAGGTCGGAGTGATGAATCTACAAGTCATGGGGTGTCAAGGATTGCTGGATTGCTGGTAACTGCTAGATGCTAGGAAGAGCCTCTCCCTCAGAGCCTGCCAGAAGGAACCAACCTTGCCGGCACCTTGAAGTCAGGTTTCTAGCCTCCAGAGTTGTGAGAGAATAGATTTGTTTCCAGGCACTCAGTTTGTGGTAAGTAAGCAGCCCTAGAAAAGCAATACAGGGGCCCTGACAAATTCTGATGTACCCGGAGGAAAGTGCCCAGCCTGGGGAAGACATCTGCCATAGAGCCACTGGAGGGACAGCTGAAACAGCAGGTGATAACCTAGAGAGTTACCTAACTCTGATGACCATCTTCACATTTTTGAAGGCCACTCAGAGAGCAGAGGGCTCCACTAAACTCCAGAGGCAAGATTCCAGCTCAGCCTCCTCTAAAAATTACAACTGTCTGATAGTGGGCTAGGAAGACCCTCACCACTAGAGTTAAGGAGACATGATTTCTACACGAGAGTTGCTAAGATTCGTGGGATGATACCCGAGTTTATAGCTCATCAGTGAGGATTTGTTATTAAATGGTACCTACTTGAGGATCTAAGACCATTTACTTGGTCTTAATAAAGACCAAGTAAATAATAATATATATATAATAATATTATTATATATAAATATATATATAAATAATATATAAAAATAATAATATAATAATAAATAACCTTAATAAAGGTCCGTGTTATCCGATGTCAAAGCTTACTAAGTTGGCAACTGCTTGGGCTCCTTCTTCTAATTCCCTTCTCTATTTGATTTGCCTAATTTATTGCTGTATGCAGACTAGATTGTGTTAGGGACACATACACATATCCTGCAGCCAACATTTATTGATGGCCAACTCTGTGTCAGCTCTATGGACTACCCAGGAAGGCAGGAATGAACAAACCTGTTGCTTTGTCCACTTTGCTACTCCTTTCTTGATAGAAACTCAAGCTATCCTGCCATTACCACTTGGACATTTCTAGTGGAATATTTGCCTCTTGACAAGTTGTTTCATTTCCTTTCTTTCCTTTCTTCCCTTCCTTCCCTCATTCCCTCTTCCTTCCCTCCCTCTCCTTTCCTTCCTTCCTTCCTCCCTCCCTCCCTCCCTTCCTTCTTCTCCCTCTCCCCTTCTTCTTCGTCTTACATGTCTTCACCCATCAGTGTTCTGCCGATCTTTACTGAGCGTCGACTATCTGTGAGTTACTGAGCTAGGTACTAAGAGAGGACATGAAGATGTACAAGCCATTGCTTGTGTTCGTGGGGGTTTACCAAGTCAGCCCCCCTTCTTTATAATGATTTCTTAGGGGAGATGGGAAAGCAGGAGCAGTGAAGGCGGATCACTTACCTCAGCACACCAGAGTCATTTTGTAAGCCTGCTATTTGTGGTCATTCTTCAGGAATTATGCTCAAGAGCAAGGTTTGCCTTTTGTCACTATATGATATGAATGACTGGCAAAGGTAATTTTCTTTCTCTTCTAAGTCCTACACTCTTGCTACTTTTTGAACCTAGTTAATCATCATCTTAGCGTGAACAGACTATCTTCTAGGCTTCACGATATACATTAGGTTTTACCTTCGATGCAGTGCACAGATCTGGTTGACTTCAAATTGTTTTAAACATGCTCAGTGTAAATCAGCTTTGTCTAGGAGTAGGCAAAGATGGGTCAGAATGTCAATCTGCAAGGACTAAAATCAGTTTCTTTATGCTCAGCTGATGCATAGCTTCCCTCTTGTCCCACCTGCCACCCTTTCTGAGACTTTTTTTTCCCTCCTTGTTCTTTATGGACAGAGAAACAACTCTCAGTATGGGCTGGGAAGGAGAAGAGGCCGGGTGCAGAGAGCTGGCTGCAGATCCCTGTTCTGTCCATGACCTGCACGCCGGAGTCTCGACACATTGCCTGGCTGCCGGCCTGGCGCGGGAGAGGTCCTGTGCCTCTGGGAACTCTGGGCCCTGGCTTGGCTGCCAGCCCCATGGCTGGGGAGGGGGTAGGGCTTCCTGACTGTCAGTGGTACTGAGCCCAGAGCTCGCTTGCTCTCTTTTGGGCCCAGAGAGGTTTTTCATTTCATTAGTGACATATTTTAGCATTGATGGGTACAGATAAAGGCCAGGGAACTTGCTAATACTAAGGGAGGCTTGAGCTTGGGTAAGAATCCAGGATTTCCACTACTTCTACTACAGATGCTTCAGGATTTCTCTGCATCCATCCCCGGCCAGCTTCTTCTTTTCAACTCTCATTGCCGCTACCTCCAGATCACAGGGCTGTAGCGGTGTCCAAGAATAAAGTGTTATGGCCAACAGACATTGCCACCAGGCAACAGAGGTTCAGCCCTAGTACCACACTGCTATAAGTGCCCCTCTGCCTCTGCAGATCCTCCCCTATGGAAAGTTCTGGAAGCTATCACTAAGGGCCAATGTCAGCAGCGCCTACCAGACCGAATACCTTGGGGAGGCTGCCTTTAGCACTCACTCCCTTCAGGGTTAAGCTTCCAGGTTCAACAGTGTTTTGACTTACTCTATTCTTCTGACTCTCAGAGCAAACGAGAAAGAAACCTTGAAGAGTGTTGGGAGAACCCAATTCAGCATTCTCCTTACCTTCTCCGTATTTCAAATTTTCAAGTGTTTATATTTCAAGGACGTGTAGAGGGTACCGTAGAGAAATTGAGGGCCCCACAACTTTTAACCACGTTTCCAGGTCTGCTGATCTGACGCAAGCCTCCATTAGTAAAAAGCACCCTCAAACTGGCAAAGGCCACGGAAGGCTTAAACTAGGGAATGACCTTTACAACAGTTGGTGGTTCTCCGACAAAAGCGTTTGCCTTTTGCTTCGGCTCAACCCATTCCCCTCTCTTCCTTGTCTAGAGAGCACAGAATTAACAGGAGACCCATCTGTATCCTTCTCTGAGGGATAGCAAGCTGAAGTTTTCTTTTTCTTTTTCTTTCTTTCTTTCTTTTTTTTTAATTAGCCAGCTGACCTGCCTTCAAACGTGACAGGCTGTAGGCTGTGCGTTGACCTAACTAATAACACAGCCCGACCAGGACTTACTCTGTCTGGAGAAAGAAAATACATATTTAGTATAAAGAGAAGATATAAGCAATGGAACGGTTGGTTATACATTATAGATTATAATAAATGAAAATATCGAGTGCATTTTCAATGATTAATGGGTGAAAACTGTCATCACGTACCGTGCATTAATCAAGAAAAAATGCACACTTCCCATAGTGGTTAACGTGCAGGCCCATTGTTCAACTTTGATAATGTGCATAATAATGCTTAGTATGACAATGAGTTGGGGTAGCTGAAAATTTAGGATGGTTGCAAGTTTGGTGTAGTATTTGGATTAGCATCTTAATCTGTGCCTTGTCGGCCTCATTGCGACACAAACTATGCATTTTTTTTTTCCAAAACTAGCAAAAATACAGATGCATCTTTTTTTTTTGGTAACTTTTTTTTTTTTTTAAATCAAGAGTAATGACCAAGGTACCTGCTTAAACAAATACTACCAGCATTCATTAGTTAGGATGGTTACATGTAAAAGAAATGATGCAAGATAGTAACAAATTCAAGAGAAGTTTATTATGAAAATGGCACCTGCGGATGAAAAAATTAAGTTACATAAAGACAACCATGTGTGTGACATGTATGAGAATCTACAAAAGTATAAAAAGAACCCTGTTGTAAATGAAGTATGTACATTTCTGATTTGCAGCATTATCAATGGTCAATGAAAAAAAAATGTTTCAAAATAAGCCAGGCACTCAGGAAGTTAGGTCCGGTTAGCTTCACACAAAACAAATGTACCATAGCTGTCGCTTTGTAATGTTTTAATTTTTTTTTTTATATATATTGTAGAGTTGGTAACACTGCTAAGATTTTTTACGAACAGAATATCCCTTTCCCCATTATTCAGCTACTTGGCACCAGTCTCCTCATAAAAGTTTTCATATATTTGTACAAGAAATAGTTAAAAACACAGACACAGTCTTCACAGGTAATGAAGTGTTTTTTTTTTCCATTTTGTAATTTTAAACACTATGGATTTAGACAGCAGCTGTGATTATCTGTTAGTTTAAATCACCAGAAATCATTTTGACACAACACAGAAACATTTATAAAAGAAAAAAAAAAAACAGCTGTCTAGCTGTTCTTTGTAGCTGATAGGTGCATTCCTTTGATTGTTCGATAGCTAGAGTAGAGCTTCCAAAACTAATCTTTAAATATCCTGACTGGCCTTCTTCACCTTCGAAACCTCCTTAAATCCTTCAAGTAAGCTCACTGGTAAAATTTGTGGCGTTCCGCTTTGTTTACTTATTATTCCACAGTGATGTGGGCCCAACTCTCGGAATCAAAGGTCCTAGAGGAAACCACTCAACACAGTGATATTCAAAGGACAGCCGAATTACAGTATTAGCATTGCACACATAAACAAATATATAGGACAATTTATATTCCATTATCCCCTCCCCTTTTGTTTTTAAAAAGTGTTGGTTGACCTTTTAAATAATTTTCTGTCTCACTGGTTAATTGCTTTGTATGTATTGCTCCATCAGCCAACCTGGAAGGAAACCAAAGAAAAGCACCCACTGCTTATATAGGTAGAGCACAAGGGACTCTGGGAATGTTAACAACTGAGGCTATATGGCATCAATTTATTTAATATATCTGAGCAATATTCTTCAGTGCTTCGAGGCGCACTCCAGAAGAAAAAGTCATACCCAGAACTCCACTGTGGGAAAAAAATGGCTCCATTAACCTTGAGCTAGTTAAGAGTCTTTTTATCTCTGAGAATGAAGAAGATTTTGGAGAAGGGGCAGGGTGGGGGAGGGGAGGAGAGATGGGGAAGAAGAAGGGAAAAGGAGAGGCAGGGAAAGAAAGGAAAGGTTGGGAGAATATACACCAGCAAAGCAACAGCAGGAATTTTAAAAAGTGGAACGGAAGATTCACAGACAGTAGAAGCAGCTTAGGGTGACATTACAGAGGAAGGCCACCACACAAAACTCACTAACCCCCAAGAATCACTGATTCACTAGGACTGCAGGAATGGGACTGGACCACTCCGGACTAGAGATAGAGCACAGAGAAGACAAAGGACAAAACAACTACATTAGCTTAGTATATACTGCATATAGCAACACACATTGAAACTGCAATGGGACTGACAGCCAAGGACACGTACACATTGCACACATTACAGTTCTCACATCTGTTATTAGATGCCTTAAAAACAGCTGCCAAAGATGGAGTGGAAGAAGAATTTATACTTGACAGTCATTTGGAGTGTTTGACACTACACTGATTTCTGGCAACAAAGACAAAATAGGAGATTTTTTTTCTTTTCTTTTTTTTTCTTTTTTTCTTTTTTTTCTTTTTTTTTTTCTCTTTTTTACTTAATGTGCGGTTTTCAGTTGCAGTTATCTGTTTGAAGCTTATTAACCCATTCTTTAGTTTTAAACCGTACTGGTTTCCACCTAGAAAGAAGAGAACCAAAGGGGAAAAAAAATGCCATCAAATCAAATCAGTCCCCCAGAATACAACCTTCCTTTTTTCGTAGCAAGAAATGAAAAAAAAAAAAAAATCAAAAACATGTTAAATATCTTTTCCTTCTTTTACTCTGAAGTGTTACTGAAGTTGTAAAAATTAGCCTCAGTTAGACTGAGAAAAGGAAAAAAAAAACAGCTCAAAAAAAGGCAGTATGTATCTAAACTGCTCCTCAAATCAGTTTGATTGAGTTTTCCAAAAGCCCCTTTAAAAAGGGCTTTACTGACCCATTAAATTTAATGTGAGGCTACGTTTGTTAGTTGGGAGGTAAAAAATTTTAAGTCCTGCAGCAAACGTTAATGAGGGCTTTGTCTTAACTAACCAAGGAGACTGCAGCAGCGGACTCCAGACCAGGACAGAACACATTTTTTTTTTCCAAAACCCAGCCCAGGAGCTGCATTTTGTATGAAGACATTACAGATTAATAAATGATAGCACCATGGTTTTAGAAATTAAGTTAATGTTTCAGTAATTAACATTTAGTCCAACTTTTTTTTTTTTTAAACATTCTAGTCACAGGCCAGAAATTAAGTTTAAGAACCCAAATTATTTTTATGTGCAAGTAAGAAAATCTTAAAATCTTAACCATAAAAAGAGAATTAAATTCTGCATAAAATTCTAAAATACTATCCCCCTATTTTTTTTTAAAGGAATTAGGAACCAAAACAAAACAAAAGAAAAACCACCCCATTTCATTTGACTTAGTCAAACAGGGCACATTGTTTATGCTTGTCTCTTTCAATCTTGATCATATCAAGATCTTGCTGAAGAAACCCCATGGTTGTCACTTGAGAAATCTCTTGACCACAAGACTGAGTATTCTATGGCAGAGGCATATGCACATTAAAGACATCTTAATAAAGATGCAAAGGAAAGCAAAACAACCCAACACACATCTCAGAAGAAGACAAAATGGCAGGCAACTGGTCATCTGACTCTCTGAAGGCAAAAAATAAACATATCTTTACAGGAAAGAATAAGTCAAGTTAAAGAAAGAGGGGGTGGGACGGGGGCCGTCGTGGTGAGAGAGGACGCTGACCTGCTCGAATTCAAAGTGCTAGAATTAAAAGGTCTAAACGAAAACGCCGACGATGCCTCCGGGCGGAGCCCTGGCCCGCGCTGGGCGGCGCCTCAGTCCTCCTTGCGCTCCAGAGTCTGTGCCGCGTGGATGCCGTTGCTGTAGACGGGGAAGGGCAGCGTGGAGAAGAGTCCCTCGGCCGTGGTGAACACGTTGCCGGCGGGCATCTGCGTCAGGCTGGCGGCGCTCACGGCGCCCCCGAACGGTCCCGACATGTTGAGCCGGTGCACGTGGTGGTAGAGCATCTCCATGGGTGTCTTGGGATCGAGGCCGAAGCCGGGGCTGTTAACGTCCACGAAGTTAACAGCGTGCGCGTTGGGCAGCAGGTTGCCCTGCATGGCCAGGGTCACCTCTGCGGGCGCGTAGCGGATGGTGCCGGTGGTGTAGACCCTCTGCGCGGCCGTGCTGGTGGCGGCCAGGGTCCCCGTCACCCTGTGCACCAGCGGGAGCACGACGTTGCCCGCCTGCAACCTCTGTAGCGCCTCCAGGTCCCCAGTGTACAGCAAGGAGTTGGAAGCGCTGGCGCCGCCCCCGCTGCCCCCGCCCCCGCCGCCAGCCCCGCCCCCACCCCCGCCGCCGCCACTGCCCCCGCTGCCCCCGGGGTGCTTGTCCCGAGGGGACGCCGAGAGAGGGGGCGACAGCGGGTCGGAGGCGACGGGGGCCAAGGCCGAGGTGGCCGAGGCGCCGAACTGAGTCTTGCGGGCGGCAGCGCCGTCGGCGCCCGGCGGGGTGAGGACCGAGTCGGGGATGGCCACGTGCAGCCCCCCGCCGCCCCCGCTGCCCTGCGGGGACGGGAAGTGCTCGGAGCTGGGGGGCTTGGTCATGCTGTAGGGGGACTCATTCCTGGAGATCTCCCGGTTGGGCGGGTAGTTCCAGATGCTGCTATCGTTGTCAAAGTTGATGGGTTCCGAGATCTCCGTCTTGATCTTGAGCACCGAGGCACTGTTGGGGGACGACAGCAGCCGCGGGGGCTCCACGAGGCCCGCGTCCAGGCCGCCGGGGCTCGACGCGCTGGACAGGCGCCGGCGGCTGGCGCTGCCGCCCTTCTGCCGTTTCCGCCTCTTCTTGCGCTTCTGGTGCTTGCTGGAGGCCTGCGCGCCCGCCTCGCCCGCGCTGTCCGAGTCCTTGGCGCTGTCGGACGTGAGGGACTCGCAGTTCTGCAGCCGCAGGTCCGACTCGCTCTCCACGTAGCGCTCCACCTTGATCTGCATGGGGCCCAGCGTGCCGAAGCTGTCCTCGCCCGCCTTCGGGTTCTCAAAGTCCGAGTGCTCGAAGCTGTCGTCGCTGTCGCGGCTGTCCGGGTTGCTGGAGCTGTGGCCGTCGTCGTTGCAGTTCATGTCGTTGTCGCACGCGTTGCCGGACTTCTTCCTGTCGGGTTCCGGGTCTTCGCTGTTCTCAGACTGGTTACCCTTCTCGTCGGACTTGGAATTCTCGTTGTCCTCTGTGTGGGGCCAGTGGCCGGAGGTGGCATTGGGGAGAGAAGAGACCAAAGACATCAAATTAGCAGGGCAGGACCCATGTCCCCCTGCGGGGCGTGGGATGGGGGAAGGGCTAGGGAGGTGTGTTGCCCCACCTGAGCTGCTCCCCGACCTTAGTCACCTAAAGCCTGGGCTTTCTCTCTCTCTCTCTCGGGGGGCCTCTATTAGCTGGGCCTTTACTCCAAGTGTGGTCTGTAGGCCAGCAGCACTGGCATCACCTGGACGCTTGTTACAAATGCACAATCCCAGCTTTTCACCCAGGCCTGCTAAATCAGATTCTGTATTTGAACAAGATTCCCAGGTGATCGTTTGGCATATTAACATTGGAGAAGTCCTACAAAAATATTCAGGGCGTCAGAGTCAATAACCTGGAATAAGACATTAGTGACACAGAAAAATGATGGTATGCAAGGTGACTTTCTACGGAGGTCTGCAACCCTCCGTGAGTGAATATTTGTTCATTATTGAAAACCACACTCCTAATTCCTGAAGTTATTTTTCTCTATAGTGCTTAGCCATGCAGGGATTCAGACAGTGCTTATTTTTATTGACTTTGATCTATTCCCGCAACTAGAATATAGGCTCTGTGGGGGCAGGTCGTGGAACTGTCGTCTTTTTTTGTTCCCTGCTCCCGCACCACACATAAATAAGGAGCAGAGCCTATCTATTCTAGAACTTCTGCCCTACTAAAGAACTTTGAAATGAATTTGGTTTAGGATAAGAAAACAGTCAAGATCCTCTGTGCTTTGCATCTCCTCCTGCTTCCCTGAAGTTATGTCCAGGGTAGAGGGATATGGGCATACAAGCCTGGAGAGCAGGTGCCCTAGGGATGGAGAATGGTGGTGGGTGACCCCTAGCCATCTGGTACATTAGAGGGAGAATAGATTTTCCCAATAACGCAGCTTAGGAGACTTAAGGAAGATGCTGAGTTTATGGCTCTGCTGTGGTGCTTTTGGTTGGCAGCCTAGACTAGAACCTCGGGCAAATCGTGGAACTACTTCATTTCCATAGAAGAGATTGGATTAGAAGAGGTTTAGGAGTCTCTGCAGCTCTAAGATTCTGTGAGTTCTGTGCTCCTCCCCGGCTCTAAGTGTGTCTGTGGAATGGGAGTTGGGGATTGGAGGAAAAATAAATTTTTAAATTAACTTTCTTTTGCCCCAGAGAACTACTAGTAAGTCTACTTTCCAAAGATTCATTCACCAATGCCATTAAGTATCCCGCTTTGGAGGCTCAACCCCAGCTTGGCAAGGATGTGAATATTTGGGGCTGAAAGATGCAGACTGTCTTAGATGTTACTGTTTAAAGAGCCCAAATCTAGCTAGGGGGTCAGGGCGGGACTCCTTCCGTGTGGCCAGTGGAGGGCCGACATGGAGCAATTGCTAAATCAGTCAGTCTCTATTTGTGTATAGAAAGCATGTACACATGCATATGTATATATATACATGACACACATGCACGTATAGACACCACGTATGTGTATATATATATATACATCTATATGTGTGCACAGATGTATATAGGCAGTACGTAAACACACACACGTGTGCTGAGAGAGACTCCGTATCAGCTCAATGTGACCTATGTCTCTGTACCCATGGAACCGTCGCTCTGCTCCAAGGGCCGCCCTCGGGCCACCGCCCACCCCTCGCGTTTGGACAGGCAAGCCGTGAGCGCAGAACATGGAGAAGGAGGAATACCTGTAATACCTGAGGTATCTTTAGAGTCTGATTCAGAGTCGGACGTCTCCGAAGATTCCGACGTTTTCTCAGGCAGGTGGGGGAGCTGTGCAATATCCATGGGTGTGTCCTTGTATTCAGGATTACTGTGGGGGGGGGGAGGGAGGCACTCATCAGGTGGGCAGACACCCATTCTCGGTGGTCTGCTGTGGACCATCTTCTCCCCACTCCCTGGCCCCAAATGTTTGGAGTTGAGAGAGTTTAAAAGCCACTGAGAGAAAGCGTTTCCCAGCTCCCCGTGGGACTTGTGTGGGAGCTGGGATTTCTTGGACTGTGGCTACAGCTGCACCCCGCTACAACGGCTGAACACCCACGTGCCATAGGAAAGCCACTAAAAGGCTTTTAAATAATCAGGGAGCACTGGGGGCTGGAGCACTGTACTGCTTGACATTTGTCCCAGTTGAACACCTGGGGGCAGAGGGAGGGTGAGAAGTACCCTCAGCTCAGTCTTCCCATGCCTCCTGGTGTGCCCTGTCATCTCTTGGGCTCCTAAGGAGTCCATTGCCTCCGTGCCCTCATCTTGGTTCCTTGATGGAGCTTCTCAGCTGTTCTGAGGGCTCTAAAGCAACCGGGGGTGGGGGAGGTCATGTGCTGAGCCCTCGGCGCCTAACGATCTGACAGATACACAGGTGCACCTCGGGATGCATGGATTATGGCTACTGAACTGTCAACACACCCATTACAATCACATTTTCAGCCGCTCATGTGGTGTACACCTGTGGCTTGTTAAGCTGGGACTCTGATTGCAGTGGGGTGAGTCCCAGTGTGAAAGAGGCCCTAACAGAATGGATCTAAGCCCGTTTGCACAAATGGGCTTAATTTTTGTTCTATTTTTAATTCAGAAAGAGGCCTCTTCTGGCAAAGAGAGTTGCGTTCGGTCAGTTTGAGTTGGTTATCTTCTAGAAATGCCCCTTGAAGGCCAGCTCAGTGTATGAGCAACATGGGCTCCTGTCATCTCAAGACACAAGGAGAGCCTCTTGCCTTGAAGTGGAAAAGGCCTCTTCTACCCTACCTGGTGGCTGGCCAACGTCCCTTACAAGAGACAATCATAGATCCGTTTGCTAATCTCTAGTGAAATGCCGATGTCAAAGAGCTATGGTTTCAGTAGCTACTCTACAATGGCCGGTGTTGCTGGACGGGTTAACTCACTAAGATGGATAGTCAGGCATTTACGCCATAGTGTGAATTAGCTTCAGTGGCAGAGCTTTCAACAATCAGCTGAGACTAATGGGGGGACAGCGGCCTTAGCACTTAGGCAGTCTCTGAACACTCTGGAGTCCCTGATTCTAGCAACACATGAGGGAACAGGAAGAAGAGCAGTAGAGGAGCGGTCATTTTGGAACAGGGAAGGAGAGGCCTGAATGGACCCAGAAGTGAGGGATTCTGAGGAGGATGAGGTGGTATGAAAATATCACTCAGGGAAGAACAAAGGAAAGGAATGTGGGAGAGAAAAAAAAAAACTTAAGTAAGTTGCTCTTTTGCTAATATTTAGTAGTCGTTTTTTTGCCAAGGTCATGTCCTTTTCTTCTGGATTTTTAGCTTATAGACGTGATGCTAATGAACAGAAGACATGGTGGAGTTTCCTTGGCTAATGCCCATCTGTATTGGTCTCCTTCACAAGTCATTGGTTACCCAACTTGTAGCCTTTTATTATTGAACTCAGGGTGAGTCTTTGGGTTAGCTGAGATAGGTCTACCATGTTTGAGATCGAGGTTCTTGAGCCTGAAAACTGGTCTTCCCTCCTCTCCCTATGGAATTAGGTGGACGACAATCACCAGACACTTAGGAGTGTGTATCTTTGATCCCAGGCTAGATAAGGGGGTTGACCCCAAATTTCATGGACTAACCTCTCCTTAACCCATCTCATTGCCTCCATTTGGGGGCAGAGTAGGAAGTCATGAGACCAATGAGGCAGTAAGAAAGATCCAGACCAAAAGAAATCTTCCTGAATGGGAGGGGCAAGCACATGGATGACTTCAGTACCCTATGAGACCTCAGCGCGGGGCACAGGTGTCTTCTAGTCTGTGGTGTCTCTGTTACTAATGCCTGCTTTCCAATAGTAATGGGTCTCTTTGGCACAACACCATTTTTGACCAGCCAAAGAGTGTTAATGCCACAACACCTTATTCCATTTTCTCTCTGGCATGTGAGTTCTTATATCCTGCATTCCATATCACCACCGTTCCATAAACATCTTGGCAAAAGGATTCCTTGATGTCAGAACCCATCTTGAGAATATCACAAACACAGGGGAAAGTTCGCATGAAAGTCAGGCCTCTGAGAAAGGCACACAAAATACATATACTTGGACTTTTAGACAGAATTAATGTAGAGTAGAAGAGGTCAAAAAAGGAAAAAGAAAGTAGATAAATGAAGACTGTTTTAAGTGGTGCACATTAAGGCCCTCTCTAGAGCAATAATCATTAGTGTCTGATTGATATGTTATTGGTAGCAAGCACATTCATGCCTTCGAGTCATCACCAATGCACACGAACACACTCTGAAGAGTCAGTGTGCCGATGAGCCACGGTTGTCAGCATCTCAGCCCTCATTTGGCTGTCTCCAAGAAAAATGGGGTTCGGGTACTCCCTGTCTAGATTATCAGCCAAAGGGCATCAACTTCCATTCAGAAGACCTACTGGAAGCTTTCCTATTCAGACCACGCGGGGGTCCAGCGTGGTGGATTTTGGCCAAGAGAAGCCCCAAACTGGAATGACAGCAGTGGGAGACAGCCAAGCCGTGAGCCTCCCGATAGTTTCAGGACAGGATAGGTGGAAAACCTCCTGGAAATTTTGCCCACAGAAGCAGACCACCTGGGCTGTTGGTCTTGGTTTCCTTTTTGCTTGTTTGACTCCAAAGGTGGGAAGCAGATGGGGAAGAAGAGAGAAATGGGGCTGCAGACTAGAATTTAGATTGCTGCTGAGCCTGGCCGCATTTATGGGTGTCAATCTGAGGGCGCATTAGGATAGCAGTAAAACTAGACTGAGGCAACATGTCATTGGGCACAAGGAGATGGCTTTCATTTATTCACTGATATTGCCCTGATTTTGGCAAAGCAGTTTCTTCGGCTTACCAAAACCTGAAAGCCAAGGAAATCTAATGTGGTGTAATATGCTTAAGGTTTCCTGCCTGGGATACAGGCGGGATAAACTGAACCCATGTCCCCATGCCCTTTTGCTTAATTTTCTCAAGGATTGGAGTGCATGCGTGCAAGTTTATGGGGTGGGGAGAAGCAGGTGCTTCTTGAATGCATCATCTGTAGGCAAAAGTCTGTCTGTTTTTTTTTTTTTTTTCTTTTCCCTAGCCTGAACATTTGTGGGGGAAACCAAAGCAGCTTCTCAGAGCTGCCCAAATGTTGACAGACCAAGAATTACTGAAAATGTTGTGAATGTGCCCCAAAGGTCCCCTCCACCATAACTCTGATCTTTTCCTATTCCTTTGAGTCTTGTGGAAGGAAAAGCAGAATTTCCACATAATTCCACACCAGATACTGCCAAAAGATAATAAAACATGTCAGCTATTAACCACGGGCTGTATATTTTATAACTGACACAGAAATGAGAAAGAATTAGAAAATATACCTAAGAAGATAATTCACCCAGATGATATTCTTCTCATTTGCGTTCTTGGCATTAATAGCTATGGTGGCACTAGACTGTATCCAAATATATCCTCCATTCTTCTGCATCCAGCGGTAGTACTTCGTCACACACTGGCCCTTATTCAGCACTGGGGGCAAAAACAAAAACACAAGGCATTGCGTATTAAGACGGGGACCAAATGATTATCATCTCTGCAAAACGGTGAGCTTAGAAGGGGGAGGTCCCTCGCTAAGCCAGGGATGCCCTTCTGTAAGCTTAATGTAGAATGCCATTAGCAGGACAAATAAATCAACAATTCAGTGGAGCGAGGGTTACTAGCATTTGGAGCAAGACTTGGTTCCGTTCTGGGCAATCATGGTGTGAAAGGAAGAATAAAAGGACTACGAATCTTGTTGGCTCCCAGAATACCTAATGTGGTGTGGATATTGTCAATGGGTTTGACGTCAGACGCTAACAAAGGAAAATCTGTATGTGATTTATTCATAGCTGCGAGGTAGATCTCTTTGAGATCCGGGATATTTGAATGGTTCCGAAGACGCTTTACCCCCTGTCTTTGATCATTTCATCTCAGTGCAAGCAATACCAACCAGTGTCCCCATACATCTGCTCCTTTTGATCTTGCCGAGCAGAATTTCTAGTCCGCCTATGAACGAAATTTACATTGGTCAGTCAGGGGAGATGCTGGTGAGACTTCACTGACTGTTGGAGCAAAATAAATCCCCCAACCAAGTCAGAAACCCTGGCCTAAGGGAGGCACAGAATTGACTTGGCTAGAGCCAAATGGAGTGACAGCTCCACACAGCCTCTGAAATATGGCCCCAAATGAAGGAACAAGTAAAAACAATCAGTAATGTGAAACGGCGCCATTAAATACCCACTGAAGGAGAGCTTTAAAATGCAGATGTTAAAAATGATACTTTAACCAAAATCTTGCCAAGTTGAAATTGATTTGATTTGTATCTGGGTACTCCTGAGCTAGTAAAAGGGGAAAGTGCAGTAAATCATTCCCTGAAATAAAGTGCTATGGAAAGGAATGGTTTAAAAGGATGCCGGAAACGTGCAAAACCCGCTGTTATGACTTGGCTAGGAATCGCGGCGACTCCACACCCCCGGAAAGCGCTCCAGGCGCTTGGCCACTAGAGGGCAGTGTGCACTCGTCCACGTTGCCCACTTTTTGGCATGTCCTTGTCTCCGTCTGCTAAAATGAAAAACCTCTAACTGCTGTAATAAATTTGGCTAAATTAGCTGCTAAATGGTTATCTCAAGTAATATGTATTTGCATTAATCATCTTGCTCTAAACCAGAACAAGCCAGAGTCCTAAAGACGTAGTAAATTCATATTGTCCATTTAATTACGGCTAATAAGTGCTTCATATACAATAGTTTCATGAAGTACATTTTGATTTTTTTTGGGGGGGTGGTGTTGGATGGGTAAGGGGAAGTCACTTTGGAAAAGAGCCGTGTTTTAAGGCTGTGGAAGCTCATCCCGTCACATCTGAGCCGCTCTTCGTGGCTCCAAAAGTGATCCCAGATCCCCCTCCGCATCTTAGGTCCGGAAACCTAGAAGCTCCAGCGCTTGTCTCCCCTTCTCCCTTCGCCCCACGACGCGCTCAACACGTGGTTGTAAAATTTAATAATTATGCCTTCGCAGTTGCTTGAGAAAGATTGCTTTGACGAGGGCTTCCCGTAGTGGCCAGCTCTTTTCTGAGACTGTTCAGTAGTTTGGGGTATTTTTAAGGCCCGGAACTGTCATCTTCTCTCCGCAGCGAGGCTCCACAGGTAGCATTGTATTCTCCTTTTGTAGGCGATTGTAAGTTCTGCCATTCTGCATGCATGGCTTCCCAGGCTACAAAACTGCGTGGTGAAGCTGAGAGCGGCAAAGTACTCAGTCTGCCATACAGCTCTTCTGTCAAATCGTTGTTGCATGCAACAAGATGTGCTTTTATTCAAATCCTCTCAACCTGCTTAACTGTTAATAGAGGGAGGACGGCGGAGGAAATTCTGCCCACTGTTTTCACCCAGGGAAACGTAGAGCGCCCCCAGTGGTGGCTGGTGGAAGGTTCTGTCTGCCGTTGTCTCTGGGCTGAGGGATAATTGCAAATATCTAGTGTTTTTAAGGAGGGCAAAGAGACGAAGAGGCCTCACTTGGACCCTCACGTGAAGAAAACACTGAGATGGCAGGTTAGCCAGATTGGCCCAGCCCGGCTGGGGATTCCGGACTGGACTCTGACTGTATATAGGCAAAATTAAAAAAAAAAAATTACCCCCAGGTTACAGTGCATAGAAAGGGGAGAAGTGAGAAAGGAATTCTAAAGTTAAATTAGAATTGGCAGAATCAACATAAAAATCCACCCCCCCATTCCTTATAATACTTTCTCTTGCTTAAAAACAAGAAAGAAACAAAATCTCAATTCTGAAATGCATAGCGAGTAAAGCATCTGGCTCCTTGGTGAGCTCCATGTATGTGCCATGAAAGGAGCTGCAAGACTGATGTGGTGTCGTCTCTTGGAGCTAAGGCGGTATGACTCTGTTTCCCAAGAATAAATACAGATTTATTAGGGCCCAATAATGCGCCTTCCTCATCACCCAGGCCAAGGTGATGGCCTCGCTAGCAAAGAGAGGCTAGGCTCTCTTTAGCAAAGAGAGGAGTCTAACTAGGATAGGCAGGCTTGGTAGGTCTCTGTGTGAGGAAGTGGTTGTGGAAGGACCGCTGAGGAAGGGTACCCCCTCGGGCTTCTTGGGGTGTCAGGCAGCTACTTGGGTGCCTTGACTTGCTGTGGAGAATGCCACAGAGCATGTCTGGGAGCCCAGCGCGGTCTGCTGGAGAAAGCAAATTTCACCAGTTCCATTCATTTGCCCTGGGCCAGCGTGACAAACAGCTCCTAAGAGGTGAAGGCACGTTCTGGCCTAGACACAGATCTCCGCTCTTTTCTGAGGACTACTGTTTTCTGAACGTGACCTCCACATGTCAGTGGGAAGCCAGACAGGGAGAGAGAAGGTGCCGAGTCAGCTCCCACTACAGCAGGAAATAGGGACCAAAATATTGCCCTCGTTGTTTTTGTTTTCCAGGAGGTCCCATAAGAAGAAGTCACAATGGAATTTTGCTTCTTTTAACATGAACAAGGACTCATTTTTGCTTGGGGCTCCAGAATATAAATTTATGACTTTGGGATGAAGCTTCGTTCTTTAAAAAAAAAAAAAAAAAAATCATACCGGCAAATCAGTTGGATCATTCCAGCTGCGCCAGAGGCAGGATCTGACAGCTTTTCCTGAGCTCATGTGGTCCTAATCAGCTCAAGAAGAAAAGCCACCTTGGTGCCAGTTTGAAAGAGATTTTTAGTTTGTAATAAATTAGACAACTTGAAAAAAACACTAAAACTTTTTCAATTCACTTTAATCCAGTGGCTGTTGTTTTTATTTGTGAGTTTTAGCTTTAGATAATGGAGCAAAATGAGAGAATGTCTGTGTCAGGTAATTTCCTAAAATCCCCTTTGTGGGGAAAATCCGAAAAAAGCACGTTGTAACTTACTTGATATGGAAGTCCTTAAAAAATAGCTAATTGTCCCTTGAAAAGAGATACATAGTCATCAAACCAAAGAGCTGCAGACCAAGTTCATAACAATGTGCTCAAACTAAAAAGAGCGGAAGCAGAGAGAGAAAGAAATTTTATATGTGGGTCGTATTTTTAGCTTCATACCATGATACGTCTGAGTACTTTCAACACATAATGTGGCATCTTCTCTTTGATTTATCTCAAAGTTTGCTTTTTGGTGTCCCCAACTTGGTAGAACAGCTCGTGTGCCCCTCACTGGATTCGCTGGTCACATCACAACATCTCTATAATTACATCATTGAGGTTGTACCATAGGAATTAGTTTTCTTTACGGCTCTCACAACATTTCGATGGCCTTTACTGAGGTTATACAGGATAATCGTGAAGGTACAGGATGGATGGATACGTGTTTCCCAGGTTCACATACAATCTCAAATGGTCCCAGGGGCCATGCTGAGCGCCTCTGCTAGCACACGAGAACTTGTTTCTTTTACTCTGAAGTCTAGGGCATAACCAATTATTCTTGGCTGCTCCTGGTCTGAGGAGAACCAAGAAGCTGTCATCAGCACCACCCCACAAACAAGCTAAAGGTGCTTTTGAGTTACAGGCTGTGCTCTTTAGAGGACAGGAGTGACCCCACCTTTGTGAGGAGACTATGTAACAAAGAGACGTAAATCCTCCTGGCTGAAGTGTTCCAGTCCTGTTCATCTGACGATTTTTGGCTATTGGCATTAAAACCCCACCCACCCCCAATGGTGAAGGGAGTGACCAATAGAGCTCAATCAGAAGAAACCTTCAGGGAACTACCATTTTAGGACATGTGACCCGTTATGCCAAACACACTTCCCCCACAAAGGACTGAATGCTCTGTGCTATTGGATATCCTTAAAAAATGTCACCTGGCCTCTCGGTTTGAGCTTAGCAGTAGGTATTCGAGAAATGTCCTGCCTGTGGAGGAGAACTTCTCTCCTCCCAAACCTGATGAACTCCAGCCGAGCCACACATCCATGGCTCTGCACACAGCCACCAACAGAGGGACTTCAGTCTTCCTTGGGAAAACTTTGTCCCCAGAAATAGACCGATGACTGAAAGGACATAAAGGAAGCCTGTGTCTGTGGCAGGAACATCATTCTGTTAGTAAATCAAAACAAATCAGTACAAGTTTGCCTTCAGAAATATGGAGAAAAAAAGAGAACATGGTCTCTTCCTGTTGGGCTGTTCCACCAAATCAAAGCCAAAGATTCTAAATAGTGAGTTGCTTGTGTCTTAAAAAGAAGGAAGCAGTCTAATTCATTTTGAAGAGGGGACGAAGAACACATATCAAAAGCGGTCTTTTAGCAAAGTGTCTCACAAAAGGACATTTTAGTGGTTTGCATATGCATTAAAAAGCGGCAATACTTGGCGTATTCAGGTAAGTATAGAATAAATAGGAAATGGTGAGATCATCGGAGATCGCACACTTCACATTCACACAGCTGAACAAAGAGCTTCATTATCGTCATGGCAATAGGAGGACGCATCTGTGGCGCCATTCACCCCTCCGTGAGGTACCTTCACCAGTGGCTGTGGAGAATGGAGAGGGGGTGTTTCTCTCAGGATCTCAAATAGTATTTCGGGATTCACTAATGTGGAGTGCGTGCAAGTAACGGGTTGTGTGTATGTGTGTGCGCGCGCGCGCGCGCGGGTGCAAATCACATCTTCCTACTTAATACCACAGTTGGGTGCTTAGCTGTAGCCACTGGTTTCTTTCTACATTCACAAAACTGGCAGATGAAACATGAAAAAGAATACTGACTCTTTAATCTCTGCTTCTCCACCTAAGGCCCAAGGCAGGCTGACAGGGAACTTCATTCTGGAAACAGGATTTTTTTTTTTTTTTTTTTTTTTTTTAAATTCTGGATTACTTTTTCCTCTGCTTTTGAAAACTGTGGGCTATAGGGGAATGAACCTGACATAGACTTAAAACAGGAACAAGTTTCTTTATCTCAGAGTTAGAGTCCTTGATGCTTACAGGAAGGTCATTTTCAAAACCCACAGGAGAAACAGTATTAGAGGCAGAAACTGTGCATTAAATGCTTTATTTACTTGCAATAGAGACAGTTTTTCATTTAGAGCTGCTCATAGGATCAACCCAGGCTTTGATGCTGTGCAGACTTTCCTATAGATTTTGCAATTAGTGAGCTAGATGTCTTAAATAGCAGGCATCCACAAATTGGTTTTTAGTTTTTTTTGTGAATCCATGTGCCGGGCAATATTTGGTGAAGTTTAATGATATTTGATACTTAACGTGAGTTACGAGCTTGAGGACAGAAGACTGTGGATGTTCTGTGAATAAGTATGCATCATCTTATGGATTTTCCCCCTAATACACTAATGACAGGCCCTGCTCGAATCACTCTCTGTGTGATTTATAACCTTAGAAGAGGTTTTTTCCTATACCACTGCCAATTGATAGATTTTTATTAACTGTTAATATTGAATCATGCAGAAAACTTTTCATTGATTTAGGACATGTCAATTTGTTAAGTTTAAAAAATAAATTCCTCTTTTCTTCATGATAATGTACTGAATTGGAGACCAAGCCTTTTAACCACCGATGGTATCTTGTTCTAGGACAGGAAAAAATCAGTGATGGTCGGCATGAGTGACATTTGAGATCTCAGATTTTTTTTTTTCAAGCTGTTTACAGTTCAGCCGGAGTTTCTGTACCACTAATTCCTGACTTTCTTGACCTACAATAGTTAAGGACAGGGTGTTTCTTAGCCCTTACACTTCGTTGGTGGGAAATGGGTGGTAAGGATTTGCCATATAAAGGGAAGCAGTGAACTCTTCAGCAGGGAATTAAGAAAACTTGACAGCTAGGAGCAGAGGGAAATGGTGGATTTATTAACTCATTCAATAAATATTCTTTTGAGTGCCTACTTACTCCATGCCAGGCCCTGGAGGATCTCCAAGTATGCAAAGATTGGCTGACTATTAGGCTCAGTCATGAAATCCCATTCCCTTACCAGTGATTGGTTTACATTTGGAATATGGTGAAATAGGGGAGAGTTGAAACCCATGGGGAGGTCTCTCTTTTTGGGAATTGTTGGGGAAGTTTTCTTCATCATGAAAACAGGACTTACCTCCATTTGCCTTTTTTTTTTTTTTTTTTTAAAGATTGTATTTTTTTTTTTAATTGATTTGACAGATCACAACTAGGCAGAGAGGTAGGCAGAGGGAGAGGAGGAAGCAGGCTCCCTGCTGAGTGGAGAGCCCGACGCGGGTCTCGATCCCAGGACCCCGGGATCATGACCTGAGCTGAATGCAGAGACTTTAACCCACTGAGCCACCCAGGAGCCCCCATTTGCCTTTCTATGGGAGACAGATACTTACTACTTTCACTAAGACACTTACAACTGTGATAACTCTTAGGGAAAGTGGGATGAGGGTGTAAAAGTATGGGGGTCTGACCTGGCCTGGGTGAATTCTTCACCTCCTTTAAAAAATGAAGTATTGAGCAAGATTAAGCTGGAACGTTGGGAGAACTAAGAAAAGGTGGAAGGATGAGGTTAGATCTTTGTCTCAGATTTATTTTATGTCTCTCATGGACCCTGTGTTTCTGTATAAGGTCATTTTATGAGGTTCACTAAACCTCTTTAACAAGAAATATATACATGGTGAAGCACAGGTATCCAGAAACTAGTGTTGGCAAAATCAAGAGTATTGAAAGGAGCCTAGACACATGCCATTTGTGCTCATGTTGTGTAGATTTTCAGAAATCCAAAGACTTTGTTGTGAAAATGTGTCAGATTCTCCCAGGTAGCAGTCACTGTTGGGTGTCCACTGAATAGCTATTCCGTTTTTTGCAGTTTTATTGAGAAATAATTGACAAATGTCACTGTGTGTGTTAAACACACAGCACGATGGTTCAATTTCCATATATTATGAAACCATGACCACAAATGGGTTCAGTTAACCTTCATCTTCTCATGTAGGTAAAAAAAGAAGGGAAAAGAAGGATAAAGGAAGAAAATGTGCTCCTTGGGAGCCCTTGGGATTGACCCTCAACCACTTTCCTAGATCCTATGGCAGTGTCAGGGGCAGTGCTCATGCTGGGGAGGAGGAAGGAAAAAGCAGCACTTCTTCCCGGATCAGGGACCTTTCCCAAGTCCTGGGGGGAGAACCCTTGATTGTTTAAGTCAGTCACGGTCACTGCATCCAGTGTGTGGCTTGGGCTTGGACACTTGGTGAAATGCTGGACAATGGGACATGGTGTGGGGGGCCGGGGGAGCTCTCTCTCCTGGAGGGCCACGGCGAGTATTTCTTTAAAAAATGAGCACAGAATAGTGACGGACCCATTCCTGACTTGGGACATTGTCTTGTGAGGGACTGGTGATGGATAGTGCTACAGCTGTCTTTTGATCATGAGGAGAAACTGAAGACGAGTACAGAGGAAGTTGAAGTCATTTTTTGCTTGTGTTTTCTGTCCCTTGGAACTGAAGGCATTCTAGTCAATGTGCCCACCAAAAATTCTAGGAAGCCAGAGGGGATACAGAGTTCATAAAGAAGTTCAAATGACCTGATCCTTAATTAGTGCTAAATTTATGGAAAAACCATTGTATGCTAAACACATACACAAATTAAATCCCTGTCCCTCATCTGTCTTAAACAAGGAAAAGTTGGAGGTTTTTTTTTTTTTTTTTTTTTTTGAGATAGGCAAGGTGTCATTACATCAACATTTTAAGGAAAAGAGTTATAAAACTTACACCAGCATTTTGCTCTTAATCTTGTATAAAGTACAAAAAGTGATGGAACTGATTTTAGTTTGGTTGATTTAGGTTAAAATGGATGTCTTAGAAGTATTTTTTTTTCTGATCATGCTTTATAAGAGCAATGAGGGGGCTAATTTCTCTGAAATATCAGGTATTCTTTTTTATGACAATAAGAACATCTACTAACTGAAAAGGAAGTAAGAAGGAAAAGCCCAGGGATCCACATTAGGATTGTATTAGAAAATATCCATCCCATCGAAGTTCCTGCTTACTTCCTGGGTAGAGAGGAAAGATGGTGCTCTGCTGTATTCTGTGTCTGTTTATGTTCTTCTAAGCCTGGAATGTCCCTGACCCTGCACCTCTGCCTATCTACTGCCACCCTGGCTTCCTGCCATCCTCTTTCAAGATGGGGTGTCTCTGGAATTTCTTGTCCATCCCCCCTTGTTGCCCCGCTTCCCCCCCCCCCCCCAATCTCTGGGATATCTGTGTTTTATCCATCTCAATAGTCCTCATTTGATGCTACCTTTTCAAAATGGGCTATTTTCATGCTATCTTTTCTACCAGTACGTAAGCTCCTGGTAGGGACCACACCTTAGTTATTGTTCAAACCTTACTGCAATACCACAGAGCTCTGTATACAGTAAGTAGGTACAGATGTTGGATGAATTGGACAGGGAAAATGTTACTGTTTGTATTCACACATGCAAAAAGTACGTGGAAAAATATTAACCTGGGGGAAAAAAACTGGAAGACCTCCTTTTGTTTATGAGTTGACTGTTACTTCTATTTATACTCTAACAGCTTTCTCCACTGATGTTCAAAACCCTGCACATTTGTAAAGAAGTCCATCTCTTTATCAAGTAATCACCTACTCTTCATTTGAACACTGCCTCAGATACCTTCAGGGCCAGTTTGCTACTTGTATTTTACTGGTATTCACAACATTCAGATTATGGGAGGGGAATCTTAAGCTCCCTAAGATTGTTAGTCACTTTGTATTTATTTTTACTTAATGTACAAGAATGCCTTCAAAATATCAGTTTAAGTCCGTCCTCAACCATTAACCCACATGGGAGTCTTCTAGGGAGCTTGTTAATTGCAGGTCTGGATTCAGTAAGCTGGGGGTGGGCATTTCTATAACGCGGTGGGACAAGGACACTCAGCTGATAGGCCCTCGTTGGGCTCTGTTCTTATGTGCCTATCTTTAGCCTGGAAAAGCCAAAATCAGTATTTTCCCAAAAATGGAAAAACAAAAAGACGAAGATACTGCAGGTCATTCACTTCTGCATAAAACCCTGACTTTATTTTGTCTCCCTGTGACCCTCTTTTTTTGGCTGATGGACAGGCACATGATGCGGGCTGACCTGGCTTCTGAAAACAGTCTGACATGGTAACTGTGACGCGTATCTTCTTTCAGTGGCATTTTCACATTCATACGGAAGAAGAAGAAAAACTCATTTGCTTTGGGGAAAATGTCCCTCCAATGATCGGGTTGCGGCTAAATCCCTGAAGGCCCGGCCCCAAGAAAGCCCAAGTAAGATCCTAGAAAGACGTACCCTAGGCTCTCTGCTCTTGGCCCACCCACCAAACTTTGCGCCTACCTCTCTCCCCCCACCACAGCTTCCCTTCCCCTGTGCGGCGGCTGCTTCCCCAGATCAACAATTAAATTCCCCCTTTGTTTGCGTGGCAGATGACAAATGCATGGAGGACATCTTGTGTTTCCGAGGCAGGCAGGGCACTTACTTTGATTGATGCGCGGTTGTGGAAAAAAATGAGCTGGGAAGGAATTACAATGGAGGGCCTGCAGACGGGAAGGGGATATACTAATTAGTCCTGCATTAAGCAGTCGGCTTGCATTTGGTGATGAGATGCCTTCAGGAGGGAAGTGTAGGGGTTATTGATGCAAAACAGTGTGCAACGCGTTCTGCCAGGTAGCTGGGCATGACTTTTGTTAAGGAGGATAGAATTTTGTAATTAAGAAATAAAGACTGAGGCTAATGTTTATATATTTTTTTAACATCCCCCAAATATATTGGGTGGACCATGCCTTTTAATTCTACAAGATCTCACAGACAAGCTGCAGGTCTTTCTGCCCTCTGAAATAACTCTCGCAGAGTTTCATTATCCTGGGTAAGGACCTAGGAAGGGAAAACTACTACCACTTCTAGCACGTCTGGCTCCTTTTTCTTGGAAGTCCCATAGTGGCAGAGACTCAAGCCTTGCTAGTGGAGCACAACCTTCTAGAGGGAAGGGAAGTCTCTCTTCGCCACTCTGTCTAGGTTTTAGAATTGTGCATTTGGCCTGGAAAGGACCCCGGGAATATCTCAAAACAAGTTGAGCAACTTCTACAGACAAAAGTCTGGATGTTTCTCTGGTTGGTTTAGCATTCATGGTCTGCCCTTCCATATGTGGGCTATTGGCAGAGTGGTAGACAGGTGCACTGCTCTTGAATGCTCAAGCTAAGAGGGGCATCAGACTCAAGGGAGACCTGACTGATCACCTGGAGGTCGGTACCTCCTGAGTCCTGGAGGACTGGAGCCTGATAGGCCAAGATGCTCAAATAATTGCTTGTATGAGTAGTTGAGAATTCAAACCTCAAAATGTTTGTTGGGTCAGTTCGGCCTGGAGAGTCAGTGACATTGGGTTCAATGACTCCAGTAGGGTGGCGTAAGAAAAAAAAAGAAAAATCAGAGGTCTTTGGTCACCGTGTGAAAGAAGAGGTCCTACAACCCCCTTGGTTTTAGAATCCCAGTATAATTTCACTCACCCACCATGTTGGTACAGATAATGCGATTCTTAGTGATTCTTTATGTTGAAAGCCAGTGAACTATCAGGCGTCTCATGTTAACTTAGTGGGAGAGTGAATGGTCCAAAGTTCTTGGTTCAACTGATGGAAGTTGTCAGTTCCTGCTGCAGCTGATTCCCTTTTACTTTCCTTATTCTAGAGACAAGTTCATCTATGGATTTACAGATGCCTATGCTAGGAAAAAGATATAAGTGATAAAGATAGCATTTTGAGTTATCAAAGACTATGGAGTCTTTTAAAGTTTTATCTGTAAACTGGAGCATAAGACAGATATCAAAATATCAGGAAATATTATAGCTGGCTAAAACCTGTCTTTCTTGCACAGAAATAGGAATTGTGCCAATAGCTCTAGGAAGAAAAGCTAAATAGTTAATGTGGTTTATTTTTGAACCGTCCCTTTGTTTGAGAATTCTATCTTATTCTTCAGCTGATTCTATGTCGCCATGACCTTCTCCTGCCAAGAAGTTACAGTTGAGGCATCCTTCGTTAACAGCCTACTGCTTTGGACAGGAGAATCCTGTGCTTTTTGCCTTTTCTTCCAGTGTTTACACAACCAAGACTTATTACATGCTCTGTCATTTTGTTTCTGGGCTGGCTTTGGTTTGAGAATTAGGTAAACATCAGACATTCCATCACACAATTTTAGACTCAATCTTACTTTATAATGATGTTAATGTTTATTGTACAAAGCGAGATGCATTTGTATATTTTAGCATTTTATTTCAGTCACAGAATGCAAAACCTGACATTGGCATTGGTTTGATTTGTGTGTGTGTGTGTGTGTGTGTGTGTGTGTGTGATTGAAGATATTAAGCACTACAAGAACGTTGAAATTTCAATCTGATTAGGATCAAAATTCTTCAGGATCAAAACACTCCTTTTCCTCCCCCTACAGTTTTACTAATTGTGTGCTACTTGACATTGTGGAGTTATTCCACAGCGTGATAGCTAAATATGTGAAGTGTATTTTACTGTGCAGAATTATCAGCTCATTTTATTTGTTTTTCATGTGTTTGAGGTTATTAAAAGAACTTAAAATTAGAAGTCGTGTGTGTGAGTTGAAAGAGTGAACTCAATCATTGTTAGGAGGCTAAATCATAAAGCAATAGCCAGTATGTCAATATCAAGTAATGAAAAAAAATCACAGAATTTAAAAGCATACCTTCTCTGTTTATTAGTTGGCACGATACCAGAAAAATTAGGTGACTAGCACAATAGTGAATGGCAGAGTTGTTTATTTTCAGCACTCTCAAATTATTCTGGTTACTGAAAATGAGATAAAAGTAGATCGGAAAGAATGGCATCAAGCATATTTGTTGGAGACCTTTGCTTCATGGGAAGAAATGAACTGCCCTAGCTCACTGTTCCTGAGGAATTGTGTTTCTTCAAGCTGTAAATCAAATCCCAGAGAGATAGCGTGACGTTTTCCAAATAATAACTGGGGATGACATAGTTCTTTTTTGTCAGCACTGGGTTTCTGAAGTTAGACCTCAATTAAGATTCCAAAATGAAAAAGCATCCTTCTCTCCCCACACACATGGTCCACGACAGGGTCCCAAAGACAATATATTCATTTTTAAAGCCTGGATCTCTGGCATATGTTGGTCCAAAAATACACTTGGAGCTTCCTCCAAAGATCCCGAGTTTTTCTCCATCTTTTCTAAATTCCTAGCTACAAAGAACCTGATGTTTCTTTTCATGAAACAGCATCATTTTTTTCCCCCAATTAATTGAAGAGCCATCTGCTTCTGCCATGCACAACACCCATTCATTCTTAGCAACAAGTGTGTTCCCTAAATCCCTGGTGTGCAATACCAAGGCACACGTTCAGTGTTGGGAGTAGAACCTGCCGGAGAGCAGCCTCACAGGCAGGCTTTTCCCAGAGACATGATACATACAAAATCTGACACTGAACTTGGTCCCATGTCAGTTGCTAATGCAGGGTTAAAAAATGCTGCAAGACGCTCACGCTTTGAGACTCTGCCTGACTGAATGTCTTGGCATTATGCTTTTGAAGATGGGAGTCTAAAAATGAAAGACCTGAGACCGCTCTCCTCAACCACAGCAAGAACAGGGAGAGGAAGTAAATATGAAGGCCACCTGGCTCGTGTCGCTAGAGGAAAACTTGACCGTCAAGGTATAGACTCTCACTGGTGGCACCTCGCATGTATTTAAAATCAGAGTTCAGAACTGGGTTTAGAACCTTCTGAGAGGATGAGTTCGTCAGACCCTCATCTTGTAGGAAGAAGAGTCTGCTGGTCGGTCATCAAAAGGACCTCTGGTTGGAAAAAGGGCAGCCTCTTCCTAAGAGGTTCCACAGACCGGTGCCTCGTGCCTTATGGGATCGTCAGAGCCTTTCCACACACGGTGGCAACAGCCCACTGAGTCTGGTGAGGGAAGGCTGCATGGGATGCTTTGTGGGAGTTTTGGCTCAGACCTGGCCAGAGCACGGTTGGTCCCTCTGTCTTTATATGCCAAAGAAGGCATCTCGGAGGTCAGCTTTTGAGTCAGAGGCTGGGAATCAGACTTAAAGAGCTGAGATGAGGGGCACCTGGGTGGCTCAGTGGGTTAAAGCCTCTGCTTTCGGCTCAGGTCATGATCCTGGGGTCCTGGGATCGAGCCCCACATCGGGCTCTCTGCTCAGCAGGGAGCTTGCTTCCTCTCTGCCTGCCTCTCTGCCTACTTGTGATTTCTGTCAAATAAATAGATAAATCTTTAAAAAAAAAAAAAGAGCTGAGATGAGTCTCTCTCTCTCTCTCTCTCTCGGGAGTGTTCCTCAGAATAACCCCCTTTCCAGAAATACAGTGAAAAGACGCCACCTTCGAGAGCGGCCGTGGACACTCTGCCCCTGTTCCCCAGCTACCCCCTTGCCCCAGTTTTGCGGTCCATCAATAGGAATCGCTGTAGGCTCTGGTCTATTTGAACTTGCCTTCTCCAACATATATCTTCAAACAGAGACCACAAATTTCAGAGTGGAGCTCGCTCTCTAGAAAATGAAAGGGTCAAGAAAGCATAAGGCAGAGCTTCCCCCATCACTTCATGGGAGAGAGAGCACGAGAGACCACAAAATCCCGGGCAAGGGCCTAAAGATCCAGCAATTTCTGCGGGCCTGAGTTCCAACTTCCAATCTAATTCCAACACCAGCTGAAGTGATTTACGTCTCACTTTTTCTCACTGCATGCTGACCGTCATTTCAAGTGTACGCACGAGACATGAAGGGAGAAATCCGCACTGAAACCAAACAAGTATCCGAGAGACTTGACATGAGCCAGGCTGTTCCCATGCACAGGGGTTACTTACGGTCCAAGTGACTATGCCTGATGCCTTCGACGTCTTCAGCGTGGATGAAGTGGTAGCATCTCTTCCCTACGATGTCTACGGGGGTCAGATCCATATAATCACTAATCCTGCAGAGAGAAGAACACAGGCTGGGATTCAGGGAGGGGGAGGGCAGGAAGTCCAGAAATTGTTCAATGACTGAGAAACAAGTCCCCTTATAGTTTTCCTTATACTGGGGGTACCCATCAGGAGGTGGCACTTTGAGGGAAAACCCTTGCCGGACAGAGAAGATAATTTCTTCAAAGGATATCGGACTTTTTTGAAAATAGGAGATGTGCTTGATCCAGCAACTGCGTTTAAATCATGAGACAGGTTTTTCTTTTCTTTTCTTTCTTTCTTTTTTTTTTTTTTTGGCATCAGAATACGCATTTGGACAACATAATTCCATGAAATTATTGAGAATCAGTAACAATGCAAGATCCTCATTAGAGGCCAAGATAATTCAAGGTTACGTAATAAAATAAAAACATGTTATGTTGATACCAAATGATTAGAGACACCTTTCATTTAAACAGATTGGTCTTCTATTGGGTATTTCCATGAAAAAAGGGCTTCAACCGCTTCTTGGCACAAAGTCCAAATTGGCATTCAAGGGATATAATTTAAATGCTGAGACATACAGATGCCTGGGGGTATTATCTTTTTCAGTCTTAGTCATTTGGGAGCTCGGCTTTCACTCCTGGCCCTTTTAACTGGTACTTTGTGGTGGATTCCACACAGAAACTTTTAAACCATTGTAGCAGCTCTGCAGGCTTGTGCGAGGCAGTACGTGTGTGTAAGCCTGTGTCATTGATTGTCCAGACGTCAATGTCCTCGGGCAGGAGCACAGAAAAATAGAATGGCAATTGGAAAACATGTTGGGGGAATCTGCCCGATTTACACAAAGATGTCAACATGCTTATTATCGTCCTCCCTGTCCAGGAACAGGTTGGTTTTGGGCGGTCCAAAATAGAATATATCTTCTGTTTAATTTATTCTCTTTACCATCCCTGTGCTTTTTATCATTTAGGGCTCACATTAGCTCTAAATAGGAGTGAGTCTTTAGATATGACATGTTTCAGAAACCTGAGAGACCATGGTTGGAGAGCTCAGTCTTGACCCCCCAAGGCAGGGGAACTAAACCAAACTGAACCGCACCAAACCAGAATAATGGGGAATATAATTAAAAGTTACTACCCAGGGAGTGGATTTCTCAACATCTAATGTTAAGTAAGATTTTTGGCCAGACTAGAATTCTTGGTAAGCCGAGGTGAAAATGGGACAATATAAAGAGTTTTGTAACGCCATGGTTTTCTGGTACAAAGCAGATTAGTTGGTGTTTTCCTAAAACCATTAGCTGCTTTCCAAGCACAGTTTACACCCCCTTTCTGCAAATGAGTGAATAAGGATGTCATTAAAAGGCCCTCATTGGTGTTTCTGAAATTTGCCAGCTCCCCTGAAGGCCTCTGATGTCGGCTTTGTCCTCCGCCCTCCTAGGGAATGCAGAGGAGAAGAATGGTCTGCAGAGGCCAGGACAGGTCTTGTGTTTCTAGTTAGCAACTCCCTAATTAAACAATAGGCCCTGGGAAAAAGCCAGTGATACTTTAGGGAAGACGTTCTTTAGTTTATGCTTTATTGGAATGAAATCCTTCAAAACATCTGACGTATTCCGATGTATAGAACCTGTTACTGTGGCAAGTGTGACTAGCTCAGTGTCCAGAGACAACTTAATACTTGTGTAGAAATCCCCAGACCAGTCTGATGACCTATATGAGGAGCAGGATCCTGATGGCATCTTGTACTCTGAGCCTCAGTTTCCTTATCTGTAAAAATAACTTAGGAGGTTGGTGAGGGGATTGATGAATGAAATGAAATGAGCATAGCACAGTGCCTGGCACATGAGGCATGCTTTTTCCTCAGGTCAAGCAAGTAATTTCTTTTAACACGAGTCCTTTTTAAATAACTTCTATCCTCTTCAGCTGGGAAATAATGCCGTATTGTATTGGCTAATAAGGGGTTGTGGAAAAAAGTTTTTTTTTTTTTTTTTCTTTAAAGGGAAGAAAAAAAGCTTAAAGTGGGTCACAGAAAATGATCTCAATTATTGGAGTGGCACCAAAAGGCACTCAGGTCCATGGAGCAGAATTAATCAATCTGTGATCACAGGAATGAAAATGAAGTGAGGGTTTGGGGACAGGACAATCACCGGAAGCAGGTAAATAAGATGAGGCTCTGGTTTTCGGAGGGAGTGACAGTAGTAAATGTAAATCAAGGGAGCCCGACCACGTATTTGAAGAGGTAAAGCCATAGGTCATCAGACTTTCTATCTGCCTCCCTGCGTTGGAGCTCCCTCTCCAGCATTCTATCTTTTTTATCAGAGTAAACAGCTTTGTGGGCTAGAACTGTGTTCTTTAATGGATGCATAGATATGAGAGTCTCCTTCAGTGGTTAGTCTGATGGCTTCCTTACCACTTAGCCTGACTTCTCTAGAAAAAAAGTGACAGGGAATGCAGGAAGGCCCACACGTAGCTAACTGCCTGGTTTTAAAGTCTGGCACATTTCGAGTTCAAATTGTGACCTTGGGCGTCTCACTTACCCTTTCTTGCTAAACTGAAATTGCGTGAGGGTGCCGAAGGCCATGGCAACACCCATCTAGATCACAGAACTGTCCTGAAGCTTAAAGCAGATGATGTATATAATGAGTTTTGCACGTTGCCGAGCGTGTAGCTAAGTGTTTAACAAACGCTATCTTTATTATCACTTGCTCACCCTAGCGAATCCTTTTGTCTGTCTTTCCTGATACTCTTTTGCCATTCCAGAATACCTTACACACAATCCAAGTGTACAGTCAGTTTTCTAAAAATTTTAAGAAATGCCAACCAAACTTGAAAAAAATAGATTTAGGGTTACTTGTTAAATAAGAGTGACGGGTTCATGGTCTCTTCTACCCCATGGAACACTAATAGCTCAGGTGGGTATCTTTTTCTCCTGATGGATTCTTTCCTCTGGATCCAATCTTGACTGGAAATGGTAGGCATTTCTAACTTGGGCTCAACATCCTCAGAGCTTCCCAGTGGACTGAACACAGACGCTGGCCATCTTCCTCTTGGCTAGGCCTTGCAGAGGTCAATTACCTGAGCTGCTTGACCATTCCGCTCTTTCATTTTGTCCCTGAGGGCACTACCAGGGCTCAGTGAACATACGCTGCTTTTGTGCGTGACCGTAATCTGTGCCACAAAATCACCCTCTCAAAACTGCCTCAGCGAGTCTGCCTGTGGCACCAGCAGATTGAATGCTATTCATGGAAGCTTCTTTCCCTCTTCTCCCCGTGCCTGCTGATTCTCTCTTCTTCAAATCGGTCTGATGATGGGCTGGTGACTTGTGGGTGAAAGGTCTCAGGGGGCACTGTCCCATTTCCTTGTCCCTTGCTCTGTGCTTAATGGAAAAAGTGAACTTTTAAACCAGAGGTTAAAAAGTCCTTTTATCAAAGCTCGGTGTTAAGGAAGGACTGTCAAGTCATTTATATGATGAGTCTCTCTCTTTTTTAAAAAATTTAATTTATAAAAGCAAACTCCTCAGGATTACATTTTATTTAATAGTTTTACAGATTTTTCATCCTTTTCCCTCTGGGGGCCTCGAATTCTCGTTTTTTTCCCCTCCATGTGCTATGGCCTGCACGTGTCCCTCCCACCACAAAACCCATACAGTGAAGCCTTTATTCTCAGTGTGATAGTATGGGGGGGGGGCTTTGGGAGGTAATTAGGTGAAGATGAGGTCATGGGGATGGAGCCCCCATGATGGGATTAGTGTCCTCGAAAGAGGAGGAAGGGACCAGAGCTCTCACTCTCCCCAGTGTGAAGATCCAGCAAGAAGATTGCTATCTGCAACCAGGAAGTGGGCTCTTGCTAGGAACCCAATTAGCTTGTACCTTGATCTTGGAACTCCCAGTCTCCAGAACTATGAGAAATAAATGTCTGTTGTTTGAGCCACCCGGTCCATGGTAACGCATAGCCCGGCAAGCAGCTAAGGCAATGTGCTGAAGGCTGTATGAACGCTGGCCATCCTGAGGCTGGGCCCGTACAGGAGACAGGAGGTACGCCTGACTGAGGCAGCAGGAGATACCTTTTATGGTATAATTTTGCCAAGAACGTCTCAGCCCTGCTCTCTCCTTAGGTTCTTGGCCAAAATGGTCTTAATTATAGCATATGGATGTCTGGGTATCCCAATCCATTCCATTGTTGTCCCTAACGTAAATCAGGACAGCAATGTAAATTTTAAATAAAAAGCATGTTTGGTGTCAGTCCAAGCAGCCATTAAAAATAAGATCAGGATTTATAATGAGCCTCACTGGGAGAGTAAAATTCTTCAGACTGCCACAAACACCAGTCTTCACCAATGTGTAACATACAACAGAGGAAATGAGAACAAAAACAAAGTACCTATTTTCACAGTAAATGATATTGAGGTCCATATTTACTCGAGTGACGAACATATGGCAGTCAATTCTGACTTCATTGATCGTAGGGGGAGGCAGGGCATGAGCCACAACCACAAGACCCATGATTTGGCTGGGAACGGTCCTCCCGTGGGATAGGGACACCCTCAGTCGTAGCCGGCCTGTTATGTGAATCACCTGTAATAGAACATTAAGGACAGGACATAGTCAAATTTGCATCTGGGACGGAACAGTATTTCTTTTGAGAAATTGCAAAATTACATCTGGAACAACCAACATTAGTTTGTATCTTCCGTAATCATAATGGCTGTTAATGTGCCCTCAATGTCCCCGAGGCAGGGACAAAAGAGAAATAATATTATAGGCTGAGCTTTACTTAAGGCAGAATTATTCCTGTGCTATTGCTATTTTCAGGACTTTTTCTTGCCCTTCCCTCTCTCTCTCTCTTTTCTTTACTTTTCTTTTCTCTTTCTTTCTTTTTTTTTTTACATTGCAATTAAGCGTATAACCAGTTAAAATGACCAGAAAGTTGAGCAATGAGTTGCAAAAGGAAATGTTTGCCTTATCAGCCCTTGTTAATTAATGGATGATGTCTGTGTGTTTCCATATCTGTACTGAGTGGATTACATGGCCATCTCCTTTCACATGTATGGCCCAGAGCTTTCCTTCATTTGGCAGGGGGGCGGTGGGTGTTGATCATGCAAAAAGGCCAAGAGACTCCAGTGAATATAAGTCTTAGTGGCAATGACATGAATGGGACCTCCTGTGTCAGAAAGCACTGAGCTACCAGTACTACTGTGATTTATGGCACTGCCCTCTGGGGTTGAAGGTCAGAAGACTTTGGCTCATCATTCGTTCCTCAAGCTTGTTCTAAAGTAGGATCAGGAAACCTGTACCATTCTGGTGCCCTATTTTGGTTACCTGTGCAGAGACAGGTATGAGAATGCTGGGCTGTCATTTTCAGCTTCTTAGGCAAAGTATACCACAGAGAGCCCAAGCCATCCAGAACCAAACAGAAGGGCTTCATCTTCCTTACACATTTGAAATGATATTTTTACAGATGCCCTTTGAAAAAGTCCCTTTGCTTATAAACTACACATAGAAGGCCAGCCATAATGTCAACTTCCTTAAGTGATGTTTTGAGGAAACAAAATCATGAAAGGGTGGAAAAGCATCAAGGATTGTGTGCTTTGGGAGGATGGAAGTCTTGTGTATGTGGATGGGTTGGAGGAGGAGGGTGTTGAAGATGCGCACGCACGTGTGTGCGTGCGTGTACTCTAGCTGTGTTCCTAGGATCGTGCTACGGGGTGGGGCACCTGCCAAAACTAGGTTGTAGATATAGTCCCTGTGATTCACCGTACCAGGGAGCTTGGTTTAGTAGTTAATCAAGTTTCTGCCTTTGGTTTGTCTCTCCAAAAATGTACTATTGAGCACCAAGACATCTTTTGATGGTTCCCTCTTTGCTATAAGGAACTCAAGTGGGAAGTGGGAACTGGCCTTCTAGGAGTATTAGCATTGAGCTTCTGCTCTCCTTCCCAGGGGCTTGACTGGTCATTCCTTTTTCATTTTGTTTTTGTTTCCCTTAAGTTATTCAGTTTTCCAAAAGCTAGCCACACTGCTGTCAGTCAAGAGGCAGGATCAAAGCTTACGGGGCTGCCCTTCGGAGTCCTGGTGTCCTAATAATACCTTTTTTCCCTGGTTCCCCTTCACATTTGCACCCAGCGCTGCAGATCTGGAGATACCAGTGAGGAGGATTACTGAGGGGGCTATTTCAGGAGCAGCTTTGTGACCACCCACATTTGAAGTTGACTAGAATTCATACTTAATGCACCTTTGCTTTAAGCTTTGGTCAGACGAGCGACTTGATGAATATTTGAAAATGTTCCTAGAGGCAAGGATGCTAAAACACCATCACAGACACACATTTTTGTAAGACCTCATTAACTAATAAAGAAATGGCTAAAAGAAATGGGATTAACTTCACAGGGGGGGTGTTAACAGTCCCTGGGCCTCCTCCCAGCTAGGCTAACATAGATGCTCATTTATCATTATCTGTCGTGTTTTATCAGGAACTCTCAGCTTCTTGGAAAAACAGATCTATAAATGCTCCAGAAAATATGCGTTCAGAAAAGATATGATAAATAAATCTTTACTTGGTATTCTATTCTAAAGCAATTTATGGGCCTCTGGGCTAGAAGACATTTTGGGAAGGCACAGAGGCTACTGGGGGAGCTGTCTCCACGTCAGATTGACCTGGGTCCCCATCTCCAACATTGCCTGTGGTCACGGAAGTGCTGAAAGGGGTCAAAAGCTGGGTCCCGTGGGGGGGGTCTATAGTTGTCATTTTCTGATTTTGTTACCCAGGACAAGTCACTCAACCATCTGCTTCTCAGTTTTCTGTGAAATGGGGATAATAAGGAGTGTTCTGCAGGTTATGTTATGAAAGTGAAAAGAGATAATGGAGGTGAATGCTTTCTACCTTGTGAAGAAGTGTCCAAATTTCATTATAATTTTGTTTGCCCCTTCACATATCAACTGATTAATGGGTCAGGATTGGTGACTAATTTAATCTTGACCCAAAGCCTAATAAATGAGTTCTTCTTATTTTAAGGGATCATACATTTTCATGTCTGGAAGAAAATGTAGGAAGGTCTATCTTAGGTCCTTCTCCCTTTCATTTTTTCAGGTGGAAAAGAGACTTCTGGAAAGTTCCTTCCCTGTCCAGAGTCACCTAGCTCAGAAATGGCAAAAAGAGCCTAGAATCCTGGTTTCTAGGTATTGTTCAAGTTTCATTTTAACTTTGTTATGTTTATGTGCATATTCATATTGAATGAAACATCACAAGTTTATACCAGATATCAATTTACTACCTTAAGTAAACTGTATATGAATCTTTAAAAAGATTTCAATTATAACCAGAACTTCAGGTTATTTGAAAAAGTCTTTGAGAAGCAGTACAAACTAAGATGAAGGGGAAAAAAAAAACCTAATGGAGTAACTAAATAGTTAGGAAATGTTAAAGGGTATGTTTGTCTCTCTATAGGTACCTCTGGAGGTGAGGGAGGTGAGAAAAAAAGCATGTCTATTTATTCCATACTTATTTTTGGGTTGATATTAATGTATTTTCCAAATCCATTTCATAATGCAAACCTTTTTTTCCCCATGTGACAGGTTATGTTCAAATTTTAGAAACACATCTGACAGCAGGTATCTGAACACATGGATAGTTGAGTTTTTCACTTTGTAGTTGCTTTGAAGGCCTGAGTTGTAGAGGCCAAAGTATTGTCAGAAGAGCTGAGTTCAAGTCCTAGCCCTGGCTTGTACAGATATGCAAATGTTATACTCAGAGAACTGAAATGACTTAGTGACTTTCTAGGTCAGTAGAGTAGAGATTAAAAACTCAGCATAGAAGAAGTACTATGTAAAGGTATCTTTGTTTTCTTAAAAAGGCATCTTTGTTTTCTTCATCAAAGGACATAATATTGGTACTTTAGTTTCTATAACTTACTATGTGCAAGGGACCTTGCTAGGTGCGAGGGAGCAGATCACAGTGACTCGAATGCAAACCTGTCCTCAAAGAGTTTACAGATTACACAGTGGGAGGAGACATGTATAATTACTTGTAAACTAGGACTATGGGAAGATGATACAGGGTCTGACAAAGACAGCGGCTCTCCATCCTGGTTATGTGACAGAATAACTGTGAAGCTTTATCAGCATATGGATTCCTAGACGCTGTCTCCTAGAAGTCTACTTCAGCAGGACTGGGCTAGGGTCTAGCATTTGTTTGTTGTTTAAAGCTTCAAAAGTGATACCTACTATCGGAGAATATTTGGCTAATGGATTTGGAGTTAAACCAGTGATTCTCAACCATGCTATATACTGGAATTACCCTAGGAGTACTTAAAAGTCCCATGTCCAGGGGCACCTACGTGGCTCAGTCAGTTAAGTGACTGACTCAATCTCATTTCAAGTCTTGATCTCAGAGTCATGAGTTCAAGCCCTGCATTGGGCTTCATGCTGGGTGTGGAGCCTACTTAAAAAAAAAAAAAAATCCCCATGTCTAAGCTATACCCGAGACTAGTAAAATATGGATTTCTAGGTAGGGGTCTTTCTAGGTCTTAGAGGGCTGCTGAAAGGATTAAGTTAAAATGTATATAAAGTGCCTACATACATGCCTGATATATACTGTACACTCACAAATATAATTTCAGTTAAGCCCTAAGTGTGCACCATAAGAAAGAGTAAGATCATGGAAAGTTCAGGATAGGTAGGGAGTACTTTTGACAGAATGGATCAGGAAGGCTATGTGAAACTGGCATTAGAAAAAAAAACTGCTGACATAGATTGGATTATAGAATGGTGGAAGGGGTTCCCAGATAGGGAAAAGGTCTAGAACAAATAATATAAAAGGGAATCTCTTAGGAATGCCCAGGGCTCTAGGAACACTTCAGTTGGTTTGAGCAGGAGAAGAGATAGAGATGGACCAAAATGGCAGGTAGAAGCAGTAGAAATTAGCAATAATGGGTCCTTGGGAGAAGCACCATGATTTTGTGTCTGTTTTGTAGGATGATGATGATGACGATGATGATGATAGACCCAATGGAAGAATTGCTGACAGAGGGACCACATAGATTTCCCTGTGGACATTTTGTATCTGAACAGCTTGGAGAGGTCCTGGACAAGGTCTCTTGGGGAGAGCTGGAAAAAGGGATCAGACACATAAGAGATGATAGTTGAAAGAATAATTTTGGAAAGTGGCCCCCCATTTCCCCCCTGCCCGCCATGATAGTTAAAACCAAAGAGGTCAATGGAATTACCAATGGAGAAAATATAGAGAGAAGAGCAAAAGCATGCCTTCCCACCCCTTGCTTTGAGTATTTGAAACCTAAGGCAACTTCTCTTTTTCTCTAAATTGAAGTTCTTTTGCTCTATCATGATGACTTTTGTAAAAAAAAAAAAAAATTCTGAAACATCTAAATCCCCCCCTTTTTTCCACCCACAATTTCAATCTGACATAATTGCCAAGCTTGCTGTATCATTACCAGTCCCAGTGGTAATACCTTAAAGCATGGGATGGCTTCCTTGTAAAGTTAAATAGGTGAATGGGCAATGATTTTAAATACAAATATATGAGCCTAAATACTAATATTATGTCAAGAACCATGAACCTATAAAATAACATAGTTACTGCAAAATGGAAGGAGTATTGTGCCATAGAAAGAATGCTGAATTGAAAAAACGGAACATTTTATTTGAGTTTTGGTCTGCTCATTTTGGCAAGTCATCTAGTTTGGCCAAGGTAATATTCCTCAGATAAAAAATGGAGGATCAGGATCAGGAGATGATACCTAGGGTTCCTGCTAAGTTCTAGAGAATTCTATGACCTATTGCTCCATTGAGTGGCCTTTACTGTGCTATAGCACAATCCTTGCCCACTCCCCCACTGTGCTTACAACTCCATTGTGGGGGCAGGAGTTTCAGAGTCCAGCTGCAAGTTAATAAATGCAGAGTTTAAGAATGAATCAATAGGGTGTTATGGGTCATTTCTGAGCTGAAACAATGCTTTGGTTTTGGCCAATACCAGGTAAAAACTGCCTCTGTGTTTTAAAGATTCATCTTAGTCTGGTCTTAAATCTAATCTACAGACATCCTTCAAAAGAGATTTCTGAACTAAGAGATTCTTCGCCCCCGAGCTCAATTTTCTATAAGAGCTCAATCCTCTCGCTTCCTTTCATTGTTCTTGTTTTATCATAAAGAGCTCTCTACAAAAATGCTAAAGCGTGTATTTTTCCAAACCCCTTACACAGCACTGCCCGGATGCCAGCCACAGTAAAGCAGAATGCACAGGGTTTCTGAGTTGCAATCCTATCCACTTTGATAAGAATGTCCCAAATTAGCATTATCTGACAGTCCCATATTGAAGGAATCATGGTCTGACTTTTCTTTTTCTTCTGATACCCCCCGCGGATGTGCACGGTACAAGTATAAGTCCGCAGAGTTTAGGATGAGTGTGGGAGTGTTAACAAGCCACGTTTCTTGGACAAATATATATTTCTTTTCCTGCCATATGCTCTTTTCAGTCATCTGTTAGTGATAAACACTTAGATGTGCTCCACTAATATCTTCTCATTATAAACAAGCCCATCACAAAGACCTTGATAAAACCTGCCCTCTGTCAATACTTAAGGAAAGAAAGTCCGTAACACAGAAATACATCTGGAAGCTATTCTCCGTTCTTTTAGGAATAAATTTCAGTACTAGTAATATAAAACGTTTGCTTTATCAAAAGGAAATGCTAAGTATTATGTGCATTATTTTCCACATATAATGTAGAGCACAGAACAGGGCTAGGCAAATAGGAACAAAAAGAGCTGCAGGCATGAGAAAACTATGGATTCCCTGGGTTTAGAGCATCTTCAGAGATTTTTCACTCATCCTTTAAGGGAATCCAAATTTACCTTAAAAATTAAGCTTCCTTCTGGCACTCTGGTCTTTTCTCTTTTATTCCCCTGTAGAAGTCTGGTTTAGCATACAGATCATAAATCACTAGCTCAGGTGGGAAAGCCAGCTAATTATTTTTAAGTGATGGGGGCTTTGAGGTGGCCCCCGACCCACTGAAAGATAAGGGCTTAGCTAGGTCTTCTGAACCTAAACATCTAGCCTACAGCATAACAACTTAATCTAAACCCGTGGGAGGATATCAGCCTCATATAAATGACTTCCTACAAGTTTTTAGGGAGTGGGTTTCCCAGATTTAGACCATATCCATGGGTTGGAGAATCAGCTCTAACAGGTCTCTCTGTCCCTGTCTGTCTGACTCCTGCCACCTTGGTCTTTGCACAAGTCCTCCAGAAAAATAAAACAAAATAAAACAAGACACAAAACAGCAAGAAAAAAGCTTAGCCGAGACCCAAGTACTTGTGCAGAGAGGTGAGCTCTCCTGAGAAAAGGGCTCATAACTGAAGGAGGGGCCGTTGGACCCTGTGAGGGCAGAAGAATAGCAGAAGGCCATTTCCCTTCCTTTCCCAGGATCTCTGATTATATTTCTAGAAACTGATTCTACTCTAATAGGCTTTTTCATAATTCACAATGGGACTGGAGCAACCAGGGATAAGAAAAGGCAGAAGAGGGAAAAGGTGTAACTTCTCAAGGCAGAGGTGAGATCTGGGGGGAGGTGAGATTCAGGGGGAAATGAGGTGGTGGCAGGGAGTGGGTGAAAATGCAGATTTTTCAGGGTCCCAAGGGGGATACAGCAGGAGGGGTGGTCTTGGAACATCATCATCGACTAGATGGCCATCAGCTGAGGTGGTGGGAGGCTTTCTGGGAGTTTTTCCCAAGAATTCCTCTAAGATCAGGAATCTTCAATACTGGGCACCAGATTCAGCACCCTAGGCTAGAGGACTAGCAAGAACTTAGGGAGGGTCTCACATGGGCTTGATTTAAGGGCAGAGAAGAGAAGAGGGGAGACTGGGTACCCGGAAAGCATCCTGGCCAAAGTTAAGAAAGAGGAACCCTGGCAGGAGACAGTCCTTGGGTAAAAGGGCTGTAGTTAGCAGATGTTAATTCTCAGGGACCCCATTTGGTTTGAATGGCAATGTGGTGAGTGGGGGGAGGGATGTAACTGGAGCACAGCCCATCAGAGGCTTGCTCCCACTCCTAGAAAGACTCCGTGAAGGTGAGTTCAGGAAGTGGACAGGCTGGAAAAGGTTGAGGGCAATTCTGATCAAGGAAAGCGGAGGAAGGGAGGAAGCTGGGGGTCATTTCTTTACTCTAGTGGACAGTCTAAGGTCCTGAAGGGAAAGACTCAAGACTCAAGCGTGAGTATGAGCATTCCTCCAGTTATAGATAAAGTCAATTTACACAAGTAACACAAACAATTAAATGCGTCTGGTCCATGAGGGAAATTAGACTTTGTCCTTTAAATTAGAAAGCCCCAAACACCTCATGCTGGTATTAGGGATTCATGTTAAAAACAAAAACAAAAGCCCCTCTAAGGTTAGTGGTGCTTCAATTTGTGCACGAGAATTACCCGGGAGTTTATTAATCAGGTGGATTCCCAGGCCCCGCCCCCAAACTATGGATTCTTTAAATCTAGGGAGGGGCCCAGGGATCTGCATTCACCAAGCACTGGGCCATCCACCTGCAGCGTCCTCTTTAGCTAAAGAGCAGGACCAATCCAGAGATCTTAATGATGATGACCTAGAGGCTGATCACAGACTGCCTCCTAAGTGAGCGAAGAAAGACGAACATCTATTTACGGTTAAATCTGCACTGCAAAAAAAGAACCCACTCTGTAGAACACAACCCCTTATCTCGGTCCTTTGAAAACGAAGGACCGGTGCACGATAAGCAGGAACCCTGGGCTCTTGCAGGATCAGGATGTACCTTCTGTGCGCGGGATGCCCGAGGGAGCAGCCCTGGGAGCCCTGTCAAGGCTCCTTTATTTGTGTAAAGGTCTGCGTTCCCTCAGTGGCCACGCTGCAGTGGGCTGCACTGCTATGCCGCAAAGCCTCTTGGGGGAGGTCGAGCTCTGCCAATCCCCCCCCCCCCCCCCCCCCCCC